>NC_135434.1:19083264-19392288 GCF_051991255.1 Vanacampus margaritifer
ACTATTAGTCTTCATCAGCGACCAACTGTGCTGACCCCATTCTATTACAGTTAAAGAAATAGGTTACAGTAACGTAATCTTTCGACTGTACAGATGATTCAGTACTCATCGGTTCAAGCAATTTTGTTATTTGAATGTTACTACTTTGAAAAGGTCTCACATTTTAACCCTAAGATGGAAGTGAATGGTTTTGATATTAAATAACAAAACAAACATTTGCTGCTCTGTTTCTTTTGGTATTTTCTTAGACTAGCACAATTTTAAGTGGGCATTGCGCGTCGTGGGAGGGAACGCAGTCATCTTCCTGTCAATCCAAGTGGTTTCCATCATTCCCTTGAAAATCAGTGCAGAGAGCCACGCAGTCTATATGAAAGTAGATATGGGAGATTGGTTTAAAAAAAATAACCAGACCACACGCCTTTTTCATTTTAGTCCAGTTCTTTTAGTTTTATATTTACTAGTGTTAATTTAAACCCTTTGTGCCTAAAATAATCCCCCACAAAAAAAAACACAGACAGAGGTGGAGCTTGAGCCGTTTTTGCCTGAACACACCAGTGTTTATTTATTTTTTTTAGCATCAAGTAACAAGAACCAAAAGGATTATTAATTCTACATACTCACATCTTAAGAAATTATTTAGGTAAATGCTTCAAATTTTCTTTATTCACTGCAGCAACTTGCTTGCCATTCTGTGACCCCGCTTATGTCATTTAATTGCTTGCTTAGCCAAATGTCACTTTTTATGAGCTTATTGCTGTATAACACAATACACTCTTAGTTTCCTTCATAGTGACATATATGTATGAATTTACAATATATTAGCCACCCAAATAAGACCAGATTTGTTTTTCACCATGAGTTTACAGATTGTTGGTTGATGTAGTTCAATTAAATCAAAGTGAAACTCAATAAAATAGTGATAGCAACAAGGAAGCAGTCTTCGTAGCTACGTTTCCAAATGCTGTCCGGTAATTTTTTTAAATGTTCCTGTGCCCACTGTAGGCATACAGGCTTTTGGCATTTTGATAGCACATTTTACAGCCCACTGACTAATTTATAAAGAAGCTGTGTCAAAGCAATACAGACAGACATATTTTACACCAGGAAGTACTTTAACCTGGGCCGAATGACTCCACTGGCACAATAAAACGGCGATAAGAGATAGACGATAACTTGCTGTCACATCATAATATTTACTGTTTCCCAAGGCAAAGAAATGATAGAGAGTGTGCAATATGTGGAGACGTAGCTCAGAAGGCTGGCAGTTTGTGCTTGTCAGAAATATAACTAGATTACTGCACAGCACATGGACCTGAACTGTTTTCCCCATAAAATATATCTTTTGATGTCATTGTTTGAGTTGTGGATTTGCATATAATAGAGCAATGAGTGATGGTGTTGTGGATTTGCTCTCCGTGGGTACTTTTAAAAGAAAAGTTACCAGCCTGAAGTGCTTTATCGCCATGATATGACTAAGTTCGGTGTAATAGCATACACATAGAGAGAATTGAATTAGGGTGGATTTCACCACGTCTGATTTTCACAGCAAGAGAATCATTGGGATGCTTCATAGTATTGATAATGTGACTCCCCCCCTGCTTGTTTTTCAATCTCGCATTAGTTTTCCTCAAAAAATCATGATCTTTTAGTTTGGCCTGCTGAGAAAAACTCAGAGAGGGGGATTTCGGTTGTTTCTCCAGAGTAGCATACACAGCATCCATGAAATGATCATCATCTTCCATTTCAATGGGAGTTCCCCCCCCTATCACATTAAAAAGCTTTTCTTCTCTATTCTGAAGAAGAATCCTTTTGTCCTCTTGGATCGCTACTGACGACTTAAGCTGGATAATAAGCTACTGTCAATCACAGAAGGAAAGTTCATCTTGGCAGCTGGACGGGAAGCCTGTGGAAAAAAAGTGTGTCCCGCATTGCGGGCTGGCTGGAGATGTTTTTATTCCGTCAATGGTGAGTGAAAGCGCTCCACTTTTCTCTCTGATTTAATCTCAATAAGAAGCACTTATCTGCTTTTGCTTTAGTATCTTTGGATCTTTTGCCAATAGAACTAGAATACTTATTTTGGGGAAGTTAGTATCTGCTGTCAAAGACTTTGCTGGGACATTATTCTGTGCAAATACCATACGCTGGAGAACGTGTGCACACACACTAAATAGACGATACAAAAGAACAAGAGCACTCTGAGATCATGGAAGATGTTCACTTGAATTCAATGACAGAGCAGCATTGATCAAGAACCTTAATAAAAACAAAGTATAGTCATTTCTTCAAATACATAATTTCTTCCATATCCCCCCAAAAAGGACTTTTTAAATTGCTGCCAAGTTTATAATGTGTAATTAGGTGCACGCAAAACTTTTACTATTACAGTTTCTGATTTAGTTGAGTTGAAAAGTTTAAGAAGGACGTTTGGCCACACTACCACCCGCTTTCGACACACTCACTCGGGACAATGATTTTAGGATTTTAATTAAAAAAAAAACAACACCAAGAAATGTTACAAAAAGCTATAACACGAATGTGTGTTGCCAAAAAACATGGTGTGGATTTGCCTCAGTTGAGCTTGTAGAAGAATTGTGAATGCAATTTTAGCTAACACGGCAGTTTGATTGTAACCCTGAATGGCCATAACTCGAAAGTTATTGAGTAGTGTGTCATGTTTGGGTTCTGTTTTTGGTTGCGTGTCTCCCTTGGTCTTGTTAAGTGTAATCCTGCCCTTCCTCGTGTCAACCAATCAGTGCCCTCAGCCACTTGTGTCTTGCCCCAGGTGTGTCTTGTTGTGTCGTTAGTGTGTGTATAGTCTCCTGTCTCCCCTCTGTCTGGGTTGGATCATTGACAGTCACAACTCTTGTGTTTTGGTGCTACTTTGATTTTTGGTCTTTTCAGAACTTTGTTGGTTTTGTTTATTTAGAGTTTTACCCAGTACCCCTGTTAGTGTTTTTGTTAAATAAATCGTGTTCAGTTTAACATGCATCCCTGCATTTGGGTCCTCCAACCCCACCTTGACAGTGTCAGTATTGATATTTTCCAATGTCTTCTATGTAGGGAATGTTACCAAAATGAATAAGAAGGACTACCAGAACCTAACGTGAAAGACAGGAAGTAATGCCGTAGTACGGATTTA
The DNA here is from genome assembly GCF_051991255.1 of Vanacampus margaritifer. Lineage (NCBI taxonomy): Eukaryota > Metazoa > Chordata > Actinopteri > Syngnathiformes > Syngnathidae > Vanacampus > Vanacampus margaritifer. The sequence goes on from NC_135434.1 coordinate 19,086,404, forward strand.
CACAATTTTAGCTACATAGCAGCCTGAATGTTCACAACGTGATTATTCTTTAATAAGGGTCTGTATTGATATTTTATAATGTCATCTATTCATGGAAAATCACCAAAGAATGAGGTGTCCTAAAATGACTACCAGAGGTTCACGGTTAAAAAAAAAATATACAGAAAAATTGCAGGCAAGCAAAGAAACCAAGAAATCAATTCATCCATACCAATGAAAACAAGCAATTTGTGGAGGTAACCAATTTGTGAGGTATCTTAATTTGGCTGCAGTTGCGGGCTTCTGACCTAAATAAAGACCATCCTACAGATGTGTGACTATGTGTGTATGTGTAGCTAGCATATTGAGGACTTTGATTGGATCTCTATAATTCTTTGCCTTATTTTACTAATCCTCAATTTGTCAGCAAATCATCCGTCCAGTCCCTTGTGGTTTGGGCTTTAACATTTTGAAAGTAAAAATAGTTCATAAATAATTTATCATCCAGTGTAAATCTTTTTATTGATTGATTTTGTACTCTAAGAAACTCATATTGCTACCAGATGTTGTGTTCAAGAGATCAGCATCTCTTTCACAATCCAAAACAGTCATCCGCAGTAACAAACAGTCTATTTAAATTAAGTTTGCGTAATTTGAATGTCTTGATTTGGAGCAGTTTCAACAAAATTTCCCACATGATGTCAAACTGCTGTAGTGATTCTTATAGAATGGAAAATACACAGCATCATACAGAATTACACCAAATTGTTTGTATATCTTTTTGTGACATACTGACCAAAAGTGATGTAATCCTCCTTTATAATCCCATTTACCAAGTAATTCCAGTATATTCTTGAACCTAACTGAGCGGGATTTGTGTCTACATGCTTTACTAGCACAATTCACTCATGGTTAAAGTACACTCACGAAGAGGCCAGATGACTCGGATGCCTCTTTATTCATCCTGATTTACAATATCGTTCTGCAATCAAAGCACATGTGAGGGGGAGAAGAGATTAATTCCAGGGCACAGTTTATGTTTTAGAGTCTGGCCTAGCCGCAGGAATACTGATTGGCACACAGATATTTGCTTGTCTCAACCATGCAAGCCAAATACTTTCAACCCCTTTGGCCCCCAGCCATGTACACAGGGTGGCTCAAAGGATGTGTTGTCCTCGGGATGCTCCGGGCTTTTGCCTCTGACTCTGCCATCCACTGTTGTGATAACACTGTTCCAGACATATCACAGCACCTGGAGGTCCTGCTCAGAAAACCCTTAATGACACCCCCACTGACCAGAGCAGCCACTAACAGTGATGCCATTTCTCGGTTCCTCTTTTTTTCCCATCCAGTTTCCCCCAAATAGGCCAGTGGCTCAGTGTTGCAGTATTTACCCTTCATCGGTCGATACTCTTTAATCCCCGAGATGATGCTTTCTCTCATGAACTCAAAATAGCTCTTCCTTCCCCCAAGAGAAGGCGAAAGCCCATTTTTCTTTATTAGCTCTTAGCATCTTAAATGTGGCCATCCATTAGGGGCAAGGCAACAAACAGTCCCTCCAGTTCCCTTTGCAGCCTGCCAACATCTACACACACACAACCTCATTTAAGATGAACGTTAAGTAGGAGCAATAAGTGCACATTTAATTCTGCTCATGTCAAACATTAGGAAGCACGTTCTCCTTTCAAAACTTCTCATTATGGGGCTAGCTTCTCCCTTGATACCTTGTACTTATCAGCAAGGCGGACTCCACAGACTTCTATCTGCCTGAGTGATTCTTTTTCTATGGAGGTTGGCAAGAAGTAATACCATACTGGGTCATGTATTGATTTTTCCCCACTCCTCTTTTCTTGAATTTCTCGACTACTCAAAAGCATAAATCATTCCCAAATGATACCTGAAGGAAATATTGTATTTATTATTCTTGACGCACAGTCACAAATTCAATAACCCTTATTAATGGCAAATGGTGAGAAATATGATGTAGGTGATTTAATGGGATGAGAGAACTTTTGCTCATCCTTCATTCCTAAAACTGTCTTCTCTGGCTGTCATTGCACTTGCAGTGTAGTTGTTCAAAAAACTACATTCAGACAATCTGGGGGGGGGGAAACAAAATTTCACTTTTGATTATTGTTCAAAACTGAAGACAGTCCAGTAATGACATAAACTAGTGCTTCTCAATTATTTGTTGTTACGCTCTCTACCCCCGACAGGGAAAAATAACATATTTCATCATTTGTCTATACAAAAAGCATACATCTGCTAATGAGCTAATACTCTTTGCACACTCTATAGCAATGAGAGCACCACTGCCACCTACTGTAGTGGATGTGCAATTACACTTTATTCTAGTGTTTTTTATGTACAGTATGTGTATGCATATATATATATATATATATATATATATATATATATGAAGCCCGCATGTGTGTATTTGAGACCGTAAACACTAAACATACATCGTCTTTTCTCTTTACACCTGAAAGCTATCCATTTACTTCTGCTAATTTCTGTTACGTTTCCAAGCCTTTCCTCTTGGCATGTTTATTGAAGCAGAAACTGACCAGCCAGCCACCTAGGCAGCTATTCCACTGTGTGTCCACTTATTTTAGAAGTGAGAAGGAGGAACATGGCCCTCTTTCCCTGGCGTGTGTCTTAGTTGGATGTTTTTTTATTTTTGCTCCATCAGTCCCATTTTAGCTCAATGTAACCTCATGTAATCCCCCAGAGCTGACCTAAGTGAGTCTATATGATGCTTGGTAGCTACCACTCATTTGAGACCTGCCTTGTTCCCATCTGACCAACACTTACCAACAGTAAATATCTTTGTGGGCTTATCACATTGCCCAGTTAAATGGCAGTCAGGATTATCTTTGATAAGTAGTTGCATTTTTTGTTGTTGTCCCTATCGGATGAGTAACTTTATTTTCAGACAGTGTCTAGCCTATAATACGGAAACTTGGAAGTGTTTACAACAGCTCCAATGCAATCTTGTGATGCAGTACACAGACACCATAATTGCTTGACTTCCTGCAATTATGGATAAATTGTTCATGCTTATGTGTCTATTATATACAATGCTCTCACAAAGCTGCACCAAAATCTAGGAAAACAATCATTTTCAATGTTTTCAGCAAATATGAATTTCTAAATACTGTTGTGTGCAGTAGGGAGTCCTTTTATATAAACATAAAGAGAATGAGATGAGCATATACTATTTGATTTTTTTCCCTGGCTCAGCATTATCCCAGCTATTATTTTACAATTAAATTCCATAGAATAAGTTAATTTAATTATGTATGCTGTGGATTACAATTTGTATGCTGAATAAGACATTTTTCTCTCTTTATTTCTATTGTGCTACATTGCTATTATTCCATTTGTTTAAAAAATATGAATAGCAAATGTGGTATCTTCTAATATGTATAATTAATACAACTGCTTTCTCAACTTGTGCCTTTAATATTTAACATTTCATTTGCTGCATTCAAAAATTATTTATTTGGAACAAGTTAACAGGCATCATATTGTGGTTGTTTTAGATTTGATGTTTAACATTAAAATGTCTATTTTTTCATCCTTTTTAGCAATTGTTGGATAAAGTATTGAACAGCAATGGCTTGAAAAACCATGCATTGACATCATATCAATGTCGTGTTTGCAAAGTGCTCTGTCATAAAATTTGCCACAGCAGTGAATGGAAAAAGTCTGAATGCTTACTAGTTTGACTGCAGGCTTACAGGTTACCATCTGAGCCCAGACCTTTTCAGTTCTCATCCCAAACAAAGGTTGTACCTAATATAGTCATCTTAACATTATTCAACGTTATGACTGTTTGTTTGTGTTTGGATATTTTCAAGAAATATTATTTTCAAATTGTGGCAATAGTCTCACGGTCATTTTTTCAGGTCTTTTCCTTCATAAGGTTTGCTTATGCGTGAGGTGAAATGGCTTTCAATCGCTCTGTGACATGTACTATAATGGACATTGAAATTACTGCATATACACTTCCACTTTTCATTCATTTTTTTAAATGAAACATGAATTACAAATTATTTTGTAGACCTAGCCACTTTAACATTTTTTAATTGTTATCCTTTTTCTTTTTTTTTTTAAATGAAGCATACGGTGCAAATTATTTTGAGTACTACACTTGTCTGCATCTCAAATAATTTCTAGACATCAACATTTTCAGGGGCAGTTTTGGATGTACAATCCAAACAATCCTGTCTTTTTGTTATTTGACTTTCTTTTTTATTTAAGAGAAGAAAGCCGACTTCTTTTGGACGAAAATCAGATTTTAGTACAGTTCTTCAGGCATATTAAAGTAGGGGTAGTAGGGTAAAGTACTTGTATTTACTTGTCATACAATAATGAAGATAAGTTATCATTTTATTACTTAATTACTTTTGTTAACAGTTTTAATTCTTTATTTTATATTTTAACCATTTTGAATTTAGTTATAGATGTGTAGAGCAGGTGAAGTAATGTTGAACTCAATATAACTCGACCTTAACCTATCTGTTATCTTGTTTTGTCTAAATTCCCTTCTAAATTCAATCTGACATACTGAGATTCTGTTTTGAGAAAGTGCAAGCTGGCATACTGAGAACCTGTTTCGTCTAAAAGTGAAGAAAGTGCAAGCTAGCATATTGAGATTGTGTTTTGTCTGAATATGAAAGATCAACCTAGCATACTGTGAGAATGTAATCTGATTTTCGTATTTGATGGGAGGAGAAGAGGCGTTTTTATACAAACTCGGATTGTAATAAAGGGCTGTGTCTCCTGGAGGGGAGGGACACACATTCTTGGATGACACTGCTTTGGTGATATTCAATTGTGTGACCAGAGATCTCTGTAATAAATTCTCCTTCAAGGACCCTTTTCACAAGAATCTCATCTTTGATTTATTTGGACACGCAAAATATTACAAAACTTAAATATAATCCTTCACTTTACACATTCACATATATAGCAAAAGCAATCAGGATGATTCTTGCAAGACTCTGCAACAGCAAATACCTGATTGTGATTTTGTCAAAACAAAGCTGAAAAAATGTTCAAATGCCAGTAGCCACAATTTAAAGCAAGAATCCTCATTGCTTGCCCAATGAAATATGCGTTAAGCTACCAACTAAACTTCTGAAAGTCTATTATGCCTATAGCAGATTGTACACTGAGAATTGTTGAGGCTACAACCAGTAGAGGATAACCTTACCTTTAGTTGGTCCATGAGAGCTCCTGATAAAACTGTTTAAAAGCCAAGGCTGTGAGGAAGAGTGATTAAAACAAAAACAGAAAAACCTCCAAATATCCTTGTAGCAAAGTGAGATCAAATCTGTTTTTAGAGTGGTCTAATACAGGGGTAGGGAACCCTGGTCCTTCAAAGCCGCTGTCCTCCCTCTCGTCCATGTCTCCCTCCACCAACACAGTAACAGGATCGTTATTAGGCTTCTACAGAGCTTGCTGATGAGCTGATAATATAATATATAATATATATATATTATAATAGGACCGGGCTCCCTACCCCTGGTTTAATAGAACACAGTGTGGCAATTCAGGTATTGTTCTTGGAATCTTAAAAGTTAGTAGTGTATGGTGTTCCCTTTAAGTTGTGTGGCCAAAGCACTACCCAGTTGTCTACCAAAATGAGAAAAAAAGAAAGGAAAAAAAAACACACATATGGAGCATAAGGGACAAAATGAATGGTACCAATCTTCAGTGCGAAGACTGATCTAGAAAATATTCATGCCAATCTTGTATATTTTTTATGCAGTGTTATTATTTATTTAAAAGGAGTACCAAATACAGTACAGCATTGTGATTCAAACTATAGACTTATAGAATTGCATTTATCTCTCTCCTTTGGACAGACTTAAATTGTGTTTATGCACAAGACGCAGCTTGTTGTTTTTTCTTATAATGCATCGAATACATTTAACGTCACAATAGGCAGGCTCAGCAGTTTGACTAAAGTATTAAATTCTTGAATAAGTTCCACACACAAAATCTCCTCTCTGTACCACTGTGCTGTAATTTGAAGTAGTTTACAGGGTGATTCATCTTGACTGGATCATTTTCTACCCTTGCTGGTGTCATTATACCGTCAGAGTATTATCACAGCGGCCCCGCAGAGCTTAAAAAATGGTCCACCACTCTAAGAATTTCATTACTGTTTTGATAATGATTTTTTGGTCACATGCTGAAAAGTGGGGTTTCAGATTAGCATAGATTTAATGCTTTCAAAAGGTAATTTTATTAAAAAATTTTGGGTCTAAAAATAAAACCTTGACGCCATTTGTGGTTGCTACACAATGTTCCTGAAATTAATGTTACATAATAGACCTCAGGTTTAGGCACACCATTTTTTCATGCCTGTTTTTTTGTGTATTTAGAGTGTGTGCGTATACAAACAGTTTACATCTACTGTGAAGGCAGTAAATTACAACAAAGGCATTGACGTCTTGATGCCAGGGGCCTTTTGCTTTGCTTTACTTTGCTTCCCTTCGACTTGAAGGCTCAGACATAAACGTAGTGATGTTGTTACCCTGGGACGCTGAGACAAGTCTTTGTTCCTGTCGGGGTTTGCGCTTGCTGTGCATTTGTTAGCAATGTAACACAATGCCTACAACAATTCTTCTTGTCAACAAACACATTGAAACTGCTGCTTGTTACATTTCGTTCAAGAATAAGGTCAATATTCAACTTGAATTCAACTTTTAGTTCTATGGAATTTTTTTATATTCTTTAAACAGGTTTTCAGGTGTCTTTCAACTTTTTGAATTTAATAAAAGTTTTGGTTCAACAGATCCATCCATCTAGTTTCCGTACCGCTTATCCTCACGAGGGTCATTTTTATTATTTCTTAGAAGTTCTTGGGTTCCATTGACCAACCTTAGATATATATTCTCTACGTTATCTTTAGCGAAGAAATAGAGCTGTATTACATTAAAAAAAAAAAAACTGATGAACTTAATACTTTTTCAGGAGCTCCTCTATAGTCGGAACAAAAGTAAATTACATTTTTCATTGGTTGATGCACTGCATTTCTGGTTCAGGGTACTTTTTGAGTATGTCAATTAAAGTATTTTAAAACAACACAGTGAATTTTGTCCAGGAACAGTGTGACTTAACTTGAGAATATCGTGTTTACAAGAAGAACATGAATAGATTGTGTTGCTTATACTTGATTCACTTTAGTACATGTTGTTTCCTGTTTTTCAGGTGTATGCTATTAAACTTTTTTTTTATATACTTATGTCAGCCTAAAAATGTAATGAAAAAGAATCAAGAACAATAATCTTCTGACTAAAACCAATTCTAATCCCAACAGAAATATATCAATTATGGTCTTGAAACATTGTTGATTGTTCATCGTATAAATTAATGTGTAATTATTGAAGTTTGCCGCTCATACTGTAGCTTTGACTCAACTTCTCTCTTCTCTCTCTCGCAGTGGCCGACAGCCGAGTGGTAGAGGGATTGCAGAGATATACTTCGATCCCCACATACCTACCCGTCACCTACCAGGTGCTCAACACGGACTTGGCATTCTTTCTAAAGGAAAGCAATCAAGATTTCATGAGGAACTCTAGCCTGATGTCACGCACGGAGTCTTTCTTCATCTACCAGGCCAGGAGTTTGCCCTCAGTCAACTCCAGCTATGGGCCCCTCTCTGTGGAGCAGCCGGTCCCCTTAGAACTTCTCCAGAACCCGGGCTCCTTTCCTGCCTCTTCACTTTTTACGGTTAATTGGAAGGTTCAGACTTTTATCATGAATACCAAGATCCACCTGGCCAAGCCCAAAGTTCAGGTTCTATTTTACATTGCAGGCAGGGACTGGGATGACTACAGTGCCATCAACAAGCTTCCCTGTGTGCACATGTTTGCGTTTCACGAGACCCAAGAGGTGCACGGCACCTGTCAGCTGAAAGGGGAGTTGGGGCTCTGTGTGGCTGAGCTGGAGCCCTTGGCCAGCTGGTTCAGCCCCCCAAGTGTCGTGCCGGGACGCCAAAAGAACCTTGACGCGTCTGAGGGCACCCCAGTGGAGCTCTACTACATCCTGCAATCCACAGAAGGCGGTGAGTGCCATTCAGAGGAGGCCAAGAAGGAAAACTTCCTCCGCTCAAGCCAGGAAGGGCTGTTTGGCACCTATACTTCCACGCCTTTAAGAAGGATCGGCGGTGTGAGGCTCTACCAGAATTCCATTCCACTCCAATTGGCGGAACACAGACTGGATCATAACTTTATGGTTTTGGTGCCTGCCACACCAGTCAGTCAGAGAGAAACGGTCTCAGCTTATGTCACCGTATCAGCCTATTCTTCTGTGGAGACGTTCACTCTCAGGTAAGGATGAATTTTTTTTGTGTTACGAAGCATCTTACTCTCTGTTATGAAGTGTCTGACACAGGTGTGTGTTATATTTAGGTCTGTTCTGTATCATAAATGATTAGACACAGACTGATTGCACTTTCTTTTTCTCAGCGGGTGTTTTATTTTTTTCCACTTCATCTGAGCAGATCTTAGCTCAGCTCATAAATGCTGCCTGCGAAGAAAGGTTAATATTATTCTACCCTTGATCAAATAGTGAATGTGGATGACAAGGAAGCTGTCTCACAAAATTAAGTAAATCAGTTAACAGAAGTGTCTGATTGGCTGTTATTGTAAGATGTCCGGCGTTAACAAGGTAATTGGTTCACGTAGCCCGGAATACCGACGAACACTTAACCGAACACTTATCCACCGGTCGCCTTGGGGGGGCTTCTTTAATGTAACCCATACATAAAGCGCACCGCGTTATTGGGTTGCATGCTTGCTATTTAACAATGTACTCACGTTATGATCGGTCTTCATCCACAAATCCATCCAAGTATCCGAATTGAACAGCTGAGCAATTTCTCCATCAAACATGCCAGGTTCCCCCTCGTCATTATCGGAGTCAGTCTTGTTGCCATGCGGCTGTTTAGTAATGAAGCCAGTGTTTTTTTTCCCGGGGGTAACTACTTTGGCACAACACCAGCAGTATTTTGTTTTATTCATTTGCAGCCAGAGTACGGGTCATCTCCGCGCCCGCTGCACGTCGCCAAAAAGATGGGGTCCAAACAGGGTAGACAAAAAGAACTGCAGGGGACAGGAGGTCACACTGCAGTCTGATGTTTTATTTTATATCTTTTTATTCGCTTTCTCGTTAAGCCATTTTTTTTGGTTTATGGTTTTATTGAACATATAAACATAAAGAAAAGACAAAACACATTACAAGTATAAAATATATGTTAAAGTAAAAAAGAAAAACAAGAATAGGAAGAAAGAAAAGAGTTTACATGTTCAAAAGGGGTAGGAGGAAGTTAAAAACGTATCTCGCCCTACCCCTTATTTGTTTTATGTTGATACAATGATAAGGTTAATGCAATTCAACAAAAGAGAATGTATACACCTAGTCATATATACAATTGCACTTTAACATACGCACATTTGTCAGCAACATATGTACATGAAATTCATCGGCATATACCATAATACATTTATATCCTCACACTCACATATACAATTTCCTTGACGCTCATACCGATACATTCAAAGAAATTACAGCATATATACAATTTTTTCAGTTAGAAAATGATTCCACAAATTAACACCTTTTACAGAAACACACCTTTGCTTAATATTTTTTCTTGTTTTAATTTTTTTGTAGACACTTGTACTATGTTAGAAGGACTCTCTCTAATTTCAAACAGCTCCTGAGTAGATTGTTGTGTACTTTATACATTATTTGTGCTATTTTAAATTCAACAAAGTCGTAAAATTTCATTGTGTTTGATTTAATAAATAGAGAATGAGTTGGTTCTGTATATTTTGATCGATTAATAATTCTTATGGCTCTTTTTTGCAGTTTGAAAACAGGATTGGTATTTGTTTTATATGCGTTTCCCCAGACAATAGGTCAGATGTGGTAATAATAATGATAATAATTTTGACGTGTTGTGTGGTTTGTCCAGTACCAAAAACTATAAACTTTGTTTTATTTAAGTTTAGTGATAATTTGTTCATGTCAAACAATTTTTTCTATGTGTTAAATTCATACTCCACAGTAGTCTTAAGCTGCTTCAGGTTCTCTCCTGAACAGTAGAGAGTTGTGTCATTGGCGAATAAGACACTTTTGAATATTTTTGAGACACAATATTTATAAAGTTTTTTGGGGCCTAGCACAGACCCTTGGGGGACTCCATGAGTAATCTTCAAGTGTTTTGATTGTATATTGTTAAACTGTAAGTACTGATATCTACTATCCAAATAACTTTTCATCCATTTATATGCCAAACCTCTTATGCCATCTTTTTTTTTTTCCTTTTTAAGGAGAGCTCAGTATTGTTCATTCGATTTGACATCATCATTGCTCTCCTTTTTTAAAAAAATAAAAAATAAAAAAAGATTTTTTTCTCTTTTTTTTTATTTTTTTTAAATATATATACATATATATATATATATATATATATACACACACACACACACACATATATATATATATATATATATTTTTTGTATGTGGGTGAGTATGTGTATGTGCGTGCGTGTGTGCGTGCGTGCGTGCGTGCGTGCGTGTGTGTATTCATCAGTTCACCTAAAGCCCATTAAAAAAAAAAACATACTAATAATATAATATAATAATAAATTGCCAAATGCAGAAACATCAATGTAAGTTATCACGATATAGTGGCTCTCGCTAACAGACAGAATTAAGTAACCAGAATTAGGTTAAAAAAGTCTATATACGTAGACCATGTTTCTATAAATTTTGATATTTGGTTTTTATTTGAATGCCATATTTTTCTAATTTATTCATTACTATAGAATTTACTATAGTATCAAATGCTTTTTTTAAATCTATAAAAATTCCAACAGTACATTTTTTATTATCTATGTTAGTAGATATTGCTTCTAAGAGTTCCATGATTGTCATTGAGGTGGTTCCGTTTTTCTCTAAACCCATATTGATTTTCATTTAAAAGCTTATCTTTTTCAATAAAACTCACAGTGGCTTGAGGAAGCAGCCAACCAGGAACGAGCGTGAAACCCGCTCACCAATCAGAAACGCGCGTTGGCACAGCAAAATTTGCACCGTAAGCTTAGCTGGAAAGATAATGTCTTCGGAAGTCCTCGCACACAAAAGGCACACTTTTTTTTGTTGACTCAAAGGAGTGGCGGGTCGGATTTAGGAGAGGTGTTGCGCCGTTGCTGAAAGAATACAACGGAAACGCTGTGTCATTGACGGATTGACCGACCTTCCGTCAATATAGATGGAATGCCCACTTCTGGTAAACCTATTATGATAAATCAAACGTATAATCTAGCTGAAAGGCAAACCTCTCGATTTACCGGTCGATCTACGTTCCTGCCCTCACCTATGGTCACGAGCTGTGGGTCGTGACCGAAAGAACAAGATCCCGGATACAAGCGGCCGAAATGAGTTTCCTCCGCAGGGTAGCCGGGCTCTCCCTTAGAGATAGGGTGAGAAGCTCGGTCATCCGGGAGGAACTCAGCGTCGAGCCGCTACTCCTCCACGTTGAGAGGAACCAATTGAGGTGGCTCGGACATCTGGTTCGGATGCCTCCTAGACGCCTCCCTGGGGAGGTGTTCCGGGCATGTCCTACCGGCGGGAGGCCCCGGGGACGACCCAGGACACGCTGGAGAGACTACGTCTCTCGGCTGGCCTGGGAACGCCTTGGGATCCCGTCGGAGGAGCTGGGTGAAGTGGCTGGGGAGAGGGAAGTCTGGGCTTCCCTGCTAAAGCTGTTGCCCCTGCGACCCGACCCTGGATAAGCGGAATTGAAGACGGATGGACGGACAAACGTATAATCATTATATGGTTGCACAAAACACACATATTTTTTCAGTTCTAGTCAGTTTTTTATTGCTTCTCTTATTATCAATATATTTGCTAGAATTAAAAACTTTTAAACCTGAGCTAACCATCTTTGTGAAACCAATTTTCAAGTCAATTCTAGTGCTTGGAGGTCATCAGTTTGTGCAGGTGAACCAACTGTGCAAGCGCGCAAGTATGGTTGTAAATGTTTTCTCTGTAACTTCAGCAGAACCGAGTGGTGCTTCTTATCTTTTCAATTAAATGCTAACTCCATAGTGAAAAAGAAGGTTCCCGGGTTATGTCCCGGAGACGCTTCATGGGGGGTAATTGTGGGGCACAGAGAAGTTAGAATTATCTGGGTAATTAACATATGATAGAAATAAGGATGCGATTAATTAAAATACATGTCCATTAGTGTAATGACTGAAGCTGATTTTAATTACGCTGGTTTAGAACATTTATAACTCAGGGGAGACGCTGCGGTGAGGGGTCAAGTCAATTTGTTCCCCCATGTAAACATAAACAAGCTGAGCGTTTCTGCGTTGGCAAATTGAAAAGCATCGACTTTCGGTATGTTTTGAGGCTAATGCACGTGTACTCTTCTTTTTTATTGCCAAAGAATATTTATATCTTAAAAGGTAAAACACGTAACATCTTAACAGAGTCCTTCCATAAACATGTAATAATCAACTTTCTTAAAAAAATGATTCAGTGTAAAACTTTTTCTTTTTCAAAAAGGTTAGCAGTGAGAGGACGTGAATGATTTATTCCACGAGTCAATTGAGCAGGCTGACCACCGAGGGAATGCCTGTGGTGTTTTTATTTGGCAGCGTACAACATAGCGGGCACAGGTTGGCCGTCTGAGAGTGACAGATATGCAAAGGCTTGTGTGGGCCTCGGTGATAAGGCTGTCCTTGCATATGCGTTCGTTAGGAAACTTAATCAGCAGAGCGTGGCGACTTTGATCTCTGCATTCACAACATCATTATCGCATGTGTACTACACAGCTCTGTGACAGCCATTGTTAGCTGGGCAGCTCTGAATTGCTGGAGCCAATCAGTCAGACCTTCTGCTACTCTCAAAAGGTTCGTTCGATCACAGGTTTGACACATTTTTAACAAAAATTAAAGGCCAGAAACTTATTATTTTCCTTTAGTACACTTAAACAAGTAAAAGCATGAGTATATACCTTAAAGCTTGTAAAATGGTGTAAAAACGTGTCACACAATTTGTGGACATTAAGGTCATAAGCAAAATTGCTTAAATTACCATACCATTTGTTTTTTTTATGTTTTTCTTAAGAGTGTTGTTCTTAAAGGTGTACTCAACATTAAATCAACTTCTTTTTTTTTTTTTTTGCTGATTAACTAAACCGTCTTCTACTGCTGTCTACATGTGGTCATTATTTTGACAGTTTATTGCATGTTTGTTGAAAGCTTGAATTTGGGGCAAAAACCGTGTGTTTGGCGCCATCCTAAGGTTAAACATTGGGATATTCACAATTTGGCTGTTTGTCCTCTTATTACAGAAGAAGTCGCTTGCTACGTCACTTGTAGTGTTACGGTAGTCACTCTGCCACCCACCGGCTTCGTCTCGTACACGCCTCCTTAAACGCCTCCTTAAACGCCTCCTTAAACGCCTCCTTAAACGCCTCCTTAAACGCCTCCTTCGTTAGTAGTGTTTTGCAAACACTTTTAAACCCATTTTCAGGTTAGTGATTTATTAGCACAATATTTGGTTAGTTTATTTAGCATAGCTTTTCGTAGTATGGACATTATTTAGATTGTAGGTTTACTGCCGTTGTCAATCACAGCCAGTCCCATTCACAACCCATCCGTCACCCCCTTTGAGCGCCGATTTCAAATCTTAGTGAGGGATGGGTGGAGCAAGACAGTCTAGCTTCCTGTTGAGCTACCCTTTAAGAGAAGTAGAACAAACGTGACGTGAGCAGGCTGATGCTTAGAAAGCAGCAAATATTCCAAGTGTTACAATTCTGTTCAAACTAATTTAGTGCTGTAACTAGATTTATTTTGGTAAGCTGTTCTTGGGTTGCATCTGTTTTATTTATTTGACAAGAAGGAACATTGAATGAAGATATACAGTGGTGACTTGAGATACGAGTTTAACTATCTCACATCTTTGTGGTGCAGTAAAATGGCTAGATCGATTTAAGGCTGCGTTTACACTGCAGGCAAATGCGACCCAGATCAGATTTTTTTTTTGCCCAAGCGCGACCTGTATTTGACTTTTTTATGGCTGTCTAAACGGTTCAATTCAGATTTTTCCATATCCGACCTGTGTCGCTTTCATGTTTGGTCCTAGATCAGATACGTATACAAATTTTTGCAATGCGACCACAGTCTAAACGGCCAGATCGCATATATCACGTCATCAAAAGTCGAATATGCACTGCACAAGGGTGGAGGAAGTACTCGGGAGGCATTCGTAAAACGGCAAAGTTGGTTTGAGTAACAGTTGTGACTTTATATTTGACTTTAATTTAATCCCACTTGAAACATGAAGCATAAAGTTGACATTTGTGGTGATATTAGTAATATAGACACACAGACGGCTCAGTTATTACTCATGAACATGATGTGACATCATCGTGGGAGGAGAAAAAAAAAGGAGAGGTCACCATGAGATGAGGAGCTCGAACAGGCTTGCCTCATTTTCACAAAATATTATTTCTACCTCCTCCCGCATCACTCATAAAAATATAAGCCCCGGCGACAGACTTTTAACAGTCCACGTGGCCTTGACACGCTGGACCATACATATTTACTTCCGCAAATACAGAGTTGTGAGTGACTTCGTATCTTCTTCTGCGCATGCTGTTCACTTTGGGGACACATAACGTTCACACTGCAGAATAATTAATAGGGAATTTGAATGCTTATCCCAAAAATCGGATTTCACCAAATAATCGTAATTGAACATTAAGACCTGCAGTGTGAACGAACGTAGCCTAAGTACCCGTCGATTGAACTCAGATTGTTTTGGTTAAAAAGCAATAATAATAATGGGTGATATGGCCTAAACTTCATATCACAGTATAAATGTAATCCCTTCATGGTAATAGTACATATATTACCATATACCATATAAACCAGTAGTAGGCCTATAAGAATTATAGTGAGAGTATATCTAAATGAGTTGTATCAGCAAAGATATAAACAACAACATCTAGAACATTTATTGTACAGCTTTCAAAAGTCAATATCCAAACTCAGCACTTATGTTACAAGCAAATAACATTGCTTATGTTACAGTCATATTTATTATAGGCTACTATGCTGTAAATGAATATGCTAGCTTTTGACCCCTTCTCTCGTCTGACATATGCAGTGTTGTACTGCTGTAATTCCGTTCCACTTTGAAGGGGTCTGTGTGGTGTTTACTCTGTAGCTTTTTAACTTGCCTTCTAATTTGCTTTTTTGGTCAGTCTCTGCTATAACGTGGTTCCACTGGACTACTTTTGTACTGCTCCTTTGGCTGGACTAGTTCCTTTTGCACATGCTTGGGCTTCCAGTGGGTCTTTCATGTCACTCGTAATCCAGAGTTTGTTGTTTACAAATTAGCTTAGTCTACATTTTTTTAAAATTTATTCTTTTACAGGAACAGCAACATCCATACAGAAGTTGAGGTAGTCAGTAGTGCAGTCTGTCACCTCATCCACGTTGCCAGAGTGATACTCCTCCAAGTGCTTTTAAATTTTTTTTATTTCAAGTTGTCTCAAATGTTATGCAGAATAACGTGGATTTATAATATGACTACTAATGTCACATATTTTCAGTTGCTTAAAATCTTGCCAGAGTTTGGCTTTTCATATTCCCAGCATGCTGCCTTGCTACTCTCTACACTTCCTACTAATGTGGCATGCCTCATTTAATTTGATGGACTCACTGCTCAGTTTATATGCTTTGTCATTCAAAAAGTTTGAGACTATATTTTAGTGTTCTCTATTGAGACTGGTGGTTGGAATATTAAGCACTTGCTACTTTTAATTGCAAACTGAATATCGTCAGTACGTTTAAATTTTGTGTCTGGTCCTCTGTCATGCATGTCAACCACAGGAGAGAAGTGACATCATTTAGGAGTGTAAGGCTGTGTATTTAAAAGCAGATTACATAACACATTTTCTATCCTTAAACGTGTATTATGGCTTTAAATATAAAGTCCAGTGAATGGATATGAGTGGAGGGGATTAATGGCCCTATCTTAGTCAGGTTAATCTTCAGTATGTTAAAATCGTTTTAATTTGTTGATGCAAGAATGGTGATCATCCTTTGCCCCTTGAACCTCAGTTAGCCATGCATGAAATAAAAAAATATTAAAATGAAACACTTTACAGAATGCTTCATATTTTAGTTTTTATTTGTGATGGCTTACATGGTTGCGAAAATGTTATGCATTGTGTTGAATGTGCTGTACTCAAACTCCAAAATTGTATTCAGATTTTCCAGGAGACAATATGTGATGTCCACAATAATAATAGTTAGGGTTTGTTAATAGTGTACTGAATTTTATACAAGCCAGTGTTTTCATGAGTGAATGCAGTCCTCATTCTTATTATTTTTTTAAAGGCAAGAATAAATAATGAATAATTTGTATACAATGCCTGCTTCTGTGGAACACATTCAAAATACCTGTGTAAAAGCGTAAAGATTAAAAAAAAAAAAAACATGCAAAAAATGGTCTCCTAGATTATGAGCAGGTTATAGTGTTTTAATGAGTCAAGACAATTTTTCACAGCAGTAGATCATGCAACTGTTGAAACGGAAAAAAATACCCTGAAAAAGCACTTTGGACACGGTGGCCTTTAAATATTGCAAGTGATATTAAAGTCATTATCATAATTCGATTTTTTTTCTGGTATAATTATGTGAGCAATCTAGATGTAAAATGGTATTGATAATTAATTATAATCTCTTAGTGCAGGCAGTTCTATGCAAATTAAATGCACGGAAGGAAATTGTGCTAAACTACATTTCCCCTTGCAGTCAGTCTCGAGTGGAATGTTGAGAGAGAGAGAAAAAATAATGTATGTTGCTCTGTACTACTGGTCCATTGCTAAATCATCTATTTGCATAAAGTCCTTCCAGAACATGTGTAGTGAACTGCACTGCAATTTTGCACATTTGAGCCTGGTGAGTAAATCAGTTTACACATCTGTTTGGATGAAGAATCCAGTTTGCACCCACTTTGGAAGTCAGATGCTATGCAGGATCTTTTGCCTAGTGAGTGTCTTTTACAATTACAATAACGTGGTATCCCCCAGAAATCCATTCTGTGGCCCACTCATTTTAATACGCCTTGCTTGCTAATTTATACTTTTTCTCACTGCCTTCGTGGCTGATCTCATCTAACTTAATGCATCCAGCAGAGAAACACCCACAGACTGGATGCCGAGTGTACCAGCATAGACATAATGTCAAAACTCAACACAAATAAGCGAGTGCTGATTCAGATTCAATCCATGAACCTTGTTGCTTCTCAACCTGTTGATTTTGAAGAAGTAACCTATACTGAGTTGATGGTATTGGCATTAGGACCACAAATTGCACAAATAGTGCTGTACTCCCATTTCATTTAGATTTTAACTTGATCCTCGCAATAATCCAAAACTGGACATTAGACTGCAGAAAGTATGTGATATGAAAGCACTCAATTGTAATGGTTGTGGTTTTACTTTCATCTACTGTTTGTTTTTGCATGTAGTTTGTGATCTTCCATGATTGTGTGCTTATTTCAGCTAATATTTTTTGCAGCTTAGAAAAATGATTTCATTTGGTTCATTTTCTTCCATAGGACAACATGCACTGTTGGTGTATTTAATTCAGCACCGTGACTAAGTATTGTGTTTAAAGTCAGTTGTATATATTTCTGGCCAGACAATATCAACCACTGTAATCACAAATTGAAGTGAAGAACCTTTCAATTCAAATGCTTTTAAGCTCAAATTTCAACATCATGTGCTCGCACTTGTGGCTACTGCTGTGTATTTAACTTAAATATACTGTATCCGTTTTTTTCGGCGAAAGTGCGAGGACACCGTAAATTCATCATGGAGGTGGGGAGGGACATTTGTCTCCCCTGCCATCTGCGCCCATAATTGACCAATATTTGAATGGCACCATCAAACACCTTGCTGGAGGGCTAATAGAGGTTAAGCCCTCGTTGTTGCTACTGAATATACTGAGAAAAGAACAGTGAGTGCCTCGGAGATCACAGTTCTACATCATGAACACAGCTGTAGTCTTTTCACCAGAGAATTAAAATAATCTGTTCTTCAAAGCTATTAAATGGGTCAATTTATTCAATCTGCTTTCTTTTGCTTATCTTCAGTTCTAAGATGAGCAATGTACAAAGTGTCCATCTAATAATTAATCATCATCCCTTGGTGTTTCAGTGTTATTCAATATGTACTTTTAATGAATTTTTCATCTCCAGTTTGAATTTAAATTGTTGATAGTAGGTAGTTGCCAGGGGTGGGTAGCAACGAGTTACATTTACTTGAGTAACTGTTTGAAAAAAAAAAAAAACTTCTGAAAGTAGTTGTAGCACACAATACTTTTTACTTTTACTTTAGTAAATGTGTGAAGAAGTAATGCTTCTCTTACCCCGTCTTTATAGAGACCCGTTCAACCCCCCCCCCCCTCCCCACACACACACTTCATGTTCAAGCAGTTACTCAGTACTTGAGTATTATTTTCAGTGAATACTTTTTTACTTGCACTTGAGTGATTTTTTTGATGACTACTTTTTACTTTTACTTGAGTAATATTATTTTGAAGTAACGCTACTCTTACTCCGCTATATTGGGCTACACTAGAGTCGTTACCCACCGCCCCATTCATACATTAGATTTACCGTATTTTCACGTAAGCGCTCCGCTTGACTGACTGTGTGGGAGCATTTCCACGGACACTAGTAATGTGACGTTCACGAACGAATCGAGTCATTTGAATGGCTCTTCAATGTGACGATGAGAACCGAGTCTTTATAGAGACCCGTTCAATGCCCCAAACGCCCCCCTTACCCCGGAGCGCCAGCGTTCGCTTTTGGAGGGAGCGTCATCTTTGCATATCAGCGTCAATCAAACAATTAACTTAAGTGAGTCGTTAAGCTCTGAAACAAGCATAAAAGAAGAAAAAAAAGAGGACACTACTCATTGCGCATGCCTGCTTTAGCACCATGGCGGAAGTTAGAACACAACAAGCTGAAAAAGTTATTTATTTATTCTTGATTTAGTGATTTGAAGATGCCAGCATTTGCACATAATTTTATGTTTTTGTCTATCTGATGACATTGTTTATTTAAAATTAATCAGACTTAATGTTCTAGCAGTTACTCAGTACCTGAGTATCCTTTTCAGCGAATACTTTTTTACTTGTATTTGAGTGATTTTTTTGATGACTACTTTTTACTTTTACTTGAGTCATATTATTTTGAAGTAATGCTTCTCTTACTTGAGTACAAGTTTTGGCTACTCTACCCACCTCTGGTAGTTGCTACCCAACCCACATAATCCTTAATTTTAAAAGCTAAATAATGATAAAGGTATTGGATTTGAGGGAAACAAATACAGTGGTAACTTCCCACTCAACATGATATATATTGCTAATTTGAATGTTAATTGCCTTTTGTCTGATGAGGTATCTAGTTCTTCTTTAATTTAGCCCCCCCCCCCCCCCCCTTTTTTTAAGTTGTATAATGAACAACGAAGCAAAGATAAAGACTAAAGCATCCATTGTTGATTAACAGCTGCTTGTAATTTGTTTTGTTTATTATCCGTCTGTTCATTAACATAATGAGACATCATTGTCTACATCAGAATCATTGTATGTGGTACGATCCTAATTTCCTGCCAGGAGATGAATGCTGGACAAGACCTTAGGTTAATTTATTTTGGATTTGATTACATTGTAACTGAAGACATGATTTTGCAGCAAGTTTAAGTGATGCGTGTCTGAATTTCCTTTACTTCTCTCAGTCGAAGACGTTTATCTGTGAACAGAGGAGGAGATAGGCCAGCTTCTTCATAGGCTCAGCATGATATTGCATACAAACATGCTGACAGTGACATTAGCAACAAGCAGAAAAACCCACATTATCTCACACAGTTTGGACTAGCCCACATTTGAACGTTCGATAATTGTGTAGCTTTTTTGAGTGCAGCTGATAACTTGTATTCTAATGTATGGCTTTAAAATGGGACTCAAAAATCTCCAGAAGAAAAGAAAAAAAAGGGACTCAAACGATGGCGCTGCGTGGAAATGTGATTACCAGTCATGCTGGGAAGAGCATGAATGCCTGCACCAAATGTAATTGCCAGAGGAAAAAGCATGGAAGTACAAAGTCGGTGAATGCAAATATATATTGTTTAGGGAACCATTCAAATCCATTTGTTACTTGCCAAGACTATTTGAACCTGCCAATTTGGCTTGGTATAAAACCTTAACTGCATGCGAAAATTGAACAAAGACATTAGTCATGTTTAAATTCAGACTTTATAACTGTCACAATCCTTTTTCTAAAATGGCAATTTATTCATGAATTATATCAAAACATTTAAATCAACAAAAATACACACTTGTATTTGAATTAACCATTTCTGTTTTTGTATTTATATTCTTTGCTGTGAACTGTTATTTAAATGTATGAAACAACAAAACAATTCTTTATTGTCCCTCGGGGGGGGTTCGGTTCGACTCACACAGTCTTTGTTTTTCCCTTTAAATGTCAGAGCTACCCACATCACAACACATACCATGCAGTCAAGTGACAGAGGGGTTTGTTAAATGCTAAATGGACTTAGTGCTAGTCTACCTTCAAGCATTTTCACAGTCTCCACATTCACCTAGTAACGATGAAAAATAACGATCATGATAGTAACAGCATATTCACACACGTTCTCTGTGGCAGTAAAATAGCCGGCATTATCTTTACATTACAGTAATGCACTGACAAAGATACATTAATTTTAAAAAGGTAAATATTACTGTATGCGAATGGAAGAAATTCATAGGGTAATAGATTCCTTCGTACTTGCCATTTATTAAAAAGCGGTGCAGTGATTTGACAAGTGATGATCAATTTTTTTTTATTTTTTATTTATTCACATTTGAAATGAAACTAATTAGTGCTGGACAATATGGCCTAAAAATAAAATTGCAGTTTTTCCACATCATTAACAACCCCAGTAACTCACAACAAATTCCTTTTTTTGATTAAACACTTAAAGCTGCTCAATGCAGGAAATTGAACGTCGAATCGCTACTGCCACGTGTGGCCGAAAAATGAAAGGAGAGAAGGAGAGGGCGGGAAATTCGAATCTGAAAACTATGGCCAAAGAGGCTTGCAGAAGTACAGCTAAGGTGTCAATCTGCTAATTAGAAGATGTTTCAGTCATAAATGGTCAAATAAAAAGTTTGAAGGAAAAAAAAGTAATAAAACGCCATAATAAAACAGCTAATAATAAAGTGCATAAGGTTGATAAAGTGCTTTTGGTCTTGGGTTCTGGCTGAGGCCATGTCTCTTCTTTTTCTACCCGTACAACCGAACCAGGCTGTGTCTTTGGTATGCTTTTGTCAGTGGGGAAAGAAAAAAATTCAGTGCCAGCACTTCATTTGATTTTCTTCCACATTGTCTGGAACAGTTGTCAAACACGTGTGCCTTGGGTCATCCTCCAAAAAACAAATACATTTCTTTATCGTACAAACTTTTTGTTTTGCATTTAGGTTCGTACGTTGGTCCCTGCCAGCACAAGGTAAAAATTCTTTATTCTCTGCTAACATAATTCCTCACCAGTGAAATACTTAAAATTGTTGGGTTTATTGCTGTCATCAATCATTTCACTAAACAATTTATTCTTATTCATTCCAAATACAAATCGGGCGCAACACAGACCTTTTCAAGGCCGACGCATAAACACCTTTGGTGGTAGTCGTGGTTTGCCTGCTAATCGGTGGCCAGCCAGAAAGGGACACTGTCATGATCACACTTTGTTAGAAGGTGTTCAAAAGGCCTTAAAGACTGCATACACTTTTAATAGTAATGTTCATGTTAACAATTTTATTTTCTAAACTGTTTTATAATCTTTGTCTTTTCAGTATCAGTTTTCACAATGATGAATAAACAAATTAATGGCCCTGTTGGTCAAATCAAGCAAAAAATGAATAATGTTCTTTATATGACATCAAACAATGATCCATGAATGTTTGAAGGTGGCCATCTTAGCATTCGCAAGGAACACGCACCTTTGATTCCAGCTGGATCAGCTATGTTCCAGACATCAGTCATAATCAACAGGGTTCTCTCGCTGACATAAATATACATAATAGTTTGAAAGCATTTGTTTGAGTCTAATGAGAGGGGACAACGTGGAGATGGTTCCATTATATTGAAAGTTAAATTTGATTAGTTGTAGCATTAAAAGTGAAGCAGTGTTTTATAACGCCATCTAGAAAATTTAAATATTGTAGTAATAGATTCATTTTATCATTTAATTTGTCATTTTGTCTTAGGAAGCTTTCATACCATTGGGCTTTCATTTAAATTTTTTTAAATTTACAGTAGACTGTCATCAAGTGATATTTCCTTACTTTTGAATTAGGTTATTCTGTAAATCAAGGGAACTCTGTACATAGCAAACATACTTAAAATGTGTGTTTTATTGCTTGTAGAGCCCAAATGGAACATTTGAAAGAGCTAAATGTTTTCCTGTTTGTTTGAAACTAACAATATTTGTCCATGTAAGAAAAATACTGCCTATTGGTTTTTGTCTGGTTTGCTATTTTGATAAATCATTTTAATATCTACCGGCTCCTGAAATGGAAATTAGAGTACAGTTCTGCATTATCAAATTGCAGCTCCTGTCTTTACATTACCTCCTCCTCTTCCTGTAATAATCTGCGGAAGAAACCGTTATTAACCTGATGTGACCCTGTAAAAGAAATAGAGAGCTAGAATGTGAAAGTACTTAAAGATAAGATTTTATGCCAGGAAGATAGGATGGAATAATGTAATATTTGGCTTGCACTTTGAAATCTTATTTCAACAACCAATTTCAACATAATAATTGAATCCTGCGGTAGCTTCATTACTCTATCAAGCAAAAAAATGGAGATAAGAGTGCTGCACATTTTTGTCTGCTGGAAGTAGTAAACAATCTCACATTTACTAAGCACTTGTGATTTGAGTATCTCATGAGTCTCATTTTTTCACACATACTGTACTTAGGCATTTATTTGTGTTCATTTGCTGCTTTTCCGAGCACTTGTCAAAGGTCAAAGGGAGACCAAACGTCCTGTTTAAGCGGGAGAGTCCCGATTTTGAGTCTTGTGTGCCAAGTCCCAGCAGATTTCGCCAGCCCCACTGTTTTGTCCCACTTTTGTGCAGGTCCCGTTGCACCCTTTTTAATTTTTTATATATTTTTTTTTATTTAATTCAGTCAGCAAACTGACTGTTTATGCCACATGCACATCAATCCCTCAACTGTCATAGTGATTCATATGATAAAGCAATTAAAAAGGAATTGCAAATCGCTAGCAGGCGTGTTTTCGTCTTAACAGAACTATACTTCATGCATCCGTGTCTTAAGAATCATGGGAAATGTAGTTCTACTAGTCCAGTGGTAGGGAACCCTGGTCCTCAAGAGCCACTGTCTTGCCTGTTTTCCATGTATCCCTCCACCAAAACACCGGATTCATGAACAAGCTCGTTATCAGGCTTTTACAGAGCTTGCTGATTACCTCATCATTTGAGTCAGCTGTGTTGGAGGAGGGAGACATGGAAAACATGCAGGACAGTGGCTCTCGAGAACCAGAGTTCCTTATCCATGTACTAGCCTAATGCTGCGGTTGCCGGTCAGGCCCAATGCAAGCTGAGCTTTTCTGGCAGCATATTTCCAATGTTACAGTGCGGTACCGGTGCAAGCTCAACGGCACAGCCAGCTTCTTTCTAATAGCTGCTGGGGCCGAGCAAAAATGGCTGTATAATGGTGAGTGTATTTAGTGTATTGCATTTAGCATTATTTACAGTAATAACACAACCAGATTGAGTAGCGATTCAATTTGTTTTGAATAATTCCTGGTGAGAATATGTTGTATATATTTGATTTTCAGCAAAACTGTAGTGTCCCGATTTTAATTTAGAAAATCTGGTCACCCTAAGTCAGAGCCGTGTTGTGCTGCACAAGGGACTGATCAACAATGGCAGTCAATTATTTGTTAAGATCTTTTCTGTGTGTTACTTCTTCCCTTTTATCTATTCAATCAATGCTGCTTCAGTTAATCCAAATGGTTTCACCACTCCCGCGCCAGTAGATATTTAGATGGATGTGCTTGTGACCACAGTCCTTCCTTGTAGATGTGTCTTCATGATAAGACCGTTCCCATTTTTGCCTGCAATTTAAGGCTTTTGTTTCACTGCAGTTGACCTTTTTACCAGACTGGGCAGACATGAATGATACTCCTTGTGTAGCAATGTGCATCATCTGACATTGGGCAAGGGGAAGCAAAGCAAAATGGTTGGTCTGAGTGGCTAAAGGCTGAGGGAGACGAACCATGGTGGCCTTATTTCCAGATCTTGCGGGCCTCCCCTGCTGCAGAAAGCTTAGGGATTCATCATTGACCAGATAGTCACGTGTGAGTGCGTGATCACAGTGGCCGGCTCGGCGGGGGGCTAAATGGAAGACTAATGGGAAGTGGGAGGAAACCTGACATGCTCCAAGAAAACCTGCTCACTCTCCCTCCACATGTCATCCATCACTCTCCCTGCTGATACTGGGAGATAGTTGTCCCATGGTGGTGGGAGGGTCCAAAGGAGCAGTCCAGGTGAGTTGTCCACTGGCTGGGCCGAGCACAGGGACAAAGACTGATTGAGGTAGCAATAAGGCTGCCTCTTTTGCACTCCAGTAAAATGGAATAATGTCCATCCTGGGAGAAAGTGGAAATAGCCAAACTAAAAATGCTATGCTTTTATTTTAGTATCTATAACCCCAAAGGGGGTGAAATTGAAATACAGAAACTGTCAGTAACAAATGACTTAGAGACTCACGATTAGGAATGATGCTTTCAGAAGTACATCAGACTATTTTGACTTCTTGTCTGTATAAAAGGTGTTTTTTTTGCGGATGGATATTCAGCTTTTTCCCGTGTGTAGCTTTCAGATGAAACTTTTCATGTGATCATTTACTGTGGTTTTCTAAGTGGAACGGAGGACGCCTTTACATGCGCACACAAAATTGCACTCTTGTGCACACGCGCAACAAAAGCCAGTAAAATGGCTTTAGAATGTCCTTTTATATCAGCACAGATAAGAGTTCCTTTAAAACAGATGTCACCTTGAAGGCAAAGAAAAGAGATTATGGATTTTTTTGATCACCTCTCTACAAGGACTGCTTTACCAAACCCTCGGGCGATATGCTCTTCAAAATCAGCAGCATTAATCAGAGCAGCTACGCCTCAAACATTAGTGCTTATCATAGCAGTGTGGATAGAAATTGAACAAGTCGTCCAAAAGCCACAATCTGATTAAAATGTAAAATAATAATGTGCAGTTCTCTGAATTTGGCAGGTTACAAACAGTAGCCTCAGTACAGAAATATAATAGACTGTTTCCGACCATCCGTATTTATTTGCAGTATTGCTTATTTTGTCCAAAGTCATGGGCAGTGGGACCCTAGTGTTAATTTCGTTAATGAAAACCAAACAAAAATATTTTCATCAGCACACATTTTTTACCGGACGAAAAGACTAGACTAGACTTAAACCCTCCTTAATGAACAATAACTGGGACTAAATCAGTATGCATTTTCGTCGACTAATGAAGACAATGCAAAAATGTACTTCACTTATAAAAATTGGACTAAAATCTGTGAACATTCTAGTTCATGAACAAAGATGAAATGAAAATTATATGATTTTGTAAAATCCTGTGTCTGCTAATCTGTCACTGTGACACTGTCATGTGACACATAGTCAAGTCAAGTGACACCCCCCCTTTCAAATCACATGGGACAGACAGGAGGCGGATTAATAGTGAAAGGTAAAAAAAAGAGAAAGTAAATTATAGTTATGAACTGCGATTGGCTGGCAACCAGTTCAGGGTGTACCCCGCCTACTGCCTGAAGCCAACTGGGAAAGGCTCCAGCGACCCCCGCGACCCATGTGAGGACAAGAGGTTAAGAAAATGGATGGATGGATATAGCTATAACGTAACATTAATCCAACAACTATAACGTTCCAACAATCTGGTTAATCCGACCGCTAACTAGTCAACTAGCTAACTGTGTGTGAAGTTGTTTTTCATCAAAAAGATGAGAGAACATTTTATGTGAAAGAATTTTAGATCTGAAATCTTCGACATAGAGGTGGGGTACAACCTGGTCTGGTTGACAGTCAACTGCAGGACACATACTAACAAGGAACTATTCTCACCATTCTCTTTCTATTTCCAGAAAAAAAAAAAAAGCCCTGATGCAAATTCCCCATGGTCACCACACCCCTGATACCAACAGTATTCGCAATCAGTTAGAGTGAGTGAACATGAAATTTAGAACCATCTGTTTGGGAATATTATAAAAGTATTCACAGCCTGTGTTCCACTAACAGGCAAACATTTCTGTTTACGAGAGTAGCGGATATCGGCTTTTCGTTAGGATCCATTCAAGGTTGCAAAGACTTTTGCCAGACGTTCGCCAACACTTTTAATGGTCGCCAACAGTTTTTCTTGTCACAACATAAACATGTTCAAAATTTCCTTGCAAAAAGACTGACGGAAGTCTGGCAAACGTTTGCGAGCTTGAACAAACTCTGGCATGAAATCATCCTTCTCTACACAGTAAATTCAGTAGAGTAAATTTGACTATATTTAGAGTAGATTTGACTCTTTTTAGAGCGGGTGGGATGTTTACACTTGGAAAGAGAGTAAAATAAAGAATTGGAAAAAAATACAAATAAAAGTCACTCAAGGGTTGGAGAATGACCTCACAACCTTCAGCTTGGGAGACTGCCACACTACCAACTGAGCTATGCCACTCCTACTGTTTGCTTACATCCAAGATCAAAATGGAGTTACGAAGATTCCAGCTAACAACCGGCATACTAACACACAGCAGGAGCTGTGTGGCTCAGGGAGTAGATTGGCTGTTTCCCCATGCTGAAGGTCGTGAGTTTGTTCATCAACCCTTGAGTTACTTTTATTTATGTTATTTCATTCTACTTTTCAATTCTTTATTTTACTCTCACTCGCAAGTGTAAATACTACTCTAAAACTGAGTCTGTTTAGTCCCACTCTAAACTGAGTCAAATGTACGGCCCTTAGTGGGATACGGCCTTAAGGCCTCTTACTTGTGGGATGTGTCTAGAACATTGCACCAGGCGTCCAGCAATCATCCTAATCAGATGCCCGTGCAAACACTTCAGTTATTAGTAATCATTTGTGTTCTGTAGTTTTTGCATAAACCTCCTGCCAACAAACAACCCTCAAGACAATTTCTTACCCATTTATAACTCTTGGTAGAGTTTGATATATAACCCCACAACACTGTTGCTACAGTATTTCAAGGGTTGCTCGCTGTACTACTACTACAACTACCGTACAAATTGTATAATGTAGTGCAGGTGAAATGTAATCACAAATGTATGCGCTTGTTTCTGTCATTTTGAAGACAGACACAAATACACACACATGCACACACGAACGCACACACACACTGTAAAAAGAACCGTAGAAAATTAAAGAAAACAATACAATAAAAAAAGAAAATTATAACTTCAAATAAGCAAAATTATCTGCCAACAGAGCCAGAAAAATTGTACTTAAATGTACCTGTAAGATTTTGAATAATAAGAAAATAATACTTATGCCCATATCAACCACAGCAATCTTGAAAATAGTATTATTAGACTAAAAACAAGTAATATTGACTTTTTTCAAGCTGGAAGATATAGAACTATTTTCTTAAAATACATAAGTATTTTTTTTACGCTTGGATAACTTTGCCCGAGTGTCAAGCATGGAGTTAACATGTTTTATTGTCTTTGCTATGATCCAACATGTTTTATTGTCTTTGCTATGACCCAGCCAGGTATTGAACCCACAACCT
Source organism: Vanacampus margaritifer (assembly GCF_051991255.1). Lineage (NCBI taxonomy): Eukaryota > Metazoa > Chordata > Actinopteri > Syngnathiformes > Syngnathidae > Vanacampus > Vanacampus margaritifer. The sequence goes on from NC_135434.1 coordinate 19,114,359, forward strand.
TCAAGTAGGCACTCTATCACTAGAACACTGAGTTGAAACTGGAACGGGGAAAAATGAGCTTAGTAAAAATAACGAAACCAACCACTTAAAAAGCTATATTGCACTTTTGTCGGATTGTTTTTTATACTTGTATTTTTTCCCCATTTATCTTATTACTAGATTATGCAAAATTTAAAAATAAGAAATTTCAATTTATGAAACCCCAGTTCAGGGCCTTTGATGTTGGTTAGTAAAATGTGGAAAATGCTTGTTTTAGGCATCACAGTACTTGAAACTAATAACGATAATTAAGTAATTAAAATAAGCACAATGATCTTGTTTGACAATGTCTTTTTAAGTAAAAATAACTTGCCAAAGCAAAATAAGCAAATTTAGGTTAAATTTCAGAAATTATATCTTACTTAAGATTTCAGATTTTGCAGTGCATCATTGCACGTCTGTGTATACAGCTCTATGTCCTAGTAGGAAGGACACTTTTCCTGGTGGAATGACAAAGAGTTTTGTGCCTGGAGAGCTGCACGGTGAGTTCTGACAGGTGAGTTAGTCTATGGGCTGTCCTCTGCTCTTTGACTTTGTGCGCCGGACAAGGACAGAACATCCACTGCCCATTTCAACGCACTGTCCCCTGGCCTGTCATAGGTTCTGACACCTGTCAATCAAGCCTGATTAATGCACTGTGAAGTGCACAGGCAAAGGTCGCCTTGAGCCCTGGTGATAATGAACTCAGTCCATTACATTTGGGGCCAAATAATTGTCAGCGGTACTCGTAAGTGTAGAATCAGAAAGTTATTGCTTTTTTTTTTTTTAATTATATATATACACGAGTGATTTAAATGATGTCCTTTGGTGCTTTATCAAAGGTTTTCAAGTAAGGCAATCAAAATATCATAATATCGTATCGTAATTACCAGTTTCTTGCTGTGAGTGTCACTGCTTTATAAGGTACTGATGTTACCACAGGAAGGTAGAAGTGTCGACACGGACTGTGTCGGCATCTGGACACATTATCAGAGCAACAGCAGCTTCATTCTTTTGTTGGGTGCTAAGCAGCATCACTTCAGCACAGCAGGCAGAGGTTCGAAAAGCACGGAGACAGAATCAATGATAAAAAGCGTTTTATCTTCCTAAGATGAGAAAAATTGCTTCACTGTGGGGTAGGCTGAGAGTGGGCCAGAGTTGAATGGTGGAAACTGGGTAAGGTTGAAGTGGAAACCAAGGGGAAGTTGGAGTCTCAGGGAAAGGGCTTTTAGTGAAATCCCGCCAAGAGGAGGGATGAGGTTGGAAGAAGCCTTGATTGAATCCTTTTGGGGAAGCTACAAGCAGAATGGGTGAATACAACATGAAAAAAATGCACATTTGTAAAGCACTTTTCCACTTTCAAGGTTCTCAGCCATTCATACAGTAATTATGTGGCATTATTAGCAGAAGTATTATTTAACTCAAGTATACTTGAAGGGCAGGAGGGAGCATGCAGCAATCTGATATCTTGACTACCACTGTGAGCTTGTTTTGTGATATTTAATTTGGGGACCTGGGGGCGGTTGGGGCTGGGTTGGGGTGGGTGGCGGGGGTGGGGGGGTCGTGGGGGGAGCGGGGGTTGTGGGCCGGTGGGGTGCCTGGTGGGCCTGCAGTGCCCCGTCCTGCTGCGTTGGGTTGGGGGCGCGGGCCGCGTTGGGGTGGGGGGCGCTCCTGTTCCGGGGTTTGCTCTCCGGCCGGTGGCCCCTGCGGGGCCCGGGGGTCGTCCTTTGGCGCTGCCGCGGCCTGGGGGGCCCTGAGGTGTTGCGCTTGCTCTGTCCTGGCGGGGGTCGACGGCTCCCCTCTTTGGTGGAGATTTTCATGCATGCTAGATCCACCACACCAGCATCTATCGAGACTCAGACACAATTTGTTTCTCCCTCAGGTCATTGATTCGGTGGAGGCTGGTGTCTGTGGATCTCACTCTGCTTCGTCTGTCCTTTCTACCTTTCCTCAGTTTCTCCTTTGGGCCCTTGAGGTTTCCCTGATTTGTTGGAGTTTAGATGTCTCTGGGGTTGGTGAAGGTTAGTGGCCCGGTGGGTGGTGTCTGGTCGGTGCTGGGCTTCGCTTTTCTTTCTTTTCTTTGGTCCCCCTTCGGGTCTCCTGGCGGCCCCACGACTCTGGCTGGATTTTAAAGTGTTCGGTTTAGGTGAACGGTATGGGAATTCTTATTATTTTTTTTTTCTTTCTCACGCACGCACGCACGCACGCACACACACACGCACGCACGCACAAACACACATTAAAAAAAAAAAAGGGAGAACAATGATGATGACATTTCAAATGATCAATACTGAGATCTCCCAGAAAGAAGAAAAAAAAAAAAAAGATCGTGCACGTACTCGCACGCGCACCATGAACGAGCCTGACACAGATGCTGCAGTTACGCTTTGGGCCAGAGGTGGCAGTCACGAGTAAAAAAGTGACAAACAGCGCAAAGATTTTTTGGGTTGGATAGCCAGCGTAGGAACGTAACTCGCCCGTAACTCAAGGACTCCCTGTATTTTGTTCGCTAACCGAGATTCCAGTTAATCCATCTAATTTTATAACATTTTGTGATTTGTGTGTTTTTTTATTTTTTTGTTTCCAGTAATTCAATCATTGTCATTTGTATGACAGCCGTGCAGGCAGCGTGGGGTACATTCCCAATTCCCACTTAGTGGCAATGTGAATCTGAGTTTGAAACATTTTTTTCATATATTTGAGCCCTGAAATGATTACCGACCAATCCAGAGTGTAGTCTGTTGCTTTCACTCGGAGTCATCTGTGATTGGTTCCAGCTTTCCATGACCTTGAACGGGATTAAGACGAATAAAAAAAAATATGTGTGAATAGGGGAAGACAACTGTACTGGTTGACTTTCCCCCCCAAGTTACAGTAGTAACAAAAAGTATTCCTCTTATTCATTATGTAAACAAGGGCGAGCAAGTGTAGTGAGTCCCTGTAATTTAGGTGTCAGTCCTGCAGATGTGATTTGATTCCTTAATAGCCTGTTATATTTACTCTCAATGTTACATCAGGCCGTGCGTGGCTTTCTGTGGTTGTGCATTAGGAGCTGGTGTCTCTTTCAAATCTCATTTGACTTGTTAGGAAAAAAAAAGTGCCAGTGCAGCCACTCTACAGAAAGAACAGGCAGCCAATGCTGTGGAAGAAGCAGCCCCACTTCACTTGCCATCACTGGCCGGGTTTGATGCCTGCTACCTTGTGAGTCTTCAAAATGAATATTTAAGGCCCGCTCGTGCCGTTTCAAGCTCGCAAAAAGTTGGTAACAAGACAGTTCGATACAAGAGATAGCAAAGCTGTCGTGATGTAAAGCAGTGGCCCACTTGTCTGCTTGCAGCTCATTCAATCCATTTGATGCTCAATTGCTTTTGTAACAGGAACACAGCAATGCTATAGTTCAAATAGCTATAGCCATTTGCACACCTCTTGCAGCCCTCTCTGTTACCTCTTCGCTGTCTCATCTCACAAAGATGTTATTGTTTTATCTCTTAGTCTGTTGATGTGTCACCAAGGTGGGCGGGACGTGCTCTCACTGCTTCCTCGGTAAAGGTCATTGAGTCATAGATGAATTTTGTATATCAGATGATTGACAGCTAATTTTCATCAAAGGAGCAGCCTTGGGCGAGGAGTCCCAGAGAGCCGGTGGGGTGGGGGGGGGGGGGGGGGGGGCTCTCTTACCTGAGTACTGAGCTACTGTACTCACTCACTTATTGCCTGTTCACGTGGCCTTGCACTCTGCACTTGGACTCTAGTCAAGCTATTTGGTGTTGTTGTTTTTATTAGAGAAGCTGTGTCAGATTTGTTACTTTTTCTCCTTTGAGCAGATCCAGGACAAACTCAGTAATTCACACATAGTTGGGTGTGGGACATTAAAAACATTCCCTTGTATTTCCATCAGGACAGAAATCTGTAACTAAGTCAGTGTGAGACATAAGCGTTGCAGCACTTTTTTTTATCCTTTTATCTTAATTTGATTCAGTGGCAGTGCAATGGCAGCATGTATAAACCAGGTTTAATAAGGCATGTGTCAACATCCCGAAGTGCCTTGATGGTCGACAACATCATTAGACTCCCTTTACTTTTTGCCACAAAAATGATGAGACACAAAATCACTGTCATGGGTCATTGGTTAATATTTGGAGTCTCACAGAGCAGCAGGAGGGCTAAAAAAAAATTGGGCTATTGGTGGCACATGGGAGCCTCTCATTCTCACATTTCTGGTCTGAAGTTGGGGCCCAATATTTCCCTGTGTATAAAAATGCCCAGTTTATTTTAGTATATTTGATTATTTTAATATTTTAATATTTTAATATTTTAATATTTTAATATTTTAATATTTTAATATTTTAATTTAATAATACACATATTTTATTTTATTTATATATTTATTAGATGTTAGTTTTATTTTTCAATACATTTTCAGGAACGTCCAACATCAAATGCTAAAGCCACTTACTGACAGAATAATTATCTAAACATTGACCTATGACTCAATGTTTTACACCAGAGTTTACCAGAGTCCTCCTGTTCAATATGTTTGAAATGTTTCCCTCCTCCAACACACCTGATTCAAACAATCAGTGTTATCAGGCTTCCGCAGAGCTGGGTGATGATCCGATCATATGAATCAGGTGTGTTGGAGGAGGGGAAACATCTAAAACATGCTGGAATGGGGCACTCAAGGACCAGAGTTGGTGACCTCTGTTTTACACTGTATAGCATTTTTTTTTAACTTCTGATAACATTATCAATTACTATAAAATTAAAATGACCTAAAACAATGGTCAAACTAATTTTTGTCACGGGTCATATTGTACTTATGGTTTCCCTCAGAGGGCAGTTATGAAATGCATGATCAATTTATATTATCACATATACCAACAAATTGATGGATTACTAGATTTGAAATCAGAAGAAAGTAAAAAAAAAAAAAAAAAGTTAAGTTGTTTTTCAGTTGGGGATTGGTAACAAAAAATTGCTTAAAATAATCTCAATTATATAGTTGTGAAGACTATTTACAATTTTGGATTTAGCAAGAAACATTACATTAAGTCAACACACGATTTGCCACATAAAATGAAGTAGCAGGCCAGATCTGGCACCCGGGCCATGATTTTGACCCCATTAACCTAAAATAAACAATTCCAAACATGTTTTACAGTCATCTACTCTCTCATACAAATATAGTTGCAGTTTTAGTTGTACAGGTTAAATAATGCCAGTGCAATGGGATCTGTTTATGGCTGAGATCTTACTCTTACTTCATTCTGTGAGTTTGTTTGAACAAAGATGTAAGTGGAATTATGTAGATGAACACATGCACCTTTCCATTTTTATGCGTCCATAAGCAGCAGATGGGCTTGAGCGTGTCTCACAGAGTCCCTGCGCATGGAGGGCAGCGGTTCGACGTGTGCATGCTAAATCCTTGTGTTGTTCAAGCCGTGTCAGTTGCAGCTTCCGTGATACAAAGCTTATCTTTTACCAACTGCGCGCCTTTGGAGAGGGAAACACGTAAATGATGCACATGGCTGGTGTAAATAACCATGAGGTCAGGAGAGCAGTAAGAACTTAATACCATACTGAATATTATGAGCTGTCCCTAAAAGAACCCATAGTTACTTAAAGGTGACACAGTACAGTCGTAAATAACAAATCAGTCATCGATTAGAATCATATTGACCAATATGTTTTAAAGTCAGGAATAGTCAGCTTTTATTTCATTATTATTATTTTTTTTTATATTATTATATTATATTACTATATTCATAATATTATAAAGTGACCTAATTTTGCTCATAGTAATTTAGTGAAGTTATTTGTTGAGTACAATTAACAACATTACACCCGGATTCCAAGTTTAAAAAAAAAATATATATATATATATTTAGATCATTTGAGTAGCACAGCTTATTTGATGGCTTGTGGTTATCCATCCTCTTGCTCACAGTACAGAAGTTTTAACTGGGTTTTAGGTCTGGAGGTTGGCTTCTTGCAGAGATGAAAACATTCTAACTATTGTAAATCTTTGAAGTTAATGATTAGCGGTCAGTTGCTTTCCCCCCCTCCTTCTCAGGTGAGCAGGGAGGGGAGGGGAGGGGTGAGCATGCATACCCTACACAGAGAAAATAGAGATTTAGGCACTGTGCTCCAGTATTGACTGTATGCCTTCTTGCTATGTTGATTAATGTACACTATCCTGAAAAGCCCAAGGGCAACATGAGTAGCCCACGGGTCTGTTCTAAAAATTGTGCATCAGTGATGGGACACTGACTTACTAAGCAGAGTTAAAAACAGAAGAAGAATGCTTTTATTTATTTATTCATTGCTTATTTTTTAATGTTTTTATTTATGTATTTATTTATTTACACATGGTATGCATGTTTCATTATGTACAAAAAAGTCTATATTTTGTTTAAAAATAAAATGATTGGGTTCAATTGAAATAATGATTTATCCAAAGTTTTTGAGCTTCAGTGATATTTTAGAGCTGTAATTTTAATATCGTGATCTTTTGCTCACAGTTATCATACATATGTTTGCTTCACAACTTAACCGTAAAATATGCCATACTTATATTTTCATAAACATGTGGAGAAGTAAAGTATTTTTTCTATTTATTTTTTTTTATTTTTTTGTGTACTTGCTGACTTTTCTATATGAAACATTTAACATTACGACCCGGACACATGAACAACACAGCTTTCAGCTCAGCTTCTTGTGTAAAAACCTCCTTTGGGCATACAACTCTTTAGTTCCCTCGATTTTCTCAACACCGAAAACATTTGAAAAGGAGGAAAAACAAGTGCAACAGTAAAACTCTTGCCAAAGGCAATGCTCTTGAGAACTTGCCTTGTCACAGCTTGACATATGTTCCTATGTGTCTGTACAGATACATGTTTAAGACATACATCTTGTCAGATGTGTATTGGCACATATGAGTGCATTTGCGGTGCCATGCTACTGTTGAGTTTTAAGAGTCTTTGCTGATGTGCTTAGAATGAAAGGCTTTGCATCTGCCTATTTTCTGATCTGCAGATTAGCCTGCAGCTGACTGCCCGCTGCAGTGCAGGATGAGCAAATACACACCTTCCAGCAGCCTTTGTTAAATGATCACTCGAAATCAGCTTCTTTTCCAAAAATATCCTCCTGATGGTACAGCAGTTTTCCGGCTATAAGAAGACGGAATTTGAGGCGGCTTTGGTAGAAAAACTGATCTGTCTGATGTGCACTATCCAATTGTTACGCGCCAGGTGGCTCATAATTGATGTTGTGGCGCGGGTAGCACACATGGAGGAGGGGAGGGATGGAATAAGTGGGCACATTGAACAAAATAAATGGACAAACTGGACATGGGAAGAACACGCAACATGACACGAACACGCAGACACTACACCTCACGAAAAAGAAGACAAAATGGAGCCACAGCTCCCGAATCACCGACTGTCAAAGTGCACGTGACTGTCCGAAAAAGGTGATGACAGTTATGGCAAAGTTCCTAAGATTTTGTTTATTGTACATTCAATACCAGTCAAATTAACATCCATGTTTTGTTTTGTTTTATTACACATTAAATACCAGTGTAATGTACAAGTTGTTCTGTGAAATTTAATTAAATAAATCTCTAAAATAAAGTTGTTTACATTTGCACTGTATTTTATACAGAACATTTCTGGTAACGACAGCTGCCTGTTTTTTTTGTTTGTTTGTTTTTTTTGTGTTTTTTTTACAGTGCACACTTGCTGTATATTTTGTAAGATGGCACAATAAAACAGAAAGTTTGTACTAATTATGAATGCTAGTCCTCAGTGGATTTTTTAGAGAGAAAATGGTCATTGATCCCTTCACGCAGTATGTGAGGTGGTGTGGCCACTGAGGTGAAATAGGGTTAACACCCGTCCCGTAAAAAACAGAATTGATCCTTATTTAGCCGTTAAATGTGTTTTGTATTGAAACAATATGGAATGGGGGTTGTTCCATATTTTCATTCATAGAATAAATCTGACAATAAGGCATTAATTATAAAACACAGGAAACATTCAAGCCACAAAATCGATTTAGCTGGAATGCGGGATACGCAGGAGCCCCGCTCTGGTCTTGTGTGTACCTGGCTAGCTGCTGCTTTCACGGTTGCTTGAAGTGGAGCCGCACAGCGGAGCCGCTCACTCCCACTGTTTTTTCCTTTTTTAATGTCCACCACATCCACAAAAGAGCAAATGTTTGCAGAAATACAAACGTGACCTGGAAGAGGCTCAGCCTTGGTTATACAGCGTAAATGGAGATGATCATAAAGCTAATTGTAAAGTGTGTTGGCGAGTTTTTGCAATCACTCATGCTGGGCTGTTTGACATCAAGCGTTATGCATCCAGAGCAACACTGCAGACACGCATGAACACAGAAGAGCCATGCCTTGGTGTCACAGTGTTTCTTGACTCAATCATCTCTGAAGCTGATACGGTATGACATATTATGCTATTGCTACAATTGATTTAGTTTCCTATCTGGTTGTGCTTTTGCCACAATAACATGTCAGTGTATGGACAGAGTTTACATTAGCAGAGTATTGTCGTTTGATTGTTTAGGATGGTTTAATTTAATTAAGATGGAATGAATGATCTTCTACCTAATATCTGACCATTTTTTAACACATTATACAAATTGTGATGAGGAACTGTGAGATTTCTAAATATATAGCTTATATACAGTCCCTAGATTAAAAACCTCCAATCATATATTATTATTCAGTGTCAAAAAGTTCACATTCTGGATGAATAAGGTAGCGTTAGTGATAATTTCTTGACTTTCATATCATAAAAGAGGCAAGTGGGATCCTCTTCTCCCCTCTAGGTTACTGCAGCTGGAATGTTTCATACAAGTCAAACACAACCTCTGCTACAATGGGGCTGACTGTAGATGAACCTTAATCAAAAGATTTCACCTGATTCAAAAATTCTCATTAAAAAAAAGAATCTATAAATAGAAGAAAGTCATAAGATGTGGTTAAAGATGTCCTTACTCTCAAAGCAGTGGGTGATGTTCGCAAGACCCTCCCAACAGGCCCCAAATATAGGGTCAAAATGCTTGATTTCATTGAGAATAGGGATGAGTCTGCTGCTGGGATTGTAGCTCACATAGCGCAGCCTCCGGACAAATTTGCATCATTATTTGATCAAATCAAGGTTTTAGTGCAGATAATACAAATGCGAATTATAGATCACAACTCCGTCTTCACCAATGTGCACAATACAGTGAAGCAGGTTCTTGACCATCTCACTGTAGCTGGGTTCAAATATTATGCTGAATGTCTATGCCTTCTTTTCCACATCTGCCAAAAGGAGATAAAGATGCAAAGAGTCTTATAGCTTTCGCGATGATGCTAAAAACATTGACACAAATAACAATTTATCACTGTTTTGGGCGTACCAGGTCGCACACGTGGGGGGGCCCATCTGACTTGTGTTGTCATGACATATTTTTTAACCGTCTCTCTGACAGGCGGTACAGTCTTTTATCTCAGGACTATTAAGTAAACTTCTCCAAGCATGCAATCAGTTGTAAGGAAGGATGGCCATTAAAACAGTTGAGAGACAGTTTTATCGAAGAACGGGTCGCTATAAAATGCTTTGGCATTAGATTTAAGAGTGAACTGCACTGTGCTCTCTGATTGCCTTTTTGGTAGCCACATTCACTCTCTTTGTTCAACTCAGCTTGGCTCTGACTTCCAGCTGCACTGATGAAGCCCTGTCAGGTTTACCCGTGATTGCTGACACTTTTGCGGAGTTGGATCGAGTGTAACTTTAAGCTGTCAGCTAAATGTCGGTGCCTTTTTAACATCTCTCCCCCTTTTCCCCTCTGTGGGCTGACACCTCTTTTCCTTCCCCTTGGGCTATGTGATGCTTGGCATCCAGAATGCCCTGATTGTGACTCTTCAGCTTCAGAAGAGGTCTATATACAGACTAAAGAGAACAGGTACATTGACTTAAAAGTATCTTGGGATTGCAATTTCTTTTTTTCTGGAGGAGAGCACACTTTGATTTTGGTTTAGCTTTCCTATGAAGTGTAAATGCAAAAGGGAGCAAAGGGGAGTTTTATCCCAAAACACCTTGGTGTTCCACTATAGCTCTCTGATTTCTGTTTTGTAGGATGGATAAATGTATCAAGTTACCAGGATTCCACAGAAAATACATTTTAGTGGTCTGGTGCATGAGCCACAGAAGAGCAAATGAAATTCTGATGACAATCTGGATTAGGTGTGAATACAAGATTGTTGTTTATTGAGCACTAGAATAAAATGTTCACACTTCTGTTTTTCGACATCATCACAAAATATATTATATATTATAGTAATATATAACATTTGTAAACACTTATAGGCACTCTTTTTCTTTTTTCTTTTTTTTACACAAAAATGAAATAGAAGCAGCTGGCCAAAAATTACATCAAGCCATTCTAGAAAGACTATAACACAGAAATATAATTACCGGCACATGTACACATCTGCAGGAAGGAAACCATCTGCCACATTTTCACAACAAGAGTAACCAGCACAATTTAAATGGACAGCATTACATCAAATAAAGAAACTGGCTTGTGAGGGGAATATATGTTGTTTTATTTTCATTCAGACATGCAATTTATAATACAGCTTGAATTGCAGGAACACATACAAGATGAAAGCAAGGTAACGTTATTATTTTTACTTTAGTCTAACCCAGAGGTGGGCAATCTCAGTCCTCGAGGGCCAAAGTCCTGCAGGTTTTAAAGGTTTCTCACTTCCAACACAAGCTGATTCCAATCAACAGGATCGTTATCAGGCTTATGCAGAGCTTGCTGATGAGCTGATCATATATCAGCTGTGTTGGAGAAGAGCAACATGCAAAACCCGCAGGGCTCCGCCCCTCGATGCCCACCTCTGGTCTAACCTGTTTATTTTTTATTATTATTTTATTAGGAAATTTACCTTTCTGTCATACTGCAGTTTTCTTTTTAAATCTCACAACTAACACCCACAACAGCATAACAGAACACTTTATTCAACATGACCTTTAAATCACTTTTAGAACAGCAAATGTACTTGACAGATCAGTTTCACTCTTTCTATGTTTACATTACACTGCCTTACACTTAATTTAAAAGCACAGCCTATTGTTGGTTATGAAGCTGATAAAACACATAATGTAAAAAAAAAACATTCATCAAATAGGATGTCAAGACAGCCAATGTAGCATCTGGGACAGCCTTTGAAGGCAAACAACCATCTGGTTAATGTATTGCTAGACAGGAGCATTAGCGCTCTGGTCTCAGCGGTCATGCATGGATCAAATATTCTGCTAGTATGTCGGCATCATTATGTTGTGCAGATGAATAAAGATGTCACTCTCCCTCCACAGAGTGAAGTTGAAAGAAGGAATGACGTTCCTCGGGGCCCGTCCCGGCAACCCCACACAGTGGATCGTCAGCCAGGATGTGAGGAGTGAAGGACACCGTGTAGTGACCCTCCGTTGCCACAGGAAGGAGTCCAGCTTCGATCTGGAGAGGTTAGCACAAAACAAATCTCTCTCTCCCAATCTCTCTCTCTCTCTCTCTCTCAAACCAAATGGTCAAGCAACCTTTTGGATAACTGGTCACATACAGCCCAATCGACCACGTTTGCTTTTCCTGGGAAACTTTTTTGTTGGCCATTCAGACAAAGCACATAGGCTACTGAATATGTGTTGGGTTTTTCAAAAGTGGCCTGTTTAAAATCAACAGGAGGACTTCATTCATAAATTTTTCGAACCACTTATCCTCACTAGGGTTGTGGGTGTGCTGGTCTTATTCATTTTAAATAGCATTTACATAGTGAGCTGTCAAAATCAAACCGATTGCTGGTTTCTCATGGGGGAGCTAGCGGGCTAGCCCTGCACCTTGTAAGTAAATATTTAACTTATTTTCCATCACAAATCACCCAAAGCTTTTCTATTTAAACACCATATTACCAATATCATCTGCTAAACTTGTCTCTGTGGATAAAAAAATAAAACATTCTCTGACTTGAGTGCAGGCAGCGTGGGTTCAGTTCCCACTCTTTGAATGTGGATGTGAATGGTTGTCTGTTTTTATGTGTGCCATGCGACTGACTGGCGACTAGTCCAGGGTGTAGTCCGCCTTTTGCCAGAAGTCATCTGGGATAATCTCCAGCATCCCGCGATCCTGACCAGGAATGTATGGATGGACCTACTGTTTATGCTCACCCAACGACTAATGGATGCAGTGGGAGGATATATGCACGTCCCTTCACATCGGCACAGCTGACTTTGCCATGTAGATTACATTATTTTTGTTTGTCATTGTCAACTCCATGTTGGTTAAAAAAAAAAAGTCACAGTCTGGTCACATACAGTATAGTACATCTAACAAATCACTGACTGCTAATTTGCTAAAGAGACCAATATGACTTGTTGCTGCCTTCCTTACATGAAGAGTGCTTTTATTATTAGCACATTGGATCAATGTGGGACAATTCAAACCTTGCTTCTTGCGCGAGACAGGGTTGACCCTGCCCCATTTACTATTTATTATTATTTCACTGGACTAAGGAAATTGAGTTGATCCCATTTACTCCCTAGGTGTCTTTAATTGTAGGACGAACAGCAGTCTAGTAGTCTTTACGTAAAAGAGACACATTTAACGAGTGGTTCGAGAGCCTGTGCACTGTTACGCTTCCACAGTTTAAACTGACGTAATGTGAAAACCAAATACTTAAGAATGCGGATGTGTCATCAAAAATTGTGATGATGTGGTGAGTTATAGTAAGTTCAGCGTGCAGGGGATGTAATTTGATTGTGTCGGTCTCCTGATGTGATTAGACATCCTGTGTGATGTGATTAGACATGCTGCATTGACCAGAAATGATTATAAAGCCACAGCACATGACACTGACCAATATGCCGCTGAATGATTCAGGCTTGAAACAAATAAGCCAACAAAGAACAAGAAAATTAATTCGACATGACATATCTTTATTTACACAAAATGCATTGTGACGTGTCAGTGTGACTCAGCTTTATACACATCTCAAACCTCAATTTATTGACTTGGACTGTTACATCAGGAAGTAAATTTCTTCCCTGAGAATGAGTCATGTTTGAGGTTTAAGTTAGGATTGCTTACATTTTCTTATACAAGGGCTGCATTTGGAAGGAGCCTGGCCAGCACATGACTCCTTCTTGTCCGATGTGATTGAATTCTCATTGACATAAGAATAAACATGTTTTCACCTAAAATGTCACAAACTCTCTGTGCCAAGTCAAATTTGTCAGAGGGCTGTGATTTGTGATAGTTGTTGGCCTTTACACCCCTGTGGATGTAATACACCAACACCAGGCATGGGCATGACATTGAGTGGAGCTGCAGCATCGTGAAACGCACAGAAAGAAGCCGTCAGCAAACTGCAGAAGTGAGCAGCAACCACTTGGCAGTCTGCCTTTACAATTCATTCTCTAGTTGTAGAGATAATTCTCTGTGCTGTGTTTGGACCTCACCCTTGGCGACCCATTGTACATGTGTGCTTCATTGTGTCGTGTAATTATTTTGTATTGATTGGAAAGGAGTCTTATTCCAACCATTAAGGCCATTTACGGTGGACTATTCCTTAATCCCTACAGTTGTCAAAGTCGCTGCCGAGAGAAAAACAAACCTGTCTCGTGACGGCTATACAAAGCACGGTGCTTTACTTTCTTTCGTCTTTCCCTATTTGATCCCAGTCTTTACAATGAGGCTTTTTTAGAAGGGATTAGGCGCCGCTATCTCATCTGTCGAGCTGTCATGGCTCCCTCCTTAAGGATGAAAGGAAGACTGGCTGTGTGGAAGTTGTATATTGTAGGTCAAACAAACTTGGTTGAGTTATTTATTTTGTATTGTAACCATCAACCAATACCTCTGTACACTTGAATAACGTTAGACATAGATGTGAATAAATAATATATAAATAAAGTAATGTTTTAACCCATTCATTTTTGTGTTCGTATTGTCATAATTTATTTAATTGACAGATATCAAAATAAACAATCAGTACTGTATTTACTTTTTGGCACCTGCTGTTGGGGAGCCAGCCACAAATAGTTATCAAAAGTGGAGCTAAACAGTGTATTCCGTTCAAAAACACAAAAGTGCCTTTTAAATCGCAGCTCAAGAAGAGAATTTAAAACTTTTTGTGTTGTTTTTCAGAATCACCACATGGAAAGCACACGCCCATTTAGGGATTCAGCTGAACCATGGTGAACTGGGCTCAAATGCATGACTTGAAAACATGACTAAAAGTAAATGAAAAACAGCACATAAACAAAAAAGCAACAATGATAAACAATAAAATCATTGTTTCAAAGGGCAGTGTATATTATTTAGTGTCACCTAGTGGTGAACTTATAGAATGCTAAATTTTTGAAGCACCAAAATGCCTGAGATGGCGTGCAACGTGTATCCGGTCTTGCCAGCGGTTATTCGCAAAACCTGTTTCCATAGCCAAAATTCGCATTTTCCTTTTTTGGATTAGGGATGTAATGAAAATGGCAATACCGTAATATCGCGATATTAAAACTGCCACAATATATCGCCGTCGTCATGTCACAATATTAAAAGCAACACATCTTTTAAAAAAAAGTCAAGTTGATTTCCATTTGTGTGATTTCCATTTGTGTAGTCCTCTGGTTGTTAGTTTTATAGTGCAGTTTAATTTTCATACAGCATGTTTTGGCCCTTTGTTTAAAATCCATGCTATTGGTCAAATGAAGGGAAACGTAATATACTTGTGAACCGAGTCACTATGTGGAGGAACTCAATATGTGGCGTGCTTTAGCAGCTGCCTCAATATTAAGTGTTATTAAAGATTATAGGTTGTTTATATGCATTGCTGTAATGTACAAAAGTACAATATTGTGTTTTTTTTATATGAGCTATTTTTTTACAATATTGTGACCTTTTTTGTATTGCCAACCTTCCCACAATATCGTAATAGCATATCATGATGTTTGGATATGGTTACATCCCTATTTTCAATACGGTTCAAAATCTACCCACTCTATGTGTAAAAACTTTTTTGCGAATTCAATTTTATTTTCGCATTTCTTGAAAATTTGAATAAAAATGGGTGGATGGAAACCGAACTACTAGCTGCTAGCACCACCAGAGGCTAACTAAAATTATTTTTACATGGCCTCCTGTAAGGCGTGGTGTGACTTATGTAATAAAAGATAATAAGATATTTTTGCATATTATTGAGATTATAAGGTTTTTTTTTTTATTAAAATGAATGAATTATGAATTCACCACTAGGTGGCGTTAAGTAGTACACAGTGTCCCTTTGAAAAAGCTTTTTGTGTGTAGCTTTGGGAACCCATTTTCACATTCAGGCCACCCACAATGTGGTATTTAAGTGAAACAAGATTCCATGGTGAGTATATCTTGGATTGTTTGGTCTTTAAATTGCCATTTGACTTCGAAGGGCAATGTGAGCTGATATGTGCTTAACTTACTTACACATCAAACAGGATGCCTCAGGGTGGGCAGCTGTTAGTGGCTGAACTAATGACACCAGCTAGCATACGTTGTACTGTAGTTCATCAGTAATGATTCGTTTATCAGCAGACACGTGCGCACACACAGAATATTCACACACTCTGACAAGTCCAAATGATGCTGAGTAATTGCTTTGGGGCAGTTAATAGGACCCTGGGTGTAGCCTATGTCACCCTTCATCCTGCAAGCCACCGCCACACACATACACACACACAATTGAACAGATGGGTCACTGTGTATAGGTTCATTCAGTGATTTAAAGCTGCTCCAATGCCAGTTGAGCTAATTTGGTCATTCACAGCTGATGCTTTATGCCACACTGTCCTCGTTCGAAATAAAGCTGGTGTGCACGTCATTCTTTGTTCTTGCTGAGGTGCTAAGGCTCAGGTTTTGAATTCAATTAATACCCAGGCACAATTTGGACTAACAGTAAATTGTGAATAACTGCATATAGTCATCAAAAAGCATTATTTATAATCTCACTGAATCTGTTCTCACCACTGCAGATACTCGGATCATCCTAATATACTCTAATGCAAATTTCTCTCTCTCTGTTGCCTCTCTCCCTGAATGGTGCCATTGAGTCCTGTAAAGACACTCCAAGGTCATTGTTTGTTCTTCAAGGACTGCTACAGCGTGCAGACTGGTTATGCTGCTTAGAGAAAGAAAAGAGAGTTCAGGAAATCCAAACAATTCATTTTCAGAAAATGTTGCGAGCATGGACTAAGAGGCACGTCTTGTTTTGATAAACTATGTATAGTTTATTAAAACACTAATTTGTATCTATACTTTATCAAATATAATCACAAACTTCACTGGACTGGGATTGCTATGTGTGGCTTTTTCTCCCGGTCAAGTTGCAGAACATCACTTTCAGCTTCATACTTCCAGTAATGTTATTTAGATATGAAAGTTAAGGGGAAAAAATATATATTTAGTTAAACAGCAGACCTGCTAATAAGATAGTATAATACCCAGCATATCTTTTTGTTGTTGACATCGTACAAGTATACTGCATGTCCACGTTGCAATTTCTCCTATCAGCATAATGACACATTTGTTTTCAGATGATACCAAGCTCAATTTTGCTGTCAGCTTGCTTTGTCCAGTAAATTTATTGGTGTGGTGCTGTATCAATCACAAAAATATTTTTAACCAGTTATTCAATTTACACATAATTTGGTAGTAAATTATTTGAAGCAACATGAAAATTGACGGGCCACTTTGGAGCCAAAAGAGGTCTCAAACAAATAGACTAAATTCACATCACTTACCTCATTGGATTAGTGTTAGTGATTAGTTCCGCAGATTCGATGAGGAATCCTTCGCTGACATTGTTTACAATCAATTAGGATCTTGTAGACAGCAGCATTCAAAAAAGATAACCCTGAGCAATCAACGCGACTTTTCTCTCGCTTTGAGCAGTTAGGATTATGGGCTAATATAGGTAAATTTGTAAGTTTTAAGTTTTTGTTGAAAGGATAGCTCAAGAGATTGTGATAAATTGTACACTTGCTTTATTATTTTGTATTCACAAAAACTAATAATTAGCATTGCAGTGTAATTTCATAGTGTGAAAAAACATACAGTTTTCTTTTTTTTCCTAAATAATTTTTCTTCTATGGTTGTAGCGATAATTGATGTTGTCATTTGGACGAATTAGTAATTTGATCAGCGCTTGAGGAAGTCGTAATTTCCCCAACCGCTTATAGGGGCACCACGCTCTGTTTACTTTCAGTTTGGAGAAACACAACGGATAAAATCCAAATTCTCTTTTATTTATTCATAATCTGAAGTCACCACATTCAAAGTTTGTGGTTCTTTGTATTACTAAATTACTAATCCATTCGGACACAAGCACGATTGAGACTGAACTAGATTAAAAAAACAACAACATGCATTTATTCACTACGGTCACACATACAGAATCACAATACTGTCTACCTAACTATCATACGGTGAAAAAAATTAAAATAAAAGTGAACTAATGGAAATAAGAAAGGAACAATTTAACGAGGTAGAAAGGAAAGGTTTGACTTGCCAAATCTGGGAGATGTTTGAAATGGAAGTTATACCAGCGATATGTCAAATTGCTCATAAAACGTGCAATTTACTGGAGTGAGGTGGGTCGAGCGGCCGGAGGGACGATCGGTTGAAGAAAGAAGAAAGAGGAAAGAAAAAAAAAATGCTCCAAAAAAAAACCCAAGGCAAAAATAAAAATTAGGAAAAATTGTTCAGCAGTCGGACGCGCGTGACACAGCTCGGCTCAGGTGCGTTTGGCTCCAGCCGGAGTTGTCCTCTCGGCGCGCGGGGAGATCCGCGTCTCAGCTGGCCAATCACCTGAAGCCGAAATTCGCTACGTGTCTGCGTCCCGAGGGAGATCAGCCGTTGGACCCGCTCTCGCCATGATGGGAAGTCGGAGAGCAGTGGACTGGCGCATGTCCGTTCAACTGTAGTGGCTGGGCCCTGACGGGTCACGGGAAAGTTGGTGTCACCGAGGTGGGGTGAGCACAAAAAAAAAAAAGAAAATATAAAAAATGAAAACAACAAACAAAAGGGATGTGTCCGTCTGACCGTGCGGACGCGTGCCGGCTTCTATACACTGCCTACAAGCACGATTGCCAAGTCTGAGACACTTGGTCGTTTCTTGGACTAGAGAAAAATTGCCACGTGGGAAGTTCTTTTGTCTTTTCTGGGCCAGACGGACGAAAAAGAGAAGATAACAGGAACAGCCGCAGAAGACGAGAGAGAGAAAAATAGTCCGCGCACGCTTTTTAAAGTTGGGCCGGGGCGTGTTTCAGGAAAGGAGAACCACCCTCCAACTTTAACTTGACTCAACTCCAAGACTTCTTAAATTCCAAATTATTAAAAAAATGAATAACTAATAATTAACGTCTTTGGCGCTCCTCTGTAGGATTTTACTAAACGTTATTTAACGTTTTTGGCAGTCCAAGAGTTAAAATTTGGTCAGGCTGGCAAGCCAAGTTCTTCCAGGCAAAACATGTTATTGTTACACATATTGACTAATCCTGCGGCACGAGGTAATTTCGTTCTTTGCGGAACAAAACATACATGGTGTAAAACATTCAGTTGTGCGCACATTCACTTGTATGTGATGAATTATTTTTTAGGTGAAATGTGTAAGATTGCTTTGTGGGTCATAGGTGTTCCAAGTGCGGGCTGTTTCGACCGTCCCCACTTGAAGGCGCTGTGGTCACATGTAACTTTCAAGAACGCTGGAATGTGACTGGGTTCAACTAAACGACTGGTATGGGGCTTATCTGTTGCGTTAATTCCCCAACTCTACAGGGGAGAGGATGGAGCCCCCGATAAGACACTTTAGTACCATAAACTTGTGGTTCTGGCGGTGAAAATTAAACATTAACATCCTGGGGACATGGGCGACGGTTGACTTCAAAAGGGTAGAAGTCACATTTGGCCTTGTCTGGCGAGGGTGAAACAGGTTGGGGGTGTGGGGGGGGGGTGTTATCTCTCACCTCAACCCCCAGGTTTCACCTCGCACATATGTCCAAGAGCGAAATGTTTGAGGAAGGGAGAACAAAAAAAATTAATAATTGAAGGTGACTGGCAGTATTCGTTACATGGTAATGCCAATTATTGATGAAAATATATCTTTGCTTGTCCGTTTTTTTACTTTTTGGGTGAGCGTATAATGCCCAACTTGGGCAGCAAAGCATCAATTTAGGGCTTGTACAGCACAAACACCAAATTGTTTGATTTTGTAATCAGATCACATTCCTGTCACGTGAAAATGGAAAGCAGCTGTATACTGCTGAATGGGGGATTTAGCAATCTGCAATCACACATATTCAAATCTCACAAGGGGAAGGGGTTATTTGCTACTTGTCATTCTGTAACATGGCACCATATAAAATGTTTGATGTGTGTAACGGGATTAGCGCTTGCTAAGAGAATGAGAATGAAAAAAATAGATTCCCTCTGATGATTTCTTTTTTATACATCAAACATCTAAATAAGTCTTTATTGGAAAGGACAAACTTCCTATGTGTGGTGCACATATTATTGGCTGGAGTGCACTCTAGTAGATTGAAAAGTTCACTTTGTCACCATTAAAGGCTGGCCCATTCGAAACAAAGGCAGTCCTGCTTCCTCAGCATGTCGTAAGCTATAAGTGGAGTCCTCAGTAAATGTGCCATGTCTGGGTCCTAGTAGTTCATTAAGAGTGCCAAGGTGCAGATGGATTTCCCTGGCGAGTCACCACTTCATTAATCGCCCACACCACACCAAACCCAGCCTGGCACCGCGGTTTCCTCATTACAGCCACAAAAGTGCTGTCCACTTCCGAGGAGGCGAGGCTCTTCTTTTTGTCTTTCAGCACGGCCAACAGTAGTGTACTAATCGAAAATGCATTACTCTTCCTGGGAAGCAAATGTTTAAATTACATTTATGTGCAAACTATTTCAAAGTGAGAGAAATAACAAGTGAGCTTGGCCAATACCTTACAGTTTTTTCCCCCCATTTCCAAATATAAAAAGACGAAGCAAACATTTTCTGCATAAGATGCGGTGCAACAAATAGATTCATAACATTCATACATGCTTGTACCAATCTTCCCTGATAATGGAATGTCTTTACTGAAGCAAAAGTGAGGAATTGTTTTTAGAATGTGTCTTAAGTCTTTAATGCTCAATTCAGATTTGCTTCCTGGACCAGATTTTTCTCTCCTTTTCATCTTTTTTTTAAGTGAATCATATCTGATATCACTGTGATTTCCTTCCTTCTATCAGCATGAGAAGTAACCCGCATGAGCTTACAGACAAAATGCAAGTAGACGACTATAATTCCCTTAAGTAAAATAAGCATGACATAGATACCAGTTATTTGGGACTGTGTTCACTTATTTTCCAGTTAATTTTCAAACATATATAATTTTTGTTGTATTAAAAAATCCATGTCATAATTTAAGAATGATTGTGCAATCAGACCTTGTTTGTGACAGCTGGGATTTGACGCGTCATTCTTGGAATCATACTTGAAGCCACAGGCTAAAGCGTGATGAAAAAAGAACATGCAAATTGCATTTTAAACTCTCTATGTCTTGGTTGCTTTTATTTGAATTAAAGCAGAGGCTATAGGATTTAATGGTGCAAACCCTCCAATAATAAGCACAGTTTCTATCTTGATGTCTTGAGTGGGAGAGGGGTAAAAATATCATTGGGGTGATCAAATGGGCTCGTCCACCCTCTGTGTTTCGTAATTTAGGCCCACAACAACTCTAGAGGGCTCAACAGCAACACCTGGTTGTTTTCCCTCAGCAGTTATCTCATAAAGTCCTTCCTCTTGAACCACAGCCAGTTGCTTCCTCATTCCGCAGCCTCTAAAAGTGACTTCGCTGTTTGGCATAAGGCCTGTCATTTCACCGCCATTGTTTTCAGGAGCATGCTTGTAGTCATTGCAACAAACCTTCCGCCAACTTCTCCAGGGAACACCATGGCAACCCAGCTTTTCTGCCTGTGCTGCTATATTTTAGCATACTTTAGCTATTTCGGCTTATGCACTTCTTCAATAGCAGTTTGTTGTTTCAAACACAATCTGCTTCTTCCTCTGGTCGTTGAATCGGTGGAGGCTGACGTCTGTGGATCTCACTCTGCTTCATCGATCCTTTCTTCCTTTCCTCAGTCTTTCCTTTGGTCTCTTGAGTTTCAATGTATTTGTACATGTTAAACTTATAGTAGGACTTGAAAATATAGTTGTATTCAAGTTAATTTTGCAAACAATTATCGGCTTACTTATTGGTTATCGACACCGGTACTTTCAACGGCACATTATTGGTTTATCGGTATCTCTTGAAAATAGCATTATTGTGCATCCCTAATTCAGAGTCCCCCAAAAAACTGAATACCGGAGCCTGGTTCGTCTGGCAGTACAAGGAAAGTAAAGAGTTGAAGCACGAGCTACTATTATAGGCTATGTTCTATGTTCAGAAATTAATTTGAGCGGATTGCTCTGCCTTCCGCAGCACACAAGGATGATAAGACATCCGCTTAAAACCTACGTTAAAGTTGTTCTTTTTAGTCTAAAATAATTTACCTTAAGCAGAATCCTGTGTCGCATTGTAGCCATGACTACTGCTGCTTCTTCTACTACTACTTCTTGATGGAGGACACAGAAGAAGAACTTCTACCGGAAGCCGCATAAGCAATTACAGCGGCGGTATTCTTCGTTTCGCATTTTAAAAGTTACATTTATTAAGTGTAACAAGTGTTTAGAACTGTGGAAACTGCATGGGGCCTTCATAATGGCTTAAAAGAGGCGTTTAAAATAAAACTCGCCCTCTACTTCGCAGAAATTCACCTATCGCGTGTAATCATGGAACACGTCACCCGCGTAAAGTGGAGGGAACACTGTATAGTCTGAAAAGCGGATGCCACATGTGCCTTGATCACTCCACTGATTCTACACAGTGTCCTGTTTTCTACTTCACAAAGGTAACTCATTCTTTTCCCCTTAAATGGTTTTCCAACTGATAGCGACACTGGGCTGTTTAGCACACAAGGTTCCTAAAAGATTTCTCTTTCACAAGACATTGTGTATTCATGCTGTCCCAGACAACTTATCACAGTGACAAGAAATATTGAATTGCTTGTTGTTGGCGTTCGTGCAGCGAATGTTGACAGTACCATGTGCTAAACGCTTTTATTTGCAACAGAGGAGAGACAGATTGAGGTTTGCATGTGTCCCTAGGAGTTCATGTGTTTCAGATTTATTAAGGTTTATGAGAGAATATCCAGCTCTCAGAGGTAGAGGTTAATCCTTGGAGAGATTAGATTACTGCTACCAGTGTTTGGAGAGCTGCTTTGCAAGTGATTATATTGTCATTTTTTTCCACATAAGTAAACATACTCTTGCAATAATGACAGTCCTGTAGTAGAAGACAGCAATATAACAACTTCATATATTTTGTTTATGGAATGTTCTCCTAGAATTTAGTACTGCAGGTGTATTTCAGTAGAACAATATGTTATTCTATTTTGTAGTTCAATACAAGAACTGAAACTATAAATATAAAAGGGCTTGGGGCGCGGGCCATGCTCCTGGGTTTGCTCTCCGGCCGGTGGCCCCTGTGGGGCCCGGGGGTTGTGCCTTGGTGCTGCCGTGGCCTGGGGGGCCCTGGGGGGTTGTGCTTGCTCTGTCCTGGCCGGGGTCGACGGCTCCCCTTTTTGGTGGAGGTTTTCATGCATGCCAGATCCACCGCACAAACTGCTTCTTCCTCTGGTCATTGAATCGGTGGAGGCTGATGTCTGTGGATCTCACTCTGCTTCATCTATCCTTCCTTCCTTTCCTCAGTCTTTCCTTTGGTCTCTTGAGGTCTCCCTAATGTTGGAATTTAGATGATTCTGGGGTTGGTGAAAGATTCTGGTTGGTAACCCGATGGGTAGTCGGTGATGTCTGGTCGGTGCTGGATTTCACTTTCCTTTCTTTTCTTTGATCCTTCTTCGGTTCTCCTGACAATCTCATGACTCTAGCTGGATTCTGAAGTATTCGGTTTAAGTGAACGGTATGGGATTTTTAATATGTTTTAGGTGAATTAATGAGTACACACTCACACATGCACATACACACCCGCACATGCACATACAAAAAAAAAGAAAACGGAAAAAAAAATGACATGTCGAATTCGGTAAGATTACCGAATGAACAATACTGAGCTCTCTCAGAAAAAATAAATAAATAAATAAATATATATATCATTTTCAGAAGGTCAATTATATTGTAATTTCTACATTTAAAACTTATTCCATAAAATTACATGTCATGTAGTGTTAACATTTCTCTAAAAGGGTAAAGAAAAAAAAATGTTTGCTATGAGTTTCAATCATCCAAACTATCAAGAAAAAAAATCATTAAACATTTCATTCCATCCATCCATCCATTTTCTTAACCGCTTTTTCCTCACAAAGGTCATGGGGGGCGCTGGAGCCTATCTCAGCTGGCTTCGGGCAGTAGGCAGGGTACACCCTGAACTGGTTGCCAGCCAATCGCAGGGCACACAGGGACGAACAACCATACTCACAATCACACCTATGGACAATTTGGAGTGTTCAATTAACCTGCCATGAATGTTTTTGGAATGTGGGAGGAAACCGGAGAACCCGCAGAAAACCCACGCAAGCACGGGGAGAACATGCAAACTCCACCCCGGAAGGGCGAAGCCCGGACTTGATCTCACGTCCTCTGCACTGGGAGGCAGACGTGCTAACCAGTCAACCACCGTGCCGCCCCATTACATTTCACATACATTTCACATTGTACATTGTACATAAACATTTCATTGTTAGTTGTACATAATTAATTTTTAAGATCAAATATTAACATAACTTTTTGACTTGAACTAATGAAATCAATTGAAAATAAGTTTTAGAAGGCCAATTACTACCTAATTTCTTTAAAAACAAAAAACACATTTATTGTTACCTACAAAGTGACATTTTAAAATCTTAATCTTTGCTATAAAAATTAACCAAGAAATATTTCACAGTGTGTAATGAGTCATAATTCATTGTTTCATTCTTTTTTGGGGAAATACGGCATTGAAAAATGCCATTTTGTATGATATTCTATTTCATGAAAATGCAGCAGCGTACTGTATACACACGTTATATGTAAAGACCTACAGCATGGGTGCTCAAGTTCGGTCCTCGAGAGCCCCTATCCAGCCTGTTTTCCATGTTTCTTTCCACTAACACACCTGATTCATGATCAGGATTGTTATCAGGCTTCTGCAAAGCTTGCTGATGAGCTGATCATTAGATCCAGCTGTGTTGCAGGAGGGAAACAGACAACAGGCTGGATAGGGGCTCTCGAGGACCGAACCTGAGCACCCCTGACCTACAGTATGTTGTAGTGTATGAACAGTATGTTACTTTAGAGTACTACTCACATAGCCTCACTTTGGCTTAGCATTTGTGAAAACGTCTATTCCACCAAATTTTGTTTTTTGTAATGTGTACTACATACCTATTCAAAGGGTTGTTGAGAAATGTAGTGGTGTTATTTTGGGGTAAGACAAAACAAAATAAGTTACTGATCCCCAAAGAGATGCTGATAAACCGTGCTCCTGCACCCCGCCAGCTCAAGGAAGAATTAATCTGCCACGAAGACAAACGGCATGTTCAATGCTTGTCTCGCATTCTTGACTTGAAGCACTTGTGCTCGGTGACACTGACATCCAATCCTATTTCTTCCCACTTCTGTCATTCATAGTCTACCAGATTTAAAACAGCGAAAACAACTCTTTCGAGCTGAGAACACCAGAGATGCCACACTTGGCAGCCCTCTGCTACAGCCTCCTGCTTGTTGAGCAACATTCACCAGCTCTGACATGCAATCAGAGCATGTGTACACCTCAGCAGGCCAAAAGAGGCGATGAGGAGCGGGAGTCTGAGTGACTCAGTGCAGCAGGACCAGTGGACTCACTCCAGATTAGATGTGACACTTTGTACATGTTCACTCTTACAGCATACGCACAGTAAACATCTAAGTGCACACTCATATCAGTTGTCCTTGTGAAGGTCACAACCAAAACATATCCAATAACTCACAAGATTAACAATGACACTACACTCACTGCCATCCACATTGATACTGATGCAGGTTGAGGAGCAATTTTATACAACAGCACTCACAGGGTGGAGACGTGCCAAGGCTTGAATATTTCTCACCTGCAAAATCAATGCGCTACCATCTGGAATCTTAACTAGGGGGCTTTACATAGAATTGTTGTTTTTTTATACCAAAAATAAAAATGGTCAAGATAATGAGCTTGCTACGGCTTCTCAAACAACGTTTATAAGTACTCTGACCAGTGCATGCACATATAATTAATAATAATAAAAAAAGTCTACCTCAGTAGGCACTTGGGGGAGAAAAAAACAAAACAAACTGACATACATAATTAGCCTAATAGCAATATGTACTGAGTGTCTCAACAATTAAAAAAACATTTCCAGTTCAATTTAAATTTGATACTAAATGCGCAATTTGGATGAAGCAGTCAAAACTTGGTTATTATTATTGCTTCTCGTGTCATATACGTAGGCTACTAGGTTTTCACCAGCCAAAAGGCAGGCAAGTATCATTAGTGCGTAGGGCTGGGAAAAATGTCAAATGGATAAATAAAGACAGACAGACAGACAGACAGATTCCTCTCCATAGTCTCTGTCAGTGGCACAAAAAAAAAGTCACAGTGCCATCCAAGTGGCTGATGTTAAACTGTCCCGACATTCTAGGCCCTCGTTGTTAGTCTATCATTTTGTGATCTGACTCAACCCTTCAACTCTCTCCAAATCAGCGCTCAATCTCTTGCAGGGACTGGTGTGCGGCTGCCACAGTGATCCACACTGTGCTGAATATGTAAATGTAGGCCGTTAAAGCTCTCTTGCTTTAATTATTCTTCAAATTTCATGTCTGAGTGCTTCCGATTATGGATCAATGTCTCATTTCTGCTTCTTGGCTTTCTGGAGGCAGTTCACCCTACTTCATTTCCCTCACTTTTTTCCACAAATTGCTTCATATAGGTTTGCCACTGCCATTTCATGTTCATGTCACAGCTCTTAGCTGCTGATCAATGAAAGATCTGTCAGTTCAAAGGCTTGTGATGTGCACTTTGCTCAAATTTCTTTTAAATATATACACAAATTCAAACATCACATGACAAAAATTCTATTGCGTGTGCGTCAATGTGCTTGCAGTGATGGGAGGAACGTCAAAAATAAATAGCATTACTAATAGCGTTACTTTTTTTGGTGCAATGAATTAATTACTTTTTCAAACATAACACCGTCACCGTTATTGGCTAAAAATGCAGCACATTGCTTTAATTTTTGGCTCAAACTATTTTCATCTACTGTTAATCTGCAGTAGGGTGCAATAATCATGCTGTCTAATCAGCATTTTGGCAATAAACCATCTTGGATAAGGGCGTCAACTGGAAACTGTTTGTAACACTGAAACTATGAATGCAGAAACTGAGGAAGAGGAGGGCAAAGCCAGCAAAAAGATTAACAAATAATGTTCGAACCTCACCAGGACTGAGCGGACTCACCATTGTCAACCGGCGGTTTTGATTGCATCTCCATGTCAATTCTAAAGGAGAACTGGCAATGATGCTAGCGGCTTCCATTAAGCCGCTAACCTCTTAGCTCTGTGGGTTCAGCGGCTGGAATTTTACTGCCACCGGGCTGTCACAGAGCGCGATTGTGGACCCAGTGCAGGGAAGCAACGAAAGACAGGGATGAAGTCAAAAAAGGAATTTAACAAGACAAGGTAACCAATAGGGCGTGACAACAACAATGCACCCACACTGACTAAACAAACCCCACAAACTAAGGCCCCGTCCACACAAAAGCCTGTTTCAATGTATCCTCACAAGTTTTTTACCATTTAGGCTGTTCGTCCACACGATGGCGCGGTTTCGGAGCTTGAAACCGATCACTTTTGAAACCGGGCTCCAGAGTGGAAAGATTCAAATTGCGCCCCGTACGCGTCCGTTTGGACGCCATATGCAGGATACTCCTCCAGTGATGACGTAATGGTCGCAGCGCGATGACGACGCATTGTCGCAGATTGATGACGTATGCGCCAATTCTCGCGTCGTTTTGCGCAGCCTCCTTAGCAGCAAAATATTTTGCTTCTTTATTCCCACGTTCAACAAGCGGTGTTGTACTTGAATCACCCGCCATTGTCACTTCTCCTGTGTTTTTCATGTTTTGATACCTGTAAAGCCATGTTTGTACTGTAGATTGCAATAAAGTTAGAAAAAAGTGCCTTCCTCACTGATTCTTCTTCTACGCTTTCTGTTTACTCCCTGTGGCTGCGCTACAGCACCACTCTAGACTTGGCATATACATTACAGCCGTTAAACGTCCTCAGCGTCTTTTTTTGGACACACGCAAGTCTTGAAATTATTCTGTGTGTACGAGATTTGTTTGAGGAACGAAGCCAGCTTTGCTTCCGTCTGGACGAGGCTTCTGCTAATTACTTAACAAGACACACCTGGACAAGACAAACGTGGCTGAGGGCACTGATTGGTTGACCACACGGGGAAGGGAAGACACACACAGGTGGAGGTGGTTACACATGACGAAACAAGGGGAGTGACAAGGAACACAAAACAAAACACTAATCATACAGACAAAAGACAATAACACCCCAAATCAAACAAAAACCCAACCTCACAGAACCGAAAGATATCAGCATCAGCCATTAGGTCCATAGTCCTAGTACAGGGACAATGATGTACGCGCAAGGAGGTTTCCAACGATAGCCGAATACGAGGAGCTGTACGGATGCTCGGTAGCACCACAACAGAGGGAGGTGGCCATGGATTCTTGTTCAAGTTTGTCTTTTCCTTCCCAACTTCAACCAAAACACTTCTTCCTCCCAGTCAGAATCATTTAAAGTATTTGCTGCAAATTTCACCGCTCTGCTTTGTCCATCCCATTTCTTTCTGTTTCATTAGAAAATGACAACCGACAAATAAGAAAACAGTATGTCTTGACATGCCTCCTTCCTGCGTTGATGTCAGCAGGGTCATTTTGTGGGGGTATTTTTTTCTTACTGCTGAAATAAATTTCAAGTCCAGAACTATAAAATAAGCGGCAATGTTTGTGTCATTCTCGGCGCTCTTTAACATTCAACAAAAATACATTACAGGAAATTCAAGCTGTTTTTTTTTTTCTTTTCGAGTTACCGTGAAATATTTAAAAATGGTCATCTCGATAATAGAATTCAGTTGTGGACACTGATGATTTTATAAATCCAAAACATTTGCTAAATTGTATTTTGCTGAAAACTGTCTAGTGGCTGTCAATCAATTAAATTGTGCAAAGAAAAATAAATACTGGACATGCAAAAGCAATCCATTGGACGACTGCTGGAGTGATTCATGTGTGAGATGGCAACAAATTATTTAACCTTTATTGACCAACATGTCATTGACGGTGCAGTGGAGTGTAATCAGATGGGATAGGCTCCAGCTTCCCATGACATTGAAGAGGATAAACATTCCAGAAAATGAAGGGACGGATGATCACACAACCATGTCAAAGGGCATATGGTCGTAGAGAATATGTTATGTTCTTCAGTTTTTTTACTCCAAAGATTGTGGTCAACAATCATCTTCCATGAAAGAATATAACTGGAAAAACACTTTGAATATTGTTTTGTTTTGTTTTTATTCTTTTTTGCCCCCTTTTGGACACATTATTACAGGTTACATTAATCACATCACATCATTTGCAATATTTATATACGAAAGAAAGGCTGACGGGAAGAAGCCATGGCTTGTTAGTAACCTGTCCCTATGGATTCTTACTAAACGCATCAGTTATATACATTGATTATGGTAGTAATTGATTCATATCGTTATCCATCAATCCCAGACTTGTGTCTGCACACTCCTCACTCAGTTCATCTTGAGTGAATGTCCGTGTGTAAGCTGTGGCAAGCCCCAGTCATTTGGAATTGGTAAATCGGTCCCCAGACGCCGCCAACAGGCCCACCCCACCAGGCGAGCAGCCAAGGCGAGCGCATGCTCTCTCGTTCACCAGTAGCGTCTTCGCTGACCTTGGATCAGCTTTCACACACCTTGTGGCTTCCAGAAGAGTAGGTCTGCTTGCATTCGGACCATTGCGTCCACGGCAATGTTCACTCCATTTTGGTCAGCTCAGCACCAGTTGCAAGCATCCGATGATGCTTACTTGTAGATCTTGATACTCCTTCGCGCTCACTAAGGCCACCTACTGAGCAGAGTAGCCTCGAAATTCACCAACCCCATTGTGAATATTGACAGCAGATTAATTGCAGCCGCAATACAACCTTATCACGGCAGCCTTGCATGTTGCATCACATGTCCAAACAGAAATAGAGCCAGACAATGTTTACATTCTTACAGGAACAGCAATACATTTTATCAATGCAGATGTATAAACAAGAGTTCACATTGGCAGTGTCAGCAAGTAATCATATGCTATATTTGCATTGTTCACATCAAAGCAACTCCAGTTTTGGGTTAATTAGTAATATGGTACAATAAATTCATTTGGGTAAGACATAATCCACAATTTAATGATGTGATTTACTGATTGTAGTTATTGTCTCCCAAACTCCGCCAATTCTTCCACTCTCTTAACGATCCGTATTTTCTTCCGAGCAGATGAGTTTTCTTTTGTTTGAATAAAGATCCGACAGTCTTTTGTCCATGCTTTCTTGATAAGTCCAGTCTTTCTCAATTGTCGCGTCCTTTTGGTAATGGCAACATTTCGTTTAGTGAGATTTTTGTTGACGTAGTCATGTTTACCTTTAAGCTTGTCACTATCTCTCAAAAGAGCAATCTTTTTCTTCCTGTCAACAAACCTGATCAGAACTGCCGGTGGTCGAGTCCCCCCAGTTGGAAGCGAAAAGCACATCTGAATGTGCAATGGATCCACAATTAATCCCAAATCTCGGCGTCGAGTTATTATTTTAATTTTTTACCTCATTTGAAGTCATGTCTTCGTTTGTCAACTGTCACTTTAAGATCGTGCACGTACTCGCAAGCGCACCATGGACGAGCCTGACACAGATGCTGCAATTATGCTTTGGGCCAGAGGTGGCAGTCACGCGTTAACAAGTGACAAATTGAACAAACATCCTTTAAGGGAAACCTTCGTCTTGTGTTAACTTTCTGTTACCATCTCTTATGTTAACGGGTCGGTTTCGACCCGTGTCTTAAATCAGCTGTAAAATACACTAAAAACAAGTAGATATCATCCAATTTATTTCTCATCTCTTGGTTGGCTTGTTAGGCTTCCTTATCCATGAAAATATTAGTTTTAATGTTGTTGGTGTGGGCTTCTGGACCTTTTTTGTCAGTATACCCCTTGATTTCAATTAAAAAAAATTGATAAAATAAACACCAAGAGAATCATATAAATAAATACAAGGTTGTTGTGTTACCTGACTATTACTGGGGGCTATTAGAACACATCTCTTAAATTAATTTGTTTTATTTATTTATTAATTTAAATATCATTGACTATAGTAACATCTATGGTGTTACGGGTCGATTTCGACCCATGTATATTTACTTCAAGAAAAATGCAAAAAAGTATTTTTTCAGCAGTAGAACTTTAATATAAACACAAAATGATAAGCAAGTGATATTGTGACCCTGCAGTCCAGTAGTCATATCGAGGACCACACGTTTTCCTTGTTTTTTCTCAGGAATGCCACTCGCAGCTTTGCCTGTGTAAATCTGTAGCTTCCATGCATAGCTGGTTTTTGCATCGCAGGCTGCCCAGATTTTTATGCCGTACTTCCCTGGCTTACTGGGTATGTATTGCCGGAAGGGGCGTTTTCCTCAGTAAGGGACAAGACGTTCATCGACTGTCACCTCTGGCCCTGGGTTGAACATCAGTGGAAGGAGTTGCGTCCATCTCTCCCAGACATCCCTGATGGGGGCAAGCTTGTCAGAAATTGCTCTGCTATTTCGGTTGTCAAATCCGAGGACTCTTGATATCATTCGAAAGGTCTGAAGTGACATTGTTGCCCGGAAAATATTTCTGCCAGTGGCCTCATTGAAGGATCTGTACACTCCAGCAAGAAGAAGAACACCAATGTAAGCATCCAGATATTCCTCATCAATGTCTTTCCACATGTCGTCATGGACTTTTTTTCCTTCACCGTTTGTCATAGCCATGATGAATCTTTTTAGTGACAATGGCATGAATAGCTCGAAACATGTCTTGATGTCACTGACTCTTGTCACAGCAAATTGTGATTCCAGGGGTCATTTTTATGACATTTGCAGCAGCTGCCCTGCCATGTACATCATGAGGTACTGAGCTCCAAAAGATCTTATCATTTTTGGATTTGAATCTTTCAGTGAGAGGCGCTTCACCACCAGTGACCTCCTCATCAAGCTCATCAGATATGTCTGTGTCTTCTGGTTGATACTCCACATTGTCTTCCTCCTCAGAAACTGTGTCCTCTTCCTCATTTTCATCAAAAAGATTATCCAGAACTTGGGTCGCTGAAAATCTTCTTCTCATGTTTGTATGCTGCAAATTGGAGATGTGCACTCTGCAAGTCAAATCCATCCTTCCATCCATCCATCCATTTTCTTTACCGCTTGTCCTCACAAGGGTCGCGGGGTTGCTGGAGCCTATCCCAGCTGGCTTCGGGCAGTAGGCGGGGTACACCCTGAACTGGTTGCCAGTCAATCGCAAGGCTCTGCAAGTCAAATGACCTTTCAAATGAATGAATTGACCTTACATGTCAGGACATGCCCATCTCTGTTAGTTTTGTTTTTGTGCAGGTGTACTGGAAAACACGGCAAAATGAGAATCCCCTACAGCTCACAGGATTGGGAGAGGAGCTGGCTATCAGTGTGTTGGCTGACAGTGCAATTATGAATCCAGTTTTGGCTCTAATTATTGCTTTATAATCTTATTTTTATAACTGGGTCGAAATCGACCCTAACAACACAAATGTAACAATTTCAACCAGAGCATTTTAGAATATAGTAAAAAACTTTTTTTTGGGTTTATTTTGTTGAAATAGGGGTTCCTGACAAAGTCAAAAAGCCTTGATGAAATAAACAAATTTATATGGTTCTTTTATGCATGTTAAACCTAAAAACGGGTCGCTGCCGACCCTAACACAAGACGAAGGTTAAGGGAAATGTATTATTTTCTCTGGTGTATTCACAATTACTTCTTTAACCAAACAAAAATATATTTGATCCAAATATTAAAGTGAATTTTGAGTGATTAGCAGCACTCAAATATTTGACTGCTGCAAGCCCTCTCTTTGATTGTTTAATTAATTGAGACAGTTAAGGAGGAGCTCTGTAGGTCTTGAGCATGTTTGACTTGTTCTAGCCCCGCATGTGATTCATGGGGAATTGAGCCTGAGGTACAAATAAGTTAGTCATGCCCACACAGCCTTTGCATGACTCACCTCTCTTGTGGTCATTACCTTGAATTTGCCATTAACGATGGCAATAAATTCTTTATACAAGCTTCTTTAGATTATTAGACAAAGACTGCCTGGTAGATTGTGGATGATGGGGATATGCTCTATGAGAATGCACTTTACAGTTGGCTTGTTTTCTATACTGTGTATCAAGTAGTGACGGGTATATTGATTCCATGGAATCATCCATCAGAAATGCACTGCTACTCTATGACCATTTGACCAAAGTTCGGTTATTCTTTGTGCCACTCTTTGGGGGTGCTCAGACAGAGTGCGCTGTGGCTACTCTGACTGGTGACACGGAGCGTAAGAATGTCAGGCAAGACAAGATGAAAGTTATACAAGCATGTTGTAAGAGTTGTGGACTGCCAGGGGATCTGAATGGATTTGACAACAAAGTGTTCGTAAATTCAAAGAAAGAGAGCCCACTCCACCTCACGGAACACTCACAGAGTAGAGTTAGGGCGACAGATTGTATTTCCAAATGCACCTTAAATAATACATGAAAAAAGTGAACGTCTCATTTCCACAATTGTTAGGATGACTTACTATATACAGGCCGTATGAAAAAATGTGAGTTGCTGTTCCTGGACATGAGTCTTATACAATGAAAGTACAATTAAAAAGTAAAAGTTATTTATTTTTTATTTTATTTATTTTTATTTTATAATTATATTACTTAATAAGAATGTCAGTGTTATTTATTTACTTTTCTGTCAACACATTTGTTTTAATGAAGAATCCTGGTTACCAAAGTTATAGCTCATTTGAAAAAGTATAGTGTGATTTTGTTGACCAAGCCCCCACCGCCCCCCAACATTTTTCAAATTTATTTATTTCATATTTATGTTAATTTTTGCATTTATTAATGACACTTCTGGCTATGTCATTGTATTGAATGTAATGGTGATTTGTCTAGTGTGCCATTTGGAGCTTTACACTTTTACTTCCTTTATTAAAAAACAAAAACAAAACATTAAGTCATTTAATTTGCTGTCACTAATATGTTATAAACAAAACACAAAAAAATCCCAAGTAATCAGTATCAAATCAAAATTGGCTGAGATTGTCCAACAGTAATTTCAAGAACTCTTGTGTTTTATTTATTAAACACCCTCTCTAATGGTCCAAACATTTTCACTTATATTATAGCTCTGGACTTCAAAAAAAAAATTCTGCAGGAAAAAAAAAATTCTGCAGGAAAAAAAAAATTCTGCAGGAAAAAAAAAATCCCCCCAAAACATTTCCCATGAACTTGGAACATTGCATGAAATGAAAATTAAAAAAAAGAATGCATATATATTATGCAAATCATTTTCAACCTATATTCAAATAAGTACACTACAAAGACAAGATACTAGTTCCAACTGATGAACGTTTTTGTGTGTGTGCGTGTGTGTTAAAATAAAATTCATTCTCCACTGAAGATGACATTATATGCCCGTGGGGGATGTTGTCCTTGCACCTGTGCTGTGACTCTTTGCGTGCCTCCAGGGTGTCATTAGATGTCTTTAAGGATTTACACAACCTTGGTGCCTTTTGCCTTACCATTGTTGACATAGCTAAGACTTCTAGATTTGAAATGATCAGATCATTGGTACCATATGTTTTGCCACCCTGTGGAAAGATAAGCAATGGCTGTGTGTGACCAAAAAATGAGGGAACAATTATCTACCATTCCTCAACTTTCCCAGTCGTTTGTTACACCGGCCACAGCTTTTTTTTTTCCTTTTTCTTTTTTATGTGTTGCAGTCATTAAATTCAAAATGAGAATTTGCACACACGCACGCACGCACACGCACACATACGGCTCAGTGTCTGCTGCCCCCTAGTGCGTGTATGTTTGAGATATCAGCATCTCTGCATGTTGCTCCCAAAGTGGTCAAAGCCTATTATCCGGCTTTGGGCAGAAAATTGGTTGCAACTGTGGGAACAACTAGCAATTTATTTCATTGCCATGTGCTATTTAGATAGCTTCCCTCTAAATGAGACAAATATTGAGTGCAGCTGTCTGGGAAGTAGTGTTTGCCGCAGGTCTGAGGTCACCCGTGATGATAACTATCCTCGTTAGGGATCCATTACACCATTGGAGCCTATACGTCCACTGATGGACCCTAATGTTGCACTGTGGAAAAGCATTTAGTTTTGATTAGGCAGTTGTTGGCGTGGTGCATTTCATTAAGTCCAAGATGAGATTTTGTATGGTGTATGTTGGTATGCTATACTGTTTAAGATGGACTAATACAGCCGCCGTGGCCTGTTTTCCCTCAAGGCAAGTTGAGGAACAAAATACAACAAATGATTTTGGTTTAGTTATTCCATGACATTTCTTCTCCTTTACATTGAAATCTCATGTGTAACAGGTAAAGCATGTTTTAAACTGCATGATGAACATAATATGCCTTTATCCAACTCTATATGGAATTTACACTTTTCCCCATAGGATTTTACAAATGTACTGGTGTTATGATGGAGACGCATTCAGTTTCAATATCACTACATACTGTCGACCAGTAACCTGTATAGTACCTAGTAGGCTGACTTGATGAACTGTTCATGTAAAAAGTTCAATGGTCATAATTAATGTAATTGTTAGCCTTTCTTTTCTTTGTAGAAAATTGATGGATTTTTATAATGTTTTTTTTTTTTTTTTACATTTCTCTTTTCTTAAAGGCGAAGTACATATGTTGCAGCCCCACTAGTCTAAAAACAGTATTCTAGTTCATGTTGTGCTTGTGGAATATGAAATAAGCAGCAAAATCCCACCCGTTTTTATCCATCTCAATGGACGGACGGCCATTATACCACTTGCCGTCGACTGAAAATGACATCACAGCTGCTCATGTTTCAGGTAACGACCATTCATGGCTCAGCTTGCGAATGTCACATGACCAAACTTAAAAAACAGATGAGCTGGTGATTGGTCTATACTTGAGCCTTAAGCAACTGTGATGTCATTTTGAGTCGACAGCAAGTGGCAAAATGGCCGCCCCTGAGATGGGGAAGAACAGCTTTTTAGTTCACGTTCCACAAACACAATATTAATCAGAATGCCATGTAATCACTAGTTGTGGTGCAAAGAACATATTATAAACCCTTCTGATAGTTTTTAATGTATTTTTATTTTATTTAAGACATTATCTCATGATATTTCTTCCAGAAATATATTGAAATAGATAGTCTTTATCCTTTAAAGCAGGAGTTTCTCGTAACAGTCGTAACTATCTTGTAACTATCTCCTCTTTGGTTGAGCCAGTTTAGAGTGCTGTAAATGAATGTCAGTTGACATTCCATAATCAATGTTATTGGTTTAGCATGTTGGAGGAAATGGTAGCAATATGAGGGATGCGCCAGCATGCTTGATTTTATCTTCAGCTATTGAGTGCAGCCTTCATGTAGAAAACACTTCAGCATGCTGAAATATAGCAATCTTCTACGTGATTCAAACACTCACGCAGGCATTTTCAAACCAACGCATTCAGAGGCAGCGTTATAATGAAATAAACTTGGATTTGACAACCCACTATACAAGAAAGTACTACTGCAGCAAAAATAGATGTCTTTCTTTGGGATGACGTTTTTAAATGAAGACGACATGTTGAAAGACGACACTAACCTGCTTGTAATGCCATCCTGGGACAAGACCATGTCTCATGAGATCAAACTGCAAGATTAACTTCAGCTTTGCTTTCTTTACACATATGAGTTTAAAAAAGGTCATGTTTATCAAGCCTGATCTTCTTTGAAACATCCACGTGTCTGCATGAGTAAGGACCGGCAAAGCCTCAAATGCCAGTGCACCCGCATTCATCACAACCATTCTCATTTCTGCCTTGCCCTTATTTGACAATGTTTCAGGTGAAGTTTACACATTCATCTCCTGCCTTCACTATCTTTATTTTTATTCTGGAAAGGTGGAATTGAAAAGGTCCTTTGGGGATATGAGTCTACAGGTGCTTATCCACCTTCTTTCCTCAACTGTGCAAACCCCAATTTTCTGCCCTCTGGCTTTTTTCTACCTCCCGATGCGCATTTCACAGAAACACTTTGTTTGAGAGAAACCTGTTTAGAATATTCAAAATATACAATAGTGGAACATCCGTGCATGACATAAA
Organism: Vanacampus margaritifer; assembly: GCF_051991255.1. Taxonomy (NCBI): domain Eukaryota; kingdom Metazoa; phylum Chordata; class Actinopteri; order Syngnathiformes; family Syngnathidae; genus Vanacampus; species Vanacampus margaritifer. The sequence goes on from NC_135434.1 coordinate 19,151,042, forward strand.
TAAATATATATTTTTAATTTGTACTTTGGAAAGAGCACAGCATTCTAATATGTTATTAACATTGGGATACCAATAGAGGGTGTTCTTTGAATAATAACGGCAACAAAAAACATTTGAAAGTTTTGGAATTGTATTCACTACACTTCCTTTAAAATCCATCCTGTTTTAATAGGTATACTTCATTACTTCATTAAATGTACTACGGGTATTATGAAGTAAAACATATTACAAACTAGTCGACTGAGAACCATATTCTCCTATTTGTGTATAAGCCCGGCTTGCATAACTTTTACCTTCTCCAGTCCAGATTTCTGACACACTCACTAAGCGTAACCTGTAAATTTGTGTGGAACCAAATAAGTGGGACATTTAAGTCTAAGGCTGACTGTAAAGTCATGGAGCATGGAGTACTTGTGAATGTCAGAGATAACTAAATGTAAATGTAGCACACTGAAAACACCTTCTATAGCGGATGCGTTGTTGCTAGTGAGACGTGTGTCGTTCCGTCTAACATGCTTTACTTTGAAGGAGAACATGTTTTTTTGTATGAGCTAAATCCATTAAAAATAATTTAATCAGAATACTGAAGGCATATTTAGAGTTCCATCAATAAAGACTTTCCATTCTATAGATCAGCAGTGCCCTGCAACGCTTCAATAGCTAACGCAACATTGTGCCATTACGATGACTATAGTTATTGTAATAGTGATTATTGGAAATTGCAGTCGGACAGAACTTGGTTTAATACAAGACAGACAGAGACAAAAGAGAGGACATAGAGATCAACAAGTAAATATGGGACACTGTAAGAGAAACAAACTATATTATTTGACTACTACGGCATTATATTGGAGTAGTGCTACACCCTGTGAGTAAGTATAAAATAGGAAAAGGACCAGACAGGACACGAACAGAATATTATTATTATTATTATTATTATTACCCATTATTATGCTAATTGTTGAAAATAGGTTGAGAACAAATCATTTTTGCTATAATTTACCATTTTAATCGACATTTGTGTATTAAATTAGTGATTGAACATAATTTTGAGGTGTTTTTGTGTTGATGTTTATGCACAACAGATATAATAGAAGAATTCAAGTAAGATGGCTGTTGTTTGATTTCCAGAAAGGGAGTGATTTCGGAGATGCAAGGATTTCACCCGACAGCAACAATACATACAATAGCTTGTCGTTGCTAAATATTTACAAACTCTGTATGGTTTTCATAGTAAACCTGAACGATAAGCCCAAATTGGTGAATATACATCACTTTATCATTCTCGTGAATTCTGAAAGATAGGGTTAGAGTTAGGGTTAAAAATGGTTGCCCACATAAGTGAGTGCATGAAGTTAGATGTGATGTTTATTTATTTATTTTTTAATGAATACTTATACTTAATATATTTGTGTTCTTTGTAAACAGCAGCTAATAAAAAGGATATGCATTTTTAAAATGCAACAGAGAATTTGGACATCTTTGCCCAATTCTCTGTACGATCTTACATAAAACTTAAAGGACTAGATTTATCTGGTTTAACTTAATTCATACTAATGAAATTGCTTTCTGAGATTATATTTAATTTGAGATTTACTAGTTCCAGACTGCAGCGTCTCAGACTGACATAGGTAATCAAGTTGTACACAGGTAAGGGTACCCTGAAAACCTGTAATGGAATATTTCTAATATCAATTTTAATGGTGTCTGCATGTGTGTGTGTGGGCATATGTGAGTGATTGTAATATTCATTTTGTGGGCCTATGCAACCAACCATCTGTACCATCAAATTCATGGCCTTCTCCGTCTCCTTCCCTTTTACAAGGCAATATATGAAAAATCTGATTGTGTGTGTTTGTGTGTGTCTCATATGAGAAAACATATGTTATAGTAATTGATAAGTAGTATCAAGCAAACATAAAAATAAACCTTTCCAGAAGTTGTTGGAGGGTCTTGGTAACATTTTCATTTGAATTTTATTTAATTAAAATCACAGTCCGTGTGTTTCATTTTTTTTCCATTTCTGTTGCTGAATGATGATATTTATCGTACATTTTGTAGTATTTTGAAATTATTGCTTTCAAAAGCATCTTCTCTTTTTTTGGGGGTTATTTTTTTTCTTTTCTTTTAAACCTATTAAAAAATCCCATACCGTTCACCTAAACTGAACACTTCAGAATCCAGCCAGAGTCGAGAGGCCGTCAGGAGACCCGATGAAGGACCAAAGAAAAGAAAGGAAAGTGAAATCCAGCACCGACCAGACACCACCCACCACCCACCGGGCCACCAACCAGAGTCCTTCACCAATCCCAGAAACATCTAAATTCCAACAAATCAGGGAGACCTCAAGAGAACAAAGGAGAGACTGAGGAAAGGAAGGAAGGACAGACGAAGCAGAGTGAGATCCACAGACACCAGCCTTCACCAATTCAACGACCAGAGGAAGAAGCAGATTGTGTCTGAGTTTCGATAGATGCTGGTGTGGTGGATCTGGCATGCATGAAAATCTCCACCAAAGAGGGGAGCCGTCGACCCCTGGCAGGACAGAGCAAGCGCAACACCTCAGGGCCCCCCAGACACCGGGGACCCCCCGTACCCAGGCATCAGTGCAGAAGAGGGGCCGGACAGCGGAGCGGAGAGGGCAACTGCGCCCACCCCACCTCCCGCCGCGTGGAGGGACGGAACACCGGGGGCAGAAAGGGAGATGGGGGCACCGGGGGTCAAAAGCATCTTCTCACTTTCACTTAAGTTTTTGGAACACTTTCTTTTCCCTTTCTCCACTCACACACACACTTGTCTTTGTATCATCGTGGGGACATCTGATTGACATAATACATTTCCTAGCCCCTTCCCCTAACCCCAACCATCAAAAATGATTGCCTACCCCCATTCTTTACCCTAACCTCAACTATAACCCAATTCAAACCGAAACTCTAAAACCATGTCTTGACCCTCAAAAAGAGGTCTTGAGTTGTGAGAACCGGCCAAAATGTCCTCACTTCACAAAAATGTCCTCAATCTGTTGGTTAAAGACATATTTTGGTCCTCACAATGTAGTATGTACAAGTACACACACACACACACACACACATGTACTGTATATCAGAAATATTGCATTCCAGGCTCCCTCACCTGTGTCCCACTTGATTACTCTGTAGTAAATCTCAAATTAAGTAACAACTCAGGATGCAATTTGATTAGTGTGGATTAAGTTATACCAGACTGGTCTAGTCCTGATTTTATTTAAAATTCAAACGGGGAACTGGCGTCTAGTGTTTAGGTCCCCTCCCAAAAAAATCTCAAGTCGTCTAAACCCTAGTTGCATATTTTCAGCACAATTGGTGATTTACAAGTGTAAGTAGACCATGATTGAGAGATTAGATACAATTTGAGGAATTATAGACATTGTAATCGCATTATCCTTTCTGCCATTATTAATTGTAGCATATAACCGTATTAAATAATTTGACCATGCCTTTATTACAGTCACCTTTCAGTTGCTGCTTGTTTGTGAGTCTTGCTGCTGTTCATTTTGTGCTCAATGGCGTGAGCTAATGGCACGGGCCACCAACTTGTGGCCCTTAGCAGACAAATCACTTATAATTAGCGTATCACAACTAAAATCATTTCATCAAATTGCATCTTATCCTGTTCAGGGTTGCAAGGAGTTGAAACCAGTCCCATTTTACTTCAGGCAAAAGGTTTATTATCAGTCATAGATGCCCACACCGTAACACTTCTTCACATTTTGGTACTTGGTGGAGAGAACTGTAAATTATCGTGGCAGCAATTGTTTTTGAACGCCCGTCTAGTTGATACGACACGTTTAGCACATCCGGAAGCCTGACCCTAAAATATCCTATGTGTGCTGTGTTGTGTCTCAGTGGACATTTTGGCTGGTTATTCAAATTTTAAGATGACCACTGATGCGCGCAACCAGCTAACATTTGCGTATGCTTGTTAATGTAAAACCGTGCTTTGCTGGTGTCAGTGTGTGTGTGTGTGTGTGTGTGCGTGTATATAGTGTGCTCCGGCTTTATTCTACTGGCTGTTTTTTGCTGGTTCCAGTTGACAGCGCATGTCAACAGTCGAGTTTCAAGCACCACTGAACCCATAAATTTAAAGTTTTCCTTCTACAAGTCATTTGGATTTTGCTGGTGAGCACTCAACTCACGTGCACTCACACTGTCGTGCACATTGTTTCTTCTGGTTCCATTGTCATCTTCATCTGCCATTTCTGTTTTTATGTTTTTGTAAATCTACACAGTTGAGTGCTGCCTGCTGAGAATTGTCCCAGGCACCCCGTGGTATTTGCGCAAAGTGTCTTCTACATAATTGATCCATACCAAACAGGACCTTCCTTGACCTTCAATAGTTTAACCAAAATTCTTATTGACGCAATACCACCAGCAGATGGAGGGGAAAATAATCTTAAATTGTCACTTTGTTCTTGAGACAAAAGCTCTTTGCGCAACCCTGTCTTATTCTCTAAAGCCAATTGAATGTGGAGGACAGATAGTTCTGGTCTCTGCGGTTGGGATTAAACAAGGAGTGTCACAATGGCACAACGAGTTTGATCATTGAGACAAAAGAAGCTCTTTCAATTATGGCTTTCTGTGGAGAAATCTTCTCAATGGAAACCTTTCCAATAAGTCTCTCCTGTGACTGTTTATTCTTTTGGACACTTAAATTTACTCTTCAGCTTGGATTCAAGATAGGCCTGTTGAGTTTTTCCAAGGTTAATATGAATCTGAATCACCTCAAAGAGCTCCTTCCTGGTCTTTACACTTTCTAATGATTGATTTCAGAAGGTGAACAACTTTTTGACAATGCATTTGGTCTGCCAAAAACCTTTAATGTACAAATACATCCAAGTCTGTTAAAAGCAGATTATTCAGCAGTTGTTTTATACTAGTAGTTGGTCTGTTTGATTTGTTTCAAGAATTGATTTAATTGAATGATGGACACAGTAAATAGGTGAATACTCATGATACATTTTCTCAAGTAAGAAAAAAGATTGTGGTCCACCTTTATAGATGGGCTGATATTGGAAATGTCGTCCATGCGTTGAACCTGGGTTAGATTACTGCAATGCATTGTATACTGTCATCAGCTAAACAAAAATATCCATTTACTACAATACATTCAAAAAACTGCCACTTGACGACCTCCACAAACCGATATGAGCACATCGCACCGTTTCTTGCTGTCCTTCGCAAGCATCCTGTGAGTGGGAGCATTGATTTTGAGATGATTCTGTTTGTTTATAAAGCCCTAAACAGTCAGTTATTTGCCTATATTTTGGAGCTGCTTATTGCTGCTGTATTTAACCGAACACTGCCTGAGAGAAACGGGTTCGGGTTAACCTAACCTAACCTAACCCTAACCCAAATGGGACCCTGAATCACATTTGGTCTCCAAAGGTGATAAAGTCTTTGCAATTTAAGTTCGGGTCTTTTGAACTCTCTGCCTTGTCATCTCAAATTGGCAACTTTTTTTTTTTATTTTTATGTCTGACTATAAAGCACATATACTTATATTGTATTTTCAAGAAAATTCCAATGTTTAAGATTTGCATTCTTACTTGGAAATAATTTGAGAAAAGAAAACATTAAGTGACAATTGCTTTTCTATTATAGCATCCATCCATCCATCCATCTATTCATTTTCTACCGTGACAGGCAGGGCATGCCCTGGACTGATTAACTGTCAATCACAGGACAAATAAAAAACAAAAACATTCACACTCATATGGAGACCCTTTAGAGTCTTCAATAAACCTCAGTTGTATTTTTTTGTAATGAAAAAGAGAAAACACGCATACGCATAGGAAGAGCATGCACATTCAAAGAAAGACCTGAGCCGAACACATAACTTGACTAAGGTGCTAACTCCGTGCTCCACCATGCTGTGACTATTAATTCATCTCAAAATATGCTTTAACCACCAAACCATGTTTTTCTTGTTGACGCGTCAGGTTTGATATAAACCCATAGAGTCGACTTGAACTTTCAAGCCAGCCCTTCGCCTGGCCTCCCTTTTAGTCAAACCACAGCTATTTCACAGATAATTATCGGACTGAGGCCAGATGCGTGGCATGCATCCATGGCCTCTTTGTTGCTAATTGAATTAGACCCCATGCTGCAGTGACAGCAAAATTAACACTTTCCCCAAGGAGGCTGTGTGGTTAGCTTACTAGGAGGGAGGATGTCGGCTCTTGCCACATGGGAGTCTGTCTCTGCATGAGCACCATTCAGGCGAGGTTCTATTTAATGAAACATGTCATTAAAGGTCAGGTGCGGCAAACAAAACCACTAGGATTTCTATGTGTGGCAAACGTGTTTTTTTTCTTCCTCTTTTTGCCATCTGTTTCCAAAATTATTGGCAATCTAGATTCACTGCCAGCAGCTTTGGGTTTTAAGACACCTCCATTAAAATGTCAGTGAACTCATTTATTTTGTATAGCCTGAACTAATGGGCACAACAAATTTGTACATAGTAAGGTGGCACAATATGATGCAAATCTACACCTGAAAACACTCTATTTGCCAATAGAAAAACTGTCATATGCCAGTCGCATCCCCAAGGCTGTTTGAATGACAAACTAGGGGCTGATTGTATCGTGCCCTGGAGAGTGGGGTGAACATGAACAGGAAATCATGCCGACATACATTAAAGTCATTGCTCAAGACTGTCGGTACTGTGGCACAATTTATTTACATTAAACATATACATTTAGCAATTAATTCACTACTCAATTACACAATAAATACGGAAAGCCAGCACTGACTGCTGCTGCCCCAATGCACTTCCCACTGATGTTGTCTCTGTTGTATTTTAATGTCACCCACTACCAAAGAAGGTGATTTTATTTTTTACATGTTTACATAACATAGCATCATTAGCAGTGGTTTCTCACTCCACTGAATTTTGTGTTTAACCATAGCATAATATTTGAAATGGTGTTGGTTTGCAGCATTCTGCCATCCTACAGAGAGTTAAACTAAACAACACCAAAAAAACAAATACAGCATAGTTATAGTACAATAAAATCTCTTTGCTCTTCCCAGTCGGCTTTTCTTGTTCCGTCTCTGCAATATTCACAAAGCAGTGTGTGTCTACATGTGCTGGAGAAAGTAGGGCATTCAAGCTGATAGTTAACAGAGGTTTTAGCGACTCTGTAGTGCTCATAGGTTTATTTCCAGACATGTTTTTTTTTTTTTTTTGCCTGACAAAACTTCTGGCTTTAGCTGGTCTGTAAGCAGAGGGCATCATCTGTCACTTTTGCACCATTGTGGAGCAGTTATATAAGTCTGTGAGGTCGCACAATGGCCCTCTATTTTCTAATCGCTGTGCTGTTATGAAACGTGACACAAGTTATGTGCGTGTCATCTTTATTATTTATACGCTTCCTGTTGTATGTGAAATATTGTTTTTCCTGCTTCATTGCCAAACAGAAATTTCACTCCCTTAAAGTAAGCCTGAACAGTATGAGAATCATGTGAAATTAGTGTAAGACAGTATTGGAATCTACAAGAACAAAACATTTTCCATTATTTATAATTTTCGTGTTTTTAGGTCTGTATCTATAATTTAAGATGTTACAAAGTACATTTGCACTGTTGTCTTTCCAAGATGTTCAAAATGTGAATTTCCTCTCTTCATGACATTACATCATGTTTGCCTAAAACTGCAGTAGACCAATACCATGACTTTACAATACTCAAGTTATAGCTACTCATGTTCGTGCTTATGTTTTTTAAAGGGACAATGTGTAATATTCCAGTGGTGAACTAATAATTAATTCATATAAAAATACTATTAATTTCAGCAATATTAAAAAAATCTATTCTCTCACATCAACGCATTTAAAAAAAAATCATAATCGCTAATTATATTACATATATCACACCGCACTTTACAGGAGGCTAGCATGTTTTGCCGCCATATTTCTGAAAAATGTTGCGAACATACAGTAATTACATTCTAGTGGTGCTTGCAGCTAGTGTTGTACCCAAGCTGGGGCCTGCAGGTGGTTGTCGCTGAGTCCCATGATTGTCTCCCTCTGTGTTGCTCTCACTAGCTTTTGCTAGCCACACTTATTAGCCGCTCCAGCAAGTTCTCGCTAGCCACTCTTGCTCACCGCTCCAGCTCGCCCGGCTGCAGGCTCGCTCGCTCAATCCAAATTATTATTGGTAGTAATTGTTGGTAGCCTTGTGATCTGTGGTCTCTCTCTGAGGCACCGTAGTGCGTGTGCCTCAAAATAGTTGCATTCTATTAGTTCACCACGAAATTATACACATTGTGCCTTTAAAATGGTTTAGATTTTTTTTTTTTAAACCGTTAAAAGAATGAAGCTATACTATTGCAGGAAAAAAATCACAATGTTATGTGAATTTATTTTAATCCTTGAGTTAACATAAGGATTGCTGAGGAGCTTGTTAAGTTTTTACAAACAATGCACTGATGCATACTTTTATTCCTGGCAATGATGCTAAATAAATAGACCTGTCTGGAAGGAAAATCAAAGATAAAATCACATACAGAGGAGGCATGATATGATAATGATGATATGACATCCATCATCTCAAAGTACTTAGTGTCTGTTATCGTCTTTATATGCCCCCAAGGAGCATATTTGTTTGATATCTTGTGATTACATGATAAGTGTTATGATGTATTAATCGGTGTCATATACTTCTTCCCTTTGGCATTTCAAGGCTGCAGCTGCAGTTCACAGCGTCCACATTCAATTTCTTGCAACAAATTGCTATTTGTAAGCAACATGTTGGAAATGAATTGGCCCTTTGACATGTACTGTATAGCATGAGATCTTGTACCATCTCCCCCAACCTTTATTTAAAGCTGACCTTTCTTGTCTGCGGGCTATTTAACACCCAAGACTTATAGCACTATGGGGATTTTTTATTATCAGTGCTCTCCATTCGTCTGACTTAATTCAGGGCAGTCGTAGATCGTACTGAGGAACACTGTGTATTTACACTCTGTTATGGCAAATGCGCACCTGTGACAAGCCAGCATCAGCATTATACTGGGGGTAACGACAGGTATAAAGTACTGCCTTGAAGAGCTCTAAGGAGCAGCCGCAAAATATAAAATGTTTACAGTGCATGGTCAATTGGGAGAGAAATGGAATAGAAAGGTGATATAATTCCGCAAAGTTGAACAATGTCCTGAGAGTTGAACACAAAAGGATTTTGAAGAATCTCTCTTGTTAAAAAAATGTCACAGATCATTAGGGTGTTTTGAACAAGGATATGTTTGTGCACACACACACACACGCACACACGCACACGCACACACACACACACTCACTCTGGCTGATCATTTACATCCCAGCGCTGTGCTTCATCATTAACTGGCACCATCTCTTTTCTGCACTCTACTAGGGAGGACACAGGAGTTCAGAGGGTGTTGCAGGTGGATCTGAAAATCGAGAGTTTCCCAGAGCTGCCGGGCAGCCGCTGGATGGCGTGGCAGGTGGAATACCCGGCCAGCCGCTCTGCCACGCAGGAGGCCGACACGGAGATCCGACTGGCACAAGAGGATGTGGCAGGCATCGTGCCCTTGGCCATGGTGAGGTCACGCACACGCACACAAAGTGGTCGTTGAGCTTTACAACGGATGATTTATTTGGAATTTTACAAAAAATACTTTACAATAATGTGCACGCATTTAACCTCACCTCAGTGGGCATCTAAATGCAGCCATTCCTAACTGTCTTGCCACCTCAGAAAGGTACCAGTGATATAATTAAATTAATGACCTCCATAGAACCAGAAATATAACTTTTTGTGACATATTAAAGCAATGTCTTCCCACTGCCTGCCCCCTCCCACTTCAGTTAACCCTTTTGGGCAATTTACTGAATTGGTTGGAAAGTATAAGCATTAAAATTAAGGTTTTCAATTTAGTGCAAATTCAAATTGGGAGAGCAAAAATTCACAAGACTTAAATAAACACAGCACACACTTCTCTGCAACAGTATTGGAAATTAATTGTATCCTAACAGTAGTACTCACGAAAGTCACTAGACAAATAATTATACATTAAATAAGTAAACTAAAAAAGATAAACTCTGGTGTTGAACTTGGTCAAATCAAATGCACTATTCAAATTAACATTCACATCTGAGGCAGTGACATAATCGTTTTCAGCGCAATCGCATCTCCATGAAAAGCAAAGGGGAAGGAGAACGATTCACATTTTCAAGATGCAAGTAGGCCTAAAGCCACTATTTCGTAATTAAATAAGATTTTAGAAATTATTTTTGAAATTAATTTTTGTGAAGCTAAGTCTAGAAAGACAGTTTTTTTCTTCTTTTTTTTTTAATTGAAAGAAAGTAGCATATTTGTTAAGTGGAATCCTGAAAAAAATCATAATTTTGTAAAGTTAAAATAATTGTTAAGCCAAAAAGTTTGCTATCTATTTTATTTTTAATAAAAGCAAACTTGTTAAAAACACAATTAATCTAATTAAGTCAAAACCAGGGGTCACATTTTTATGTTAAGCAGGGTTGTCGGTAACTGTTAAATGTAACTATTAAAGTAATTTATAATCTAACTTAAAGAAACTGTAAAATAATCAAGTTACTTTTTCAAGGTAACTGTGGCAACCCTGTTGTATAGTATTTTAGTATAGATTTGTGATCACAGATTTGTGAGAAATCATTCGCTTTCTTTTCAGAAATGATATACTACCTTACAAGATAATACATATAGGGAAATTATTGACAGGGAAATTATTGACAGGGAAATTTGTCAAAGGAAATTTTCAATGAAGTAAATTTCATGTTACAATGCTGCAAAAAGCTACATGTTTGAAAAAATACAATTCACAGGAATTTAACAACAGTGTCTAATCATCACTATTCTGACTCAAAGCGGGTACAGTACAGTTATTTCTGAGGAGCAAATCCAGACATTATTGATTTTTTCCCCCTGACAAATGCAAAGTGACGACAGAGCAATAATTAGATCCTGTTCTGTGAGAGTGCGTTTAGGAGCGAGACAGGAAGAGATTCCAGCTCTGGGTCCCATTATGCCTGAGATGGGGTCCGGGGGTGGCTCTGGCCGGAGGGTAAGCCTGTAGCTCCGTCTCCCTCAGCAGGGTAAAGCGGGTTCTGTTGCGTGGATTAACGATTGAAGCTCACAGGGCAAGTCTTTGGTGCGTCACTGGAGCTTTGTAGAGCGATCAAGGGAAGTGTAGCTTGTGATTTCGATGCGGCGCATTCAGATGAAAAATGAGCAGCATCGACCACATGAAGAAAGACATCAGCACTGATTACTAAAACAAAGCCAGCTTCCATTTCTATTTCGGAGCTGCATACTACAAACCTGACTGCAGTGTTATTTTCTAAGTAGTGCCTATAGCGGTACAAGATAATAGACGCCTGTGGGTGGCTGTTCCTGGATGCAGAAGAATGCGACGTATCCAGCATCGATGCGTTCTCAGGATAATTGAGACGCCGCTTTTAATGCTGTATTGTTCGACTTGCTTTGCTCGCATCCTTTCATGTCACTGATAAATCAACTGCCAGCTTGCTCTAAGAATATATAGTATGCACCCACTCTTGCTGCTTAAAAAGAGGGGGGGGGGGGTTGCAAACAGCCACAATTATTTGAAATAATTTCCAGCAATGGCTCAGATTTTCTGCTCAAGGAGAAACGGCTACACCTTTCATAAAGTATATATTTAACTAGCTTTAGGGGACCATTGTACAAGGACATAGACACAGAAGTAATTCCACTATTGAATCTGTAAAATAAATTCCTTGAATGATAGCGTACTCCATGTCTCAAATATATAGTCATCAATCAATACCAACACTGTCTGCTTTTTCACTCTTATTATTCTCCTCATTCTACATTGAGGAGGGATTTTATGGCTTACTATAAATCATGCAGTTTTTTTTTTCTTTTTATCATTGTGGCACAATCCGTCTTAGTTATCTGATATTACAAACCATTTGCTAAACCTGGCTAAATCAATTAGGGAAAGGATAATCTGGGAGCAGATCTCCAATATGAGGAATAGTGCTTCCTGTGTATTATAACAGATGATGTACAGAAGGATTTTATATTCCCTGTGCCTACTTTAATTTGGGTCCAGGTGCTTGTTATCACCTCCAATATTGGCACCGGTGCGGCTGTTTTCGATCCATATCCATGGCTGGATTCTGTAAATTTTCCAGTAAAATGTGGCACAGAACTATACTGCAGCTAATCCCAGCTCTTGTCATGTTGTAAATATTGGAAAAAAGTAGTAATATCTTTTTATTTTACAGTTTCTAATAGTAATAAAAAAAAGTCCATTAAACGTTTGACTTAACTGGTCATGGTCTGTACTCTGAATTCAGAGAGAATTCTGAAGGCAAGACACTCTTTATAAGAAAATGCTGTGCTAATGATGTGATTAGAGACACACTCAAGTCTCATCAGGGCTGCGCATTTCCACGTGGCATGTAACCTGACACAAAATGCCACCACCTCTGTGAATAACAATAACAGCAGGAGATCTCACAAACATCTCACCAAGGTCTTCTAATTTGCCATTGCAGAGAATACACAGTATATACTAGGGATGTTCGATAGCAATTTTTTCAGACCGATACCAGTACAAGTAGTTAAACTCGAGTATTCAACCGATACCACTTGTAAATAACATTTCTTAAAAAAAAACAATGAGAGAATATTTTAAAGAATACCTACTGTATATCCCAAATATAGCAATTTCATCAGGCCCTATTACGGTGTATGCAGGTAGTTCTGTTGAGAATAATAGCAGTATGGCTAAAAAGATTAGTACAGTTCAACCTCCTTTTAATTTTTATACACACATATTTGGAACATATTTAGTGAAATGAAATGTGTATCTAATTTATATCTTTTGACAAAATGCCACATAATGATTAGTAGGCAACACAGTGGTGTCGGCATTTGACCTTTGCAACCCTAACTAATCCAAAAAATGTCATGCATTTCTTGCCTGTGAATAACTGAAGTAATATTTTGTTGCCTCATCACCGCATGTGAGAGCAGCTTCACATCTGTGTTGCATGGAGACAACAAACTTCTGGCACTTGAACCTGCTCTTTTGCAAACTGTTTTTATTGGCTCTCTGCCAGGTGGATTTGTAAAACAAACTTGTAAAACCAACCATCTGGCTTGTTGGCGATATGAAAATGCTCATTATGTTGGCACTATAAAGTCATAAACATCTGGACCCAGGACAAGTTGTAAAGATTCAAAGGACCCAATACTCTCTTTTCACATGAGCTGGTGGCACAAAAGCTGTAGGGCATAAAGATAAATAGTATAGAATCTTCTACAGAACTGTGTAAACATGCTTTCTTCTGTCAATTTTAATTTCAATTTGCCAAAACGTCTGTTGTCTGATCCCCGGAAACAGGTAATTTGGGGATAGGGAGTTATGTATTGAATATGATTATTACAAATTGTTATATATGTACTGTGAAGAAAAAATAATTAGATTTAATGTAACTTATATCCTACAAGATTTTGCAAGTCCTTTATAGAGTATAAAGCAGAGGCGGTCAATCTCGGTCCTCGAGGGCCGGACTCCTGCAGGCTTTAGAGGTTTCTCACTTCCAACACAAGCTGATTCCAATCAACAGGATCGTTATCAGGCTTATGCAGAGCTTGCTGATGAGCTGATCATATATCAGCTGTGTTGGAGAAGGGCAACATGCAAAACCTGCAGGACTCTGGCCCTCGATGCCCACCTCTGGTATAAAGGTAAAAAAAAATATTACTGAATACTAGGGCTGAGACAAAATATCGTTTGGCAATATATCGCGATCCTTTTCTGCCCGATCCGCAGTATCGATCCATTACGCAAGAATCGATACTTTTCAACATTGCCGTGCAGCGTGTGCACCGCCGACCAACTGCTCCCTCCGGCTGCATTACAAGTAACCAGTCATATGTTAATCTTCCAAGCCGGTAGGAGGCAGCACGAATATGTGCAATATGAATTCACGTATAATGGAACGTATGGCGTTCCACAGGGTTCAATTCTGGGGCCTTTTTTCATTGTATCCGCTGCTATATGTTTTAATGCTGTATATCCGCAAATAGTGGATTAGTGACCAAGTGTGTCATCCACTAGAAATAAATGCCTTTTTTCCCGTCAGAAATTACAGGTGCATAATGATTTTTTTTTTTTACCCTCAAATCTGACCCATTCCATATCCCCAAGATGTGCACTGCAATGCAACATTTCCATTTAATTTTACTTCTCCATATGGCTGCACACTTTCTCCAAGGGTTTCTTTTGACACTTGAACTTCCCAAGGTGCACAGTATCTGCATCTACTCCAGAGTACTTAACACACAACACAACTACTTCAACATGCAGACACATTCAGAACTCATTAACTCTCTCTGTCTCCTCCTGTCCCCTTTTGTCCCTCCTCTGTCCCTCACTCCTACTCACGCACACACACACATACACGGCATTAGACTTGTGCAATCTGCATGCAGCAAAATGAGAGAGGCACACAAGCGAAAAAAGGGAAGACGGAATTAGATTACTTGGGATCACTGTGGCATGAAAGGCCCTCGGATAACTCCCCCCCACACACACACACTGCTACGCTCCTCGCTGAAAGGAAGTTAATGTAAGAGCAGTCGTCAAACCTCTCACACACACGCGTCTGCCTCCACCATCACCACCTTCTACCCACTGAAGGGAGAACAAGAGAAATTGGAATAGAAAACAGATCTCTGCACAGATATGTGAAGTAATTGGAACAGAGTGAAGGTAGGCAGTAGAGAGATGGTGTATGAAATGTGATTGGCCAGTGCATGTAATCATCAAATATTTATGCTGAAACATGTTTGTTACACATTAGTGCAAATACAGGAACTCGGATACTACTCAGTAGAGGGGCGACCTCCCCCAAGATTGAATTATTAACAAATTATACAAATGTTGAGTACATGTTGAGTATTTGGTAGAAAGCAGCTGTTTAAGCAATCAGAAGCAATCTGACAAAAACGAGGCAATTGATGGAAATGATTGGCCTACACTGTTAGGAACCCACACACAAACTCAAATTTGAACTTTCATCATACAAAAATCTTTAAATTCCGGTAAACCACAGAGAGCTTTTAGCAACACTGCTAAATTTGAATGATTAAAAAAAAAAATCATAAAAAATCTAATTGCCGTGACAATGAGGCACTCTAAAGCAGCCACAGCAGCATGAAGCTCTGTCCACACATTTGTTCTGACATCAGATGAAAATGCTTTTTCAGGGCATAGCGAACAAGCTAACTGCAACGTCACAATAGTGCCGGATAACCGAAAAGTTCGTCTTTATTAGGAGAGGGACTATTAGAAAGTTTCTCCGGGTACTCCCGGTTTCTTCCCACATTCCAAAGACATGCATGTCAGGTTAATTGAACACTCCAAGTTGTCCATAGGTGTGTTTGTGAGTGTGGATGGTTGTTTGTCTCTGTGTGCCCTGCGATTGGCTGGCAACCGGTTCAGGGTGTAGCCCGCTGGGATAGGCTCCAGCACCCTCCGCGACCCTTGTGAGGACAAGCGGTTAAGAAGATGGACGGATATATATTTCGAACCTAGGATCAAACAGAAATGAGAAAATATGTTCTTCTATTCCCATTTCATCTGAGCGCGCAAGGTTCTATGGGACGTTTTGTTGTTGTTGCATAACCTTACAAACAAACGTCAATCAAGTCAGTAACTCTTTCCCTTGCAATTTCATGCTGGCAGAAATGAAAGCACAGAACCATTGCACTTTTAAATCCTTTAGTAATTTCAAAGATTCCAGATCACCTCAAGTCTGTAGATTCATTGTGGCAAGCTTTAAATATTGATTAGGTATCCAGAAACAACAGAGAACTACTGCTATTGACATCCTGCCAGGGTCCGCTCTCAACACCTCAAAGGAACTCCAGCTTGATCTTCAATTGTTTTCACTTCTAGTTTCGACCAGGAAAATCATCTTACTTTTTCAATGTAGGCAACGCTGCAGTCATTCTTCAGTAATGTCATTGACTTTATATTGCACATCACATGTGAGGTAATTATAAAACATACTCTTCATCTAATCCCCAAACATTGTTTTTGAGGGGGGTGAAGTGGAACAATAATGTCACAATTACTGAGGTTGGCAGTGGAAAAAGGATATAGAGTAAAGAAAGGACCACTTGAGCACTCATAGATGAAGGACTTGGAAGATTGCTGGTGTTACCAGAGCTAGTGGGGACGGAGAAACAAAAGATTGTTCAATCTTTTTTAATCAAGTTGAGAGCTGAGACTTCACAAAGCTCGCTGAAGGCATCTGTTGACAAAACACTTCTCTGATTTCGTTCTAGAAGGTCCTTTTATCCGTGATTAGCACTAATTAGTCCAATAAGATAGACAGACGTTTTGTCGTAATGAAAAAGCTGCTGTAATTAAATCATGGTTTTGACCTGGAATAATCTTGTCAAATGAAGAAAAGATTCATGACTGACTGTGTCTCTAAAGACGGTAACACAATAAAACTGATGACTACCGCTAATATGAGGCTTATTTGGAGGTTCCATAGAATTTATGTTATACTTTGTCTTTAATTCACGATGGCTCATAAATTTGTGCAACCTTGCTGGAATTGATTGCTTGACCAACATAGTTGATTGCAATTCAACCACCAAGTGACACCTCTGGGAGAGCAGCAGCACTGTTTTGAAAAATGAACTTTAAAGAGTGTCTCCTGTGTGGTGTCAGAAATCAACCATATATGTGTATACGTATATAGCAAATTTGTGAAAAAAAATTAGTGCAAATTTGTTACTTTATAAATTGGCAAATTTGCGAGGAAAAACTCAGAAACGTACGAGAAATACACGTAGCGTAGCGATAGACTAATGTGAATGTGGGACACTGTTTATAAAATGAAAAGGGACAATGGAGACGGATTCATTCTTAATTTAAACTTTACTTGTCATACACGGCAGCTAGAGCGACAACCTGATCCCCTATTATCTGATTAACACGAATCAATCAGAAGCTAGCATACTTACATACTAGGTAAATGCAAGTGAATGACGGAGATCAGCAGATTTGACACATCAACTTAGCTACTTGTACAAAAAAATACCAAAATATATGAATGTGTAAATAATAATTTTGGAAACATAAATGTACAAGCAAATATACATTTTAACATATTAACTTAAATGCTTAATCCTCAGGATGTGGACCTTCGCAAAGCGCCTTTGTTGCTCGCCGTACCCAACGTTTCAAAGAGCAAATACTTCACATCATATGGTTAGTCTCTGCTAAAGCAATTTCTATTTCCTTATTTGAAAACCCGAACGAAAAGTATTGGCACAAATATCCGAGTACGCTATGTGTGTTTCTCATAAATTTTGGAGTTTTTTTCCTTGCAAATCTGCCACTTTATAAAGTGACAAATTTGCGACATTATAAAGTGGCAAATTTGCGTACACATCCTCCGAAGTTTTTTTTTTTTTTTTTATCTTGTATGCACGTCTTGCCTTCGTTTAATCTGCTCTCTTTAATTATGCCCTATTTTATGCCATTTTCTTGTCCTTACAAAGAAACATTCAATTTACAGATGACTCGCCCCCCCTGCTCACCTTTCGCCCCCATGTGTTGCTGCATTTCATTATACTTGAAGGAGCTGTGTTTTTTTAGGTCATCTCGAGATGAATCTTAAAGGCAGTAATTGGATGTCTGAGCGGATTCCTCTGCACAGTAGGAGGCTGCTCCATTATCTTTTGCCATTGTAGAGTAACACACTCTTGTCCAGCCTGCCCTCATCATCATTACCCATGCTGTGGATGTGTGATGATGGAGAGGGAGCAGGGGGACAAGACATTCATCATATCTGGACACATCCGTCTTCCTGTTCCAGCCCGGGCACCAAACTGTGCTCTCTGGCTCACGCTGCGCATGCATGGAGATGAGGACGAGTGAAAGCAGCCGTTGGTGTTCACATGCGGCTTCCAATGCATCCTTAAACAAGACATCATGACTGCGGTCACTACTGCATTCCCATGGTAAAGTCATCGATCAACACCCGCCGACGAAATGTCTCATTTGATTCCAGGATTCCATTCACTCTGCGGTGCACATCTTGTCTACACAGGAGAGTGAACGCATGAAAGCTATTTGTCAAAAACATCGGCAGATATACAAACAAGCATCTATATGATAATCCAGAAGACATGTAGCATATAAAACAACAATGACATACTTTGTGCAATGTTTTTTCGCAGTATACACCACTGCGCATCTTACCTGTCAGGTTTATAATCTTTACGGTCCATTAGTGGCTTGCACATGCTGTTTCAGACTCACAGTGTTACTACAATGCAATTCAATACTTGTCTGATGGATAAACTTCAAGTGGGATTTTCAGCGGAATTCCTGCAGTCAAGATTAGAGGGTGATTATGAAGTGTTAGGCTGTATTCATTCATAAGTGGTGTAGTAATGTAATGTAACAGAAGCACTCACTTGAACAGGGTCCCACATTCCATGTAAGGGATGTTCAATAACACTTTTTACAGTCCGATAACTCTTGAGTAGTCACTGATGCTGATGCCAAGTACCGATACCACTAGTAATTTTGACAACATTTCCACAAAAAACAATGACATATACCCCAATATAGCATTTTTCTTTAACATTGCATGAAAATAATGCATTTTTTTTCCTTCTAATTTCGAGTTCCTGATATTGCTATCGGCCTTTGTCATGTGTACATTGAAATAAGGTCAAGTATTGGCCCGATACTGATACCTAGTATTGGAACTTTCTTCTTCTTCTTCTTCTCTAGAAGTTTTCTTCTTCCCACTCCCTTTCAGGCAGCATGTACTTTTCTTTACAGTTTTGTTACCAATGTCAATTAGAATGTGTTGCCTGAGTTAAATACAAAAATGAAAATGAAATGAAATAAACTCACCCATCCTATACTTAAACCAGTCAACCTCATCCTTTTGTCTTCCTGTTGTTGCTTGAGACTGAACAGCATAATAATTGAAAAAATGAGTGTGTCTACACCCAATTTCTTTAACCTAAAAAAGTAGATTGCAAATATGCGTATTTGCACTGTGAACTACAAGGGCACAGAAGCCAACATGTTTTTGTTTTTTGTTTTTTTTGTTAGTGCAAAAGTGAATCTATGGATTTATGTTTTAAATTACACCCACAAACCCTGTTTGGCATTTGATTGCAGGATTCACTCAATTGGTTCTGCTGCTCCAGTTGCAATCATTGACAGCAAATAATTATTAGTCAACATCCCATACTTCAAAATTACATGTTTACATTTCAACAATTTACAGAAAAAAGCTCAGTTGTGTACCCGTAGGAAAGCCTTTTTAGTAATCATCTCTCAATGGTGTTGTTTTGCCAATTTAGTCGATTTTCTGTTCTTTCACCTTTTGAGAAATGTTTGGACTGAAGGACAAAAAACAGGTACGAAGAATGCTGGTGTTGATAAAAACACATTCTACCACATATCTGATTCCCTGCTGCTAACAGACCACTTGTGTTCACGCTGATGTATGCCCAGGCTCGCTGAGCTTTGGGAAGAAGTGCCTATTTCTTGGTGGTAATGGACTCTAAAGTGAGGCCGACCTTTGTGCCCACTCAGAGAGGTCTATGTCCTGAGGGCAGATAAGCCAAGCTAAATCAAGCTAAACTGGCAGTATAGATCTCGATCAGAGCCGGGTGAAGAAATCCGACCAGGGATCAGGAGGTCGTAACCCAGAAGCGTGCTTGGCTATTGGTGAAGAACTCTTTTTCGATCGACCGAGCGAAATAGTTAGTGGGCTGGAAATGAGCAAGAATTGTGTGAGAATAGTTGTTTTCCGGCATCTGGGCCCAGGCTCGATGGGCAAATCAGCAGGAGCACCACTGAGGCATCACTGTACCATTGTCAGCATCAGCCAAAGCTCCAGGCACCTCCCTCCCCCGAGCCCCCGCAGCGCTCTCACTCATGAGGTGAGGCGAGAAATGTCCGTGTCCCTGGTGCCTGACCTTGATTCCGCCTCAGATAAACCCCCCCGTTGTTGACATTCACAAGGGTCTCTCACTCCTGACACGTTGATCCACGTGCATTACAGGTATGGAATTCATGAGAATTGCAGGGGATTTGTCCTATAAACTTACGATGTACTCCTTCCAATTGAACTTATGTTTTATTCACATGCTCATTTTCACAGCATGAGGTGCAATTCATTGCCACTGGGATCAAGAGAGTGGCATCCTACTGCCTCCGCACCAACCCGCACTCAATTCTACAAACTATCTTTTTGAGACACTAACTCCCTCCATGCACGTTTATGCTGTATATTCACCGCTAGTTTGCAAACACTGCATAAAAATAGGGGAAATCAACAAGCTTTTTTAATGTACACAGACTACAAAGTAGAGCGGAATTAATAATTGCGGGTGCATTTGTCATGTCAGCAAGGTGTCACTATGATGCTTCTCTGCAAAGTTTACCCATAAATCATGTCCCTCAAAACTCATTTACATTGGAGAGCAGTTTGGTGTGACTGAACCATCAATACCGTCCATGAAATGTCAATATTCAAAAACTCACTGATGCTGAGAGCATTCCAGAAACACATTTTATTTTGAAGTGAAAGCAGAACTTGCATGAATTTCAAGTTCACCAATGAATCTAATAAGCCCTAGATTCCACTCACAATGCATTTTCTTATTTTCAACAAACTTTTTATTTTTTGACCTGTTGCTCAGAAATGTCACTGAAATGATTACATTCACTCAGCTGAATCAACCTAGTGACAATAAAATATTAAGTGTGTAGTATAAAGTGTATAACGTAGTGGAAAAGATGAATGAATGAAGATATTTCAGCTCTAAGTTTATAGGTAAGAAAACGATAGCTACGCATACAGTAGACAGAAAAGACAGTTTTCTGATGACAGTATTTTATTTATTTAAAAAAATAAAATAAATTTGGTTATCTCACAAAGACAACGCAAGTACATACAAAATTGAGTTTCCAAATCATGTTTAAAAAAAATTCAAACCTATCTTAAAAATCATTTGCATGAAAATGTATTTCATTTCAAAAGAACAAAAATACAACCAAGGAACAGGGAGAAATGAAAAGACTAAATCAAGAAAGGTCAAAAGCACTAGGAAAAGGCTCAAAGTGACTTGACCGAGACGCAATGAACCAACAATGACGGAGAGAAACCAGTGAACGAAATAAAAGGAAACTGATGAGACAAGGACAAGACATGAATGACTGAGGAAGCTAATTGGAAGACACAAAAGACCAACGGCAACAGGCGGACACAAAAGCTTAGAGAGAGACTTGAAAAAGGGACACGGGGAGAAAATTCTAAAACTGGATATAATCTAGACCAAATCAGCAAAAACACAGATCATGACACACTAGATGTGCCTGATACAACCAGATTTGTTGAATCAAGAAATCACTTAAATAGTACCTGTCAGATAAATTGAAGGATCTAACAAAACAAACCTTTTATGCTACGATCAAAAGGAAAGAACAAGAAAGAATTTGAAATCTATCAGTCTGGAAAAGGATACAAAGTTGTTTCTGAGGCTTTGGGACCTTGCGATACTGAATACAGTAATATGGGGTAAAGTCTCACGCCATGAACATTGCAATTTACATTTGAAAATATATTATTAACTCATTCACTGCCATTGACGGCTATAAACGTCAAAAATGTATTTGAACTATTTCATTTCGTTAAAAAAAAATTCCTACTTACCCACAACCTAGATTTATTGTACATTTAGAACAGATATGCAATTTGTGATTAATCATGAGTTAACTAGTGAAGTCATGCGATTAATTACGTTTACAATTTTAATTGCCTGACGCCCCAAGTTTTTATTAATCTTTTTTTTTGTATTCATTCACTGCCATTGACGGCTATAAACGTCAATAATTCATTTGAACTGTTTCTATGTATCAGTATGAAAACCTAGAATGAGTTTTTATTGTACATTTAGAACAGATATAACATTTGTGATTAATCGTGAGTTAACTAGTGAAGTCATGCGATTATTTACAATTAAAAATTGTTAATTGTTTGTCGCCGCTAATTTTTAATAATCTTTTTTTTATATAATGAATTTATGGCAGTGAATTAAATAACACGTAATCACAAGCTGCAATCCGAAGAAATACAATTATTGACTATAATGCTGGTAATATCTAATTATAATAACAATCAACAATTCTGAAACAAAAGGAAAAATACCCCCAGGGTGTTGTGATGACATCAGAGAAAGCTGATGAAACGCTTCGTGCTATGATCTTCTGGCAATGACTTTGCATAATTGTTCTGGGGTGGGGGTAATTAAGGGGACTGATTTGTGTTAAGAATGGTTCGCCGATCCTGAATGAGAAACATTCATTTCAATCTTGGCGATGATATGTGTTGACAAATGAGCAGACATTCAAACTTTATGATGACGTTAAAATGAAAGACACAACTTTTGAGTGACTGAATGTACATGCGGCTTGACACACCAGTTCATCTCACTCCCATTCTCAAAATAATATGGTTAGCCTTTAAGGTGAACTACGATGGGAAATTAGGCAACCTTTCGGCGATGTCCCTTTCTTGCTTGAGACACTCACCATAGTGAACCTTGACACACCTGCTAATTTAGAGCTGCCAGTTCTTCCTGTTCATGTGATGATCATCTTGATGCCTCATTAGCTCTCCTCTTCTGGTGCTACTTTCTGAAACCGACCATTGTCTGGCCATGTACTAAGTTAATCTTCTCCTTACCTTGCTCAGCAGTAATGAGCAGCTCGGGTCTCTTTAGTGGCATGTACCTCAGACAGGGCACTGTCCGCTACTGAATAGCAGGTTAAGCTGTTTTATAAGGCAGCCCGGTCTATTTGTGAGCCATATGCTGACTGCAGCCACTTAGATCCTAGGAGCTGAAAACGGGTTTATCCTTGGAGGAGCACCAATCGGAAGAAATGGGAATACTGTGGAGCAAAGAGAGAGACTCATTAATAGGCAACATGTTGGCTTCTTTGCAAGCACGACTACTTCAATGTGCTGTCATGCAGTGATGTATCACTCCGCATGGGGCTTCCATGTTCTTTATTCCCACTCTCTTCCATGTGTCTTACTTCTGACCAATTAAACACTCACTGGAATAAGGAAGTAGAGGTTTCACGTTGTGCATGAGGAGGAAAACTGATGGAAGGTCATCTTAAAAGCGCTGGGACACGGTCTGATTTGTGTTTAATGTCCAAAGCTCATAAGCAGATCTCCTCCAGCCCCATTTTACTGTCCTTTTGCTTCTCTATTTTATAATTTATCATCAAGGGATGGGGCTGTTGATCAGAAGTGAAAATATTTCATTTATTGCCCGTTAGCCAAACATTTGTCATATTTTATTTGATATCATTTGTTCTTGAAAGGACATGAAAAATGATAAAATGCCATCAAGGGTTGTGAAGTATGTATAACAGATTTATGGTACAGATGTGGCCCCTTGCTCACAGGTGTATATTATCTCATTATTTAAATACATCTTCAACAATTGAATGCCTTCTTAACTCATTCACTGCCATTGACGGCTATAGATGTTAAAAGTTCATTTGAACTATTTCATTTAGTTTCACATTTTTTTTCTACTTTTGTTAACAAGAGTATGAAAACCTAGATTTTTTTATTGTACATTTAGAACAGATATAAAATTTGTGATTAATCGTGAGTTAACTATTGAAGTCATGCGATTAATTACAATAAAAAATCTAATTGCCTGATGGCCCTAATTTTTAATAATCATTTCTTCTTTTTTTAATTTAATTTAATTAATTTAACAATTAAATTTTTTTATTGTAATCATTCAGATGACTTCATTAGTTAACTCACGATTAATCAAACAATTTATATCTGTTCTAAATGTACAATAAAAAAATCTAGGTTTTCATACTCTTGTTAACAAAAGTGGGGAAAAAATGTTAAACTAATAGAAATAGTTCAAATGAATTTTAGGCGTTTATAGATGGCGATGGCAGTGAATGAGTTAAGGATAAAGCGGGAAAAGTTGGCTGTTCTGATATCTATAGACCAATAGCCCTTGCCAGCGTCTTGTCTAAAGTTTTTGAGAGCATCTTGCTGGACAGAATTGTAGAGATTATTGCCTCTACCGATCATCAATTTGGTTTCAAAGCTAAGCATGGCACAGACATTCATTAAAAAGAAATTGTAAACACGTATAGAGATAAGAATTCCTCAGTTTTAATGAGTTTTATTGATGCCTTAAAGGCTTTTGACCGGGTTAATCATTTTTTTATTGTTTGCCAAAGTGAGTAGTAGAGGTGTTCCTAAATGTATTGTGAAAATTGGCCTGAACACCTGTAACACTGGGTGATCATGATCTGCAGAACAAAGGATGACAAAGATCTAATGTTTCCTGCATTTAAATTGGCGGGCAATAATTTGAGATGCATGACCAAAAATAAGTACCTTGGCCATCAGTTTGCACCGCACGTTTGGTGCATGTACAGACAGCGTGACGGTAGCACACCACCCCACTCTATACTGCACATTCGTGGTCACATTACACCAAAAACAAGCCTGCAAAAACTTCAGGTAACTTATAATGATGCTTTTAGAATTCTGTTAAGGAGATCATGTTGGTGTAGCGCCAGCGATATGTTTGCGGCTGGCTGCAGGCGTTAACACTGCAAGCCATGTTGAGAAATATTATGTATGAATTTATATGACGGCTAAACAAATCAGAGAATCCCATAATCATGGCTTTGACTCGCATCGAGTTGAGCCCTACACAGTATTTGTCCAAGTTTTGGAAGCATTGGTATGTTAATCTCCTCTGAGGTCTTATGATTTTTTAAATTTGTGTGTGGAAGTGGTCGCCACTAATTACACTGTAAATATATGTTGTGAATGGTTTGTTTATGTGTCTCTTATATCTTTTTTATGTAACGTTTATTTATTTTATTTAATTTTTTACCTGGACTTTTTTTGAGTCTGTACTAAAGTTTTCAATGAAGGAGTCTCATGCAACACTGGCAGGTAATAAATTCATTCCTGATATAATGATTGCTGTGGCTCAGCTGTGGTTAAGAAAGTAGGCTAGCACTAAATTCCAATCCTTTTAGATAACAGAGACTTTGTATTTTTATATAAATATGAGAAAAAATACTAGTAGAAATTAATATTTGTTTACATATTTATTTTAATTTTTTAAATAAAATATTATTTCAATTAATTTATTTAGATTTTAAAAAATAATAAATATTCAAAAATGTTTTGAGTCCATTTTTGAATTTTCAGAAAAAGAGATGAAAGGTATGAAAAAGTTGGGGAGAAAAAAAATACAAATGTCCAAAAAGTGACAATAAAATATCCAAAAAGGAAGAGGAAAAGCAGAAAATTTCCTTAAAATGTCCATGAAAATGCCACATAATTCAAAAACAAATGAAGAAATCCTGAAATGTGCCATAAAATGTAGACAAAATTGCGAAAAAGTCAGAAAATTTATATGAAAAAAAAAACAGAAAATAAAATGTTTAAAAGTACATCTGAAATGTCGAAAAACAAAAGAAGAAACCCCGAAAATTACATAAAATGTCCACAAATTGCCAAAAAAGTCAGAAAAAAGTAAAAAATAAATAAAAATAAAAAAAGCCTTAAAATGTCAAAAAAAAGAAAGGAAAAAGGCAGAAAATTAGCATATGTCCGTAAAATTGCCAAAAACGGTGGACGTTTGAGAAAAAGGCAGAAAAGTTTACAAATGTGTTAAAATATGAAAAATTACCCCCCCCCCCCAAAAAAAAAGGAATCTTAAATGTAGTGGACGCTGCATATTTTTCTGTTATGATGCAGCTCTAACTAGCTCTTGGGCCCTCAGTACATTAGACTAACATAAACACACTTTTTCGCTCATCACAATCTTCAAATGTTTTGCGGCTCCAGACAGATTTTTTGTTATTCATTTGGCCTAAAATGGCTCTTCTGTTCTCCACTACAAACAGTGACTCATCAATACAACCAATCAGGAAAAAGGTTGCTTATCCCAATATAACTCACACATGTTTGAAATTAAAGGAAGTGTAGTGAATTTTGTGAAATATGCCGCTAAACTGTAGCTCTTTGAGTTTGTGATCGAATTCAGCAAGCCCGTCCGCGAGGTCATAGCTCTAGCACAAGTTCTAATCCAAGTTCTGGCTCTGCCATGTTTGCTCATTTATAGCAGATGAAACCAGGATGGCCAGGTCAGAGTGCAGCTGCATCACAACGGACGAGGAGAAGCTAATCACGACACCAGACTGGGCGGTGTTGCTATTTCTCATGCTGCCCATGTCACTCAGGCTGACACCATAAATCTCACTTATTTTCAGATCCAGCCGAGACACGGCAGAAATTACGGCCCAGAACACATTACCAGCAACCGCGGTGTGCTGAATGCTAAAAAAGAGATCCTTGATAAAGCAGACAGCCACTTCTCCCCAGATTACAAGACACAAA
This sequence comes from Vanacampus margaritifer, assembly GCF_051991255.1. Lineage (NCBI taxonomy): Eukaryota > Metazoa > Chordata > Actinopteri > Syngnathiformes > Syngnathidae > Vanacampus > Vanacampus margaritifer. The sequence goes on from NC_135434.1 coordinate 19,177,602, forward strand.
GACATCTCTAATACGGTGAGGTGCATTGGCTGGGATGAGCAGCACAAACAAGGAAGCGATGTGGAAAGTGTGCTTATACCTTAAAATACTCTAAATCTATGCAAATTCAAGTAGTACGGTTCGGGTCTGTTTGGAAAAAAAATTACATTTGCTAATGGCCAATTACTACTTTTTGGTATATCCATTGGGAAACAATAGTGTGTAGTGGGGTGGGGGGGGGGGGGGGTTAACACCAAGAGAATCATCATTTCCATGAAACAATGGGACTGAAATGGTGTGACACAAATCTCACCCCAAAAAAATAACAATAGTTTATGACAGTGAGCTATTCCGTGATGCAGTGCAGATGTAAACCATCATCTATTACTTAGTGAACTGTGCAACTTTGAACTCTAGTCTCGCAGTAAAATTATTTCCTTCACAGGCGTCAGTGTTATTGCATTTTCATTCAGAAAGCGCTGAATGGGAACCCCTGCCAACTCCACTCATTAGTGCCCATTTTTGCAGTTAATTGTGCTGCCCATGTCTTGGTGTGTGGCCCATTGATGCATCAGTGTGAGATCCCACCGAGGCTTATTAGTGCCCCGCTCTCAGCTTGCTCTCAGCCTGCTGGGTCATCTTCAGCCGCATTAATCTAACATTAGCCTCGGCTTTCACCACTTCTCAACCATTTACCAAATCATTTATAATAGACTACCCTCTGGAAATCCCGGCAGATGAAGAATTCATTTAAAGGAGAATTGACTCAAGGGAGCGTGAAAGGATGGGTATACAGTACATCCTTCCATGTCGTATTAGAACTTTCATGCTCTATGCTGTCTTCGTGCAATGAAAATCTCTTTGTGGTGTCTTTTGTTATAAATTTGTACCTATTGCCTCAGTTAATGGTATTCTCAGTCAAATGCAAAATAGATTCTATCAAATTGATGATTTAGGGCTTTGGTTGCTCAGTGGCAGACAAGTGTAAAATGTTAAAGCATTATATACACAAAAGAAAGTTATGTTTATTTTAGGGGTCAGGCAATAATTAAAAAAAAATCATAATTAATCACATGACTTCAAAAGTTAACTCGCGATTAATCACAAATGTTATATTTGTTCTAAATGTACAATAAAATGTACAATAAAATATAAAAATGAGTGTGATATTGATTTGTGTTTAGATAATTTTTCTGCCACTAGATGGCATAATTGCATTTGTAAGACATTGGTGACAGCTCAGTGCATTTTTCTTTTCATATTAAGAGCTATCCATGAAGTAACTTGTGAAATTATGCACCTTTTTAAAATTGTAAAACACAATTTGACCCCAGTCTCCACAAATATATGCATTATTATTAAATGTATGACTGCTAAATTTTGACATGCAAAATATGTTGTGTTGCAACTGGAATTCCCTCAGTACAGGCTTTCCAAGTAAGGGGCGGCCATTAATTGTGCGTTAAGAAAATTACCCGTGTTAAAGGAACTTTAAATTAACTCAAAATTAACTTACTAATTTTGACACCCCTAGTTTATTTTTGTATCAATTTCTTATATCGAAGCCAGGCCAAATGTCCTTTTTTTTGGGGGGGGGGGGTGGTTAAGTGTCACAAAAAGCCAATGAAATAAAACAAATTACACACAGATTTACTCATTTGATGCTGACTAATATAAAATCTAGTAATGTGTACTGATGTGTTGATGTTATAATTTCACTGTCCAAAACTTGTATGACATATTTGTTTTTACTCAACTTTATTTGAAACATTTAAAATGACAATAAAACAAAAGAGCATAATGTCCCAATTGTGTCAAAAACAAATAACAAACAGAGACATTTAAGTTATTCCACAAAACAAGGATAAAATTTTACTGTTTTCGTTCTCCATAAATAATAGTAATGACTTACAAACAAATGTATTTACAAAAGAAAAGACTGTTACTGTTCGAAATGAAATTGGATGAAGCAACTGCTTATCTAATCCTATCCTGATTTTACCTCACTTATTACTTTAACTCATTATTCATAAATGCCTTAACAAAAATTGTACTTTCAACCACTTTTTTTATTTTTATTCCTCCCTAGTATATTTTGCAAAAATGAAATTTTTATACAATTTCTTAAATTGACAAATATTTGTACTACTTTTAATGTTTCCCTCAAGACCATTCCAGAAAACCACTCCACAGATCGAAATCCACATACGTTTTGTGAGTTTTGTGCGAGCACAATGTTGTTTACATTTCATTTCCCCTCTCAAATAATAACCCCCCTTTCTATGTGTAAATATTTTTTGCATCTTGCCGGGCAGCATTATATTATTTGCCCAATACATTATTTGTCCAGTTTTAAAATCTGCCAGATCCCTAAGCTTTAGTGTGCGGAATTTAAAAAAATAAAATAAAATTCGGCGTGTTATGGCTTTTTTTTTTGCAGTGTGCATAATGATGGTATTGTGGTTTTGTAGGAATTACCCCAAACTTCTACACAGTAATTCATATATGGTAATATTAATGAACAATACAAAATATATGTCACAAAATGTGTCTGGTCTTTCCCAACAATCCAAAATGTTTTATATGGGCTTTGCAGACCCAGAAATTTGTTTTCATAAACCTGTTCAATTTGAATGTTATTAATCTTCAGTATTATTTGTGTATTCATTTTACAGTTTCCAAACAACATCAGTTTGGTTTTATTCAGATCTAGTGAAAGTTTGTTTGAATCAAACCATGTTTTAAGTTGATTTAATTATTTGGTGACCATCTCCACAAGCTGCTGCAGGTTGTCCCCAGAACAGAAAATGTTTGTGTCATTTGAAAATAGCACAAACTTTAAGATTTTCGAAACCTTACAAATGTCATTTATGAACATAATAAACAATTTTGGTCCCAAAACCAACCTTTGTGGGACTCCACAAGTAATACCCAGTTGCACAAATTGATTCCTATTAGATAATCTGTCAACCAGTTGAGTGTTAACTTCTCTAATTCCATATTTCTCAAGTTTCCCAACTAGTACATGAAGATCTATAGTGTCAAATGTTTTTTTTTTTTAATCTACAAATACTCCTACTGCATATATTTTTGGGTCCAGATTCCTGAAAATTGTATGTGAACCCAAAATAGTAAGAGCTTTGTGTTTAAAATGTTTCACTGTGATTGTCAATGTCAACATATTTGATTTTTATTGTGCACGAAGATTCTCAATCGAAAAGAAGAGTGCCGGAAACTCCTCAGAAAAGAGCAAAAACAGTACAATCTGTCAATTTAAGAGCATCCTGAAAGCATTACTCCATTAGAGACGTGTTCCAGGTTGTCTGTTGGTAGCATTCTTTCAGGTCAGACATTACCGTGCTTCCGAGAATTATATAGCCGGCCACTTAATTGAGGAGTAATTTCTCTGAGACTGAATCGGTGTTCAGTGGGTGACTGCAAAGAGCAAATGTTACCACAAACATAACTTAATGGGCCCTCATTATCTTCTGTGACAACCCCAGTGTGCAAATGTGGGCATGGGTGATTAAAGGTTAAGATTTGTGTTCAGAATGATGAGGCAGAGCTGACAGTGTTTAAAGAACTGATGCTGTCATTTGTGCTTTTTAGAAACCCCAATTAAAACTGATAGGCTCAGTATTCTCTCCTTATTTGCATCAGATTCTTTGCATTGCTTCTCATCAAATTCTCTGTGTTGCCATAAGTCATTTTGAGATTTGCAGCACTTAACAATAACAAGTCCAGCTTTGTGATAGCAACCTAGTCACAGGGACAAAACACTGTGAGGCCCCTGGGTCTTGAAGAAGATGGATGCTTTAGGGTATTAGTCTGCCCGGAAGCAGAATGATCACTCAGAAGGCCTGTGAGAAAAGAGGCGTCAATACATGGCAGAAGTGACACGCTCTTTGAATTCTCCAACTAGCATAGATGTGTATGTATGCGTGCACTCCTTTACCAGGTTTATTGTAACCGCGCTAATCTACTCGCGAAAAATGTCATATGAACTGCTACAAGTTAGAATATACAGTAAATTTTGGAATCAGATTTGATAGCAAAATGAGCATTGCTTCAATTGCACTTAGGCATACTGACTTGTGTAAAAAAAAAAATATATATATATATATTATAGGGTTTTTTTCACAGTGAACTAAAATAAGTCCTGTTTGATGATCTGGCAAAAATGTTGCTCTCTTACGACAATATTTTTTCCCACAAGAAAAGCAAAGTGGTTAAGGTCAAATGCGAACACGTGGTTAGGGTTTGGTTGTCGGTGGTCCTTCACAAGGCTACTGTTCAAGAAAGCTGTTTGAGCTTTTAATGATTCAGATTTGAAATTCAAGTAACACCCTATCACAGATAATCATTTAAGTTCACTAATAAATTATATAAGGAACAGTCTGTCGTAAAACTTGCTACATTTTATTCTTTATTCCCGTGTTACTCTTCGGTATATTACTTCCAGCCATCAAACTCTTGAGGTGTCATTGAAATTCTATAGGAATCTCATTCCAATAACGAAAAAATGTCTACATTCTCCCAATTAGTGCAATTCACAAAAAGATGCCCTTTAAAATGACGTCCTCTATAGAAATCATCTATTCAAGCTGGATCAAACCGCTTAACAGGAAACATTAACTGGCTTTATGACTCTATGAGTGATGTCTGAGTCAGTCACAGAAAATGTGCAAACAAAAAGACATGAATTATGTACTTGCTGCTAATTGAGTCAAATCTAAATTAAACGTTATCATCCAATCTATAATTATATTTACTTAGCATTCAAATTGCCACACTAACAATGTCTGTGAATTTACTGGCTGAGGTTATCGTAGCAGGTGGAAAACAAGTATTCATAATTATTGTCTTAAATATTAACGATGTATGCATAACTGTTCATATTCCTCGCTGAACCCCACAAATCTGAGCAATGCAGGTTAAAATAAAATGTAAAATATCAATAGAAGATTAATTAGAGCCTGATCTTGCCAGCTCTAAATTCTTGATACTGTTTGATTCCAGACCTGGCAAATGTGTTCCTATTACTGCATTAATTATGTTTTCTGTTTTGCCTCCATAGGATACTGAAATTTTAAACACAGCAGTCCTGACTGGGAAGACTGTTGCTGTCCCTGTGAAGGTGGTAACCGTCGGAATAGACGCTTCCGTTATTGATGTCTCTGAAGAAGTGCAGTGTCGCACCACAGATGAAGATGTGGTCAAGGTTAGTGACATGATACTCATCAATTCCATAATGAAATATAAGTTTTATTTTTCTGCTATAAAAAAAGATTTATGTGATTTTTACACCACCTTAGTGCCGCAAACATGATATACAAGTATATATTTAGTTTAGAAGATTGTTGTGTCAGATTTACGGGGCACAATAGTGATCCTCCTTAACTCTAGTTATTTTGTCATTTGAGTTTCTACATGTTCTGTCCTATATGTTTGATACAGTTTGTTTTCATCAAATGCCAGTTGTATAAAAAGTAGGGTGTCATCGCGATAAAAATTTGTAATCGTAAATAATCGCATGACTTCAATAGTTAACTTACTATTAATCACAAATTTATTATCTGTTCTAAATTTACAATAAAATGTAAAATAAAATATTTTTTCATACTCTTGTTAATATAAAGGTGGGAAAAAATTAAACTAATAGAAATATGGCTGCATCTTTTAGTCATTGAGAGTAATTTGTTAATAATTCATATGATTGAGTTAAAATTAATAAGATTGATGTAATTAGTGTGATATTGATTTGTGTTGAGGTCATTTTCTGCCACTAGATGGCATAATTGCATTTGTAGGATGTTGGTGACAGCAAAGTGTATTTTTCTTTTCATATTAAGAACTATCTTTTCTTTAACATTAAGTAAATTGTGAAATTATACACATTTTTTAAATTGTAAAATACAATTTGACCCCAGTCTCCACAAATATATGCATTCGTTTTAAATTTATTACTGATAAATTTTGATGCGGACGTGTCTGCCGCGTTACGACTGGAATTTCCGCAAATACAGGCTTTTCAAGTAAGGGGCAGTCAATAATCACGTGTTACATTTTTTTATTAATTAATTAATTCAAAATGAATGCACTAGTTTTGACACCCCTAGTAAAAAAAGACTTTCCTCTAATCAAATACAATTAACATAACAGAAGGGTCAGTAGTGTAGATTTGTGTGTATGTATGTATGACATTTACCAAAATTGTGGCATAGGCGCGACCCCAGCGATAAATATACCGTATAACATAAGCATACCGGATACTAACACATCTTACATTCAGTAATTTGTCACTATCAAACCCAGCTCAGTAAGTGTCAAAAACAAATGTATTCATTGTCTGACAAATACCAATGATAAACATTTGATATCAATATGTTGCAGATGCAATGATTTCTATGTTTAGCAATTCTGTCTAAATTCTTCTGAAAGTATAAAACAAACACCAGGAAAGCACATGAAAGAGTGTTTGATATTCATTCACGGCTGACAGCTTATTCCAGTCGTCTCGTATTTTTAGAGGGCCTCTCAAACCTGGGTCACAAGACTCAACAACACAACCCATCCCTGACAACGGAGGAAAGTTGAGCCTCGAATCAGCAACTTTGTTTCTGTAGATTCCCACAAACTCCTGAATAATCTATGCGAAACAGTGCCGGGGCTGTGTTTCTGGTGAGAGAAGTGGTTAAGAAGTTGCACAGCGGCATCTTGATGTGCCACCCTGCTGCGCAGAGAGCTCCTTCCACTTTAGTTTGGCTTTTTTTTAAACTGTCAGTCTCCAAATGGACAGCATGATGAGGCAGATCAAGTTCAAGTAATGCCCTTTAAAAAGCTATAACAGCACAAAGTCAAAAAAGAGGATATTTTGTCACTCGGATCCACTTCATCATGCCCAATATGGGAATTTGGATTGTTAAGGAGAGTTCCGCAGGGAAATTAAACTGTCGGCAAAGATGTTGCAAAGGAAAAAGTCGCAGCTCCGCCTGTGGGATCTTGGGTCAGAGCATTCATCCTGCATGCTCATTGCTCTCCGTGAATGGAAACACATAGTGACATTAAACCTGAATAATGAATCACTGTGCACATAAAATGACGCACTCACTTGTGGCCTTGTGATCGTAGTGAATTTGCAAAAGGAAAGGTCACCCAAGGTCACATTTTCGTTCATTTTAACCTCTGTAGAGTTTCGTCTTGCTTCCACAAATCTTGTCTGACGTGAAGATAATAATAATGCCCTGGCCTCATTATTTTGCACGAACAGTCCTCTTTCCAAATTTATAGTTTTGGCAGCTCAAGGACCGAGCGTATAAACTACTGCATCCAGCCTGCCCCCTCGCATAAACAGCCTTACATCGAAAAGACAAGTGTGGCGCTTCTGCTGAGTGCCCCAAAAGTCTCGTATTTTACATCATATCTTTACACTGTTTGTTTTCATTAGTATTTCATGCGGGGCAAGCAAAAGTTTAGTAATCTGTGGACAAAGCTGCACAGGTCATAACTGCATACATTGACAGTTTTTGATATAATGTAGGTGTTTAGCTTTTAACGTACATCTTCTAACAATGAACAGATCCCCACAGCACAAAGGAGGAACTTTTCACCTCGGTGATCTCAATCTTCAGTTCATTTCTTTAATGTTGACGACTCCATTTGTTACTTGTTTGAGCACACTCACTTTTATTTAAGCAGATGCTGCAGTTGTGCTTTAGGCCAGAGGTGGCGGTCACGAGTAAAAAAAAGTGACAAACTGCACAAAGATCCTTTAAACTACAGTTACAAATATATGTTAAAATGTTCTGTAATTTTTTTTTAAATGTATGCTGAAGGAAAACATCAACAAAATTTGAAATTTAAAATTGCTCTTTCTTTCGTCAACTAAAATTGCTCTTTTATTTTGTCGATTAAAATTGGGTTAAAACAACCGCGTGACTAAATTATGACTGAATCTTTAATTAAATTTTAGTCAAAAGATTAAATCTAAAACTAAACAAAAATTTACTGTCAAAAATAACACTGCTTCCCTGTTAGAATTAATATGATTTTTTTTTTTTTTTATGCTTTTCTTGAGAGGGGGTGGTGACGGCTCTATGACAGAAGTAAAAAAAAAAAATGAATGAAAGGAATCAGATGTAGCAGAACAAGGAAAACACATCATGACAACAGAAATCTTGGGGTTGTCTGTAGCTGCAGATTTAATTAACAGCTACATCATTGCACATATGTAAGAGGCTGTAATATAATCATTTGTGGTGTAAACAAAACATTCTTTTTGCTAGGCTAATACTGAAAGGATGATTCTGATTGGTCAGAATAATTTCATGTATGCCCCGTTTTGATAGCCATGCAATACTTGGAATATCTGTATAGAAAATTGTGATTTTTGGCATTACAAAGGTCATACTGAGGGAAATAAATAGTTTTAATTGAATCAGTCTCTGGTAAGGAGTAGGCTACATTACACCATATTTGATAGTAAATTTTCCAATTACCTAATTATTTATCTTTGAATTGGCACATATCAAATATTAGCTTATTTCCACAATTTATACATTGTTTGAAAGCAGGTTTGCGCATCCTTCCACTGCCATTTAAAAGGGTTGGTGGGTTTCATCAACAGACATTAAAATCCCAAGAGGCCCTTGTTTGATTAATCCTGTTCATTAACTCTGCCTCTTTTAATTTTTAGTCATGCTGTTCACAGTACAATGTCGCACTCTTACTGTGTGTGTTATTATCTGTGTAAGGATTTGGCCATTTGCCATTATACTGTATGAAGAGGCTCTTCCAACCACCATTTCCATGGACTAAACATGCACCTAATGCATTGAAGTGAGCAGTGTTGCCAGTGTAGATGAGTCTGAGTGGTTAATTGCTTCTGTCAAGGCAAAGACAGCCTTAGCCCACCTTCATGCTGTCTGGTCCCGTTGTTTCATATCTGCCATGGATTGTCTCTGTCTGGTGCGTTGTTAATTTCCTGGGCTGGATCCAGAGACAGCCCTAATGTGCGTTGTAAGTATTCTCCCGTTAGCTGACTAATGTGTCTGATTAATGTGCCAGTGGATCCTCCCGGACATTTACGATTCTTTGTGAAATGGAATGACCGAGACTGTCTACTTCACATTGTGCTTGGCGGTTGAGTTAAGGATTAAAGAGGCGGCACATATTTGTATGTTAATAGTCTGATTTGGAGGTATGTAAGCAGGACACATGAAGTGGTATGTACTGCGTATCAGCTGACATATTTTTCACAATTGTTTTCGCTTATATTATTAATGCAGAAATAGATCGAAGGGAGGGGAACCACCGTGTTTTTTGATTTACTGTGGTTGATCTCATTTTCTCTGATCTACATATTGCACTCTTTGATTTAATAACTGTAAAGTTAGCCCAAGGGGCAAATGGCTTTTCTCATTTGCAAAAACAAACACATTTTGTTCAGTGCGTCCTCACATAGTGAGCTTGAATAAAAAATAATAATGATGTCACTAACATGCTTCCCTGTTGGTATGGAATTCTTTTGGTGATACGCTGTCTTGTGTTTGTGTCAAATATACCTTTTGGAATTATAGCCAAAATGTTCAACCTTTGTTTCACTGTAGGGGAGACTGGGGCTAATTGTATCACGGGTAAGTTGTCACATTGCAATTTTCCACTCCTCCAGAGGGCACAACGAAAAAGTAAAATACTAGTTGTCTTCGTATAAATGGTTAGGCACATTGTGAGCTGGCATGATTGCCAGTTATCTGTTTTACCAAAAGTAAAAATGTTCAACTTCATATATTTTGAAACAGATGTCGTTCATTGATCAATTCTAGCAGCAAATCATGTGCACTCGTTAGAGGAGAGATTAAGGCATCTTGTCATGCCTCAGTCACTGCTCTGTTTTAAGCTAAATTTAAACTTGAGCAAGTATTAGCCAACATGGTAGTTTGGGGCAACTTGTCTCAGTCATTTTGGGGTTTGTTGTCACATATGCAAAGAATAGGCCAATGAAAAATGCACCTCTGGCAACTCGGTTTACGTATGCCAGAATTGTTCTTCAAATTCTGAGTCTGAAGAGTGAAGAAATTAGTTTGCCAGGTTTTGTTTCATTATTTAAAAATAGATTTTCAAGTTGTTGGACCTACAGTATGCCCACGCGTCAGAAATGGTTTAAGTTTCATGATGAACCATCCAACAACCAAAATGTTTTATTCATTTATTTTTTAAATCTCACATTTCCAGTTTAAAAGAGAAGCAAAACAGGCATTTGAGGCTGAGAGCTATGACCTACATGCCAGCAGTTCCTAAGCACGCTAATCTATTTCAGAATATTTTATGTTAAGGTTTGCTCAATGACTATGGTAAATTTTCAAGGTCAATGATAAACAATTTCTCTGGCTGTAAAAACAAAAGAAACAAACAAACAAAAAGAGGAGAATGATGATAATTTTGTTCTGGTTTTATGAGTTGCAAAATCTCGTGTGACATCTTACCCCATATACTGTGACAACTCACCCATCAGTGGGGGAAGCATGTCACATATTCACTATCTCTATTTGATGCTTATAACTGGACTGACACAAGTTATGAAAATGACATGAATACAAAAAATATACTTACTTTTGTTTATATATGATGCATTGATTCCAAGAACGATCTAAAAGTATAAAAAGTGATACAACTATCCCCGGTCTCTCCTACTGTACAACATTTCCCCACATGATTTAAACTGTTTTTACAAATGTAGCTGGGCCCGGAGGCTTTTTTCTCTGTCAGATAAGGCTTCCACCTTTTCACCATAGTCCAGAAATATGAAGACAATGCCAAATTGTTCATCCTTCAATATTGCTGTTGGCCTCCTATCTGCCTCACCAACCACTTTTCTTCACAACTTTTCTGCAGCTTTGGAGGGATGTCCAGTTGTTAGTAGTCTCACTTTGGTGACATATTTTCTCCACTTGCTGATGACTGTCTTCACTGTTCTTGTATTTAAGGTCTTAGAAATTATTTTGTACCCTTCTTCTGATGTCTTTTGTGCTATAACATGTGCCTACACAGACATCAGGAAAAGCCTACTAGAACAGACAAACTGTATATGGGGTTAATTGGAGGCACATTAAATTGTGGGAGGTGTGTGCTCACACCTATTAAAAAATCAACATGTACCTAAATGCAATTGGTTGATTTTGAATATGGCCACATCACCAGTTAGCTCATAAGAGTGTGTGTGCGAATTACCACATTATCCGGGTTGTTTATTTTTACTTTCCTTGATTTCTTTTTTTAATTGAGTTTTAGTGAAAGCAGTTGTGAAATGATGAGTGAGAAATGAATGCTAATCACCAGAAAATTGTATTCTCTATATGATCTTTTTTACTGTGTGGGGAAGAAGAAAATGTTTAAATGGCTTGTAAGACTCCAAACATGAATTATTTAATATTGGTTAGCAACCAAGTTCTGCTGGGCTAGCAGTTAAACTTTAAAATATTAGTTTGTGTTCTCGATTTGGGAGAGAGGGCTTTATTTCTAAGTGAACAACTTGCAGCTATCAAAGCAAGTGGCAGTCAATCAAGACAACTGATTCATTCAAGTGGTCATTCATACCACAATATGCCCTTGGCCAGATGTTATTCAAGAATTTTGTGACTCAGTCCGCCAGGAGAGTCACAGAAAGGACATTATTAAGTGTAAGGTACACTAACTCTCAGCAGACTGAGTACAGTGAGCGGAACAATGAGTTGTGATAAGACGCAGGGGCCCCTTTGACATCTTTATCATTTCAAACAGTCTCTCACGCTGCGAGCGTCCAATCTTCTCCATGACTGGCTGTAGCCAAGGGAGAGATACCTCCCTTGTAGAAATGTTCAAAAGCTTCATTGAATAACTCTCTTTGGCCATATTTGATTGCAGTGCTGGGTGGCATACATTAGTTAGCCAGTCCAGGGTGTGCCCGCCTCAAGAAAGCTGGAATAGGTTTGAGTACCTAGGACCTAAAGCAAAGTCTCCTAAAAATGGCTGGATGGAAAAAAAGAAAGAAAGATCATTCATCTTGGGAATGAAATGTTCACATCAAAGGGGGAGTCAAGTAGAAAATGTTTTTCGCAACATTGTGTTCCATGTGACCCGGCTAATCTAAACACGGTATTCTGATTATTATTATCGCATTAGTGGAATATTAGAACATTAGAATATGAATTAAGCAGCAAAATCTACCCGTTTTAATCCATCTCGGGGGCGGCCATTTTGGATTGAAAATTACATCACAATGCCAAAGGGTTCAACTTGTGAACGTCACATGACCAAACATGGAAAACAGGTGAGCCGTGACAGTTCCATGATATTTTCCATTCACAGAAAGTGTCAAAATGGCTGCCTGAGATGGATAAAAATGGGTGGATTTGTCTGCTTATAACTGGGTGATTGTCAGTAAGTAATACAAAAATGTGTTATATGGTAACGATATGCCTATATTAACATCTTATTCGGAATAATAATATTGTACTCTGCATATCGCTTTCTTTTTTCTTTCTTTTTTCTTTTATTGTTTTCTGTACTTTTGGTCAGTTCCCACGTGTTGATGTCATTTTTATTTTATTTTTTTACAAATTATTGACCAATCTTTAGTGTTGAAAATGGCTTCCTCTCTTTAATGATGCAATGTTAATGGTTGAACAAACGTCGTTTTTGGGATCTCCTGAAATTTGACTATTTTAGAGGTACAAGGTTTCGGCCGAACACCAGCTATATGAAGATTGATTTTGTTATATCAATAAGTATGCTATCAGTTGGTGTAGCCATTCACTTGGGTGCTACCTGTCATGATATTATAACTTACTAATACTATTATTAGTAATATTATACTAATGTATGGTTTATTTCTCTCTTCACTACAGCAAGTTTGAATTCATAACTTCGTATATAACATAAGATGCGTTTGAACATAAGGCGCAGCCTTGCTAATGACACACCGTATTTCCCCACACTGTAGAAGTGTTGTGGAGGTGTGGGAAGCAGCAAGGCAACAACCACAAAGTTTGCATCCCGGTCACAGAGAGATAGACAGATGTCGTGCCAAAGTGTGTTGATGAATAGCTGTTTGTACAAAGTCTCGCACAGTGGAGGAACGGTCGTCTAATTCAAGTCATAGAAGGTTGCCATTTAATAGGATCAATGAGGTTGACGGAGTGCCAGAAAACAAGCAATATCTGGTTTTGCCTCGTTGATTAATTACCTCTGGAAGAGTGCATGCTTTTTTTTTTAAATACCCCATGAGGTGTCATTTGTTTGTAGTGCTTGCAAGGCTTTATCAAAGTTTTTAATATAGGATTCCGGATAAGTGGGAACGAAGCCAAGAGAGAGTTCAAAGACAATATGCCAAAGCGAGAAAGAGTTGCATCTTTCTGTAGCACGAAATTGGACTGGCCATTCTTTCTGTAAAGCAATTTATGAAACAGATGGCTTTGAGTTTGGTCATTTTATCAAGAGACAACGGCTCTCTTTTTACCAGTTCCCATCTGTTGGTACCTGTTTTAGCTGTTTTAGCTTTAAGCACAACTTTAAAAGAAGAGTCTGTTTTTTCCTTGAGGTTCAAAGATGTCCTTTCTGCCCTCCTTCTTTTTTCTCTTCATTTTTTACTAAGAGTGGAGCAGATAGAGGACCTTTCATCTTGTTCAAAGTAGCCACGCTCGGGAGCGCTCAGGAGTGTAAAGTCTTACGATTAACTTGGAGGGTGGACTAGCCACACTTTTCAGACCATCCCCCGCTCTAGTGCAAAAGATGAACTTTAAATAACGTCACTCTTCGACCCTACTCCTCTTCCTTTGCAGGTGTCAGAGAGGTGCGACTATGTTTTTGTGAATGGCAAAGAGATGAAGGGCAAAGTGAAGATGGCGGTGAACTTTACCTACGCCTACCTGAGTGCTCAGCTGGAGCTCAACGTGTGGATCCCTCGGCTTCCCCTCCAAATCGAAGTGTCTGACACAGAACTGAGCCAGATCAAAGGGTGGCGGGTGCCCATCACGGCCAGCAATCCCAGGTAAAGTGCTGCAAGATGTTCTTATTAACTGACACTTGGGTGACCTCCGACTTGAACAAAATTGATGTGGTGTGTGTGCGGATTTGATTCCGTGTACATCACTTCTTTTTAGTAGTCAAAACCAGTTTTGATAGACATGCGGTACAAAATGACAGTAATAGCTGTGGTAAAAAAAAAAATCAATGATGAGTTCCCAGTTATAATTTCAACAGACCTTTTTTTTTTCCAATCACTCAAAGAAATTACATGAATGTAAAAGGATATCAGATGGTAAATGTCAAATGTTTCCTATGATCAAATGTTATCTGGTTTTACAGGGATGTGAGAATAGCAAAGGCAGGCAAAAAAAAAGAAAAAACTTTATGCATGAGCCTGGATTCACTTGAATTCAAAAGGCAAAATACAAGTGGCTAGCAACATGGACCAGTGCGGACTTAGCTAAACCCGGAAACTAATGCTGCGCTCCAGAGGGCTGTGAAGTTGTAGATACCTGAACTCTCAGAAGAAAAGTACAATAGAATGTCAGTCCAACTCAATTCCACTGGAGAATGTCAATGTAGCCTGATTGAGAAAATACAAACAGTTGTATTTGGCCTATAAATAAAACTTACAGATTATATCAAATCTTTTGACTCAAACTCATTGTGATTTTAGTATTTATGATTTATCACATTTTGCATGCATGTGGTAGGCTTTTTCAGCCACTTTTAGGCACTGCACCAACAGCAGGTGACACCAGCTTTATCCATTCTTCCACACTTTTTTTTAGGTAGGACCTCGCAATTTTCAAATCAGACATTGCTCATTTAGCAATTTGGAATCTAGCATCACTACCTTTAAAGTTAGAATTATTTCCAAAACAAGAGCAAAAGAGGGTAAATTAGCCAAACTCAAATCTTTTCTTTTTCTTTTTTTTTCTGTGCCTTACCAATTCTAATCTATTTTACCCACTTCTTTCTATGTAGAATTTTTCTATGTGGCTAATTCCTGAAATGATCAAATTAACTATCTTCAATTCTTAGCTCACAGTAATATACAGTAAGCCCTACATGATAATTGCAGTGTTGTGCAGTCAGGGGCTTCAAATGCTAACTCTTAAATGGATTTTCACTTTTAACACAATCTCCGCATTTTACCTACTGAATACGTTTGCGTGCAGTCAATATTTGCGTTAAAGTCAGAATTCAAGTTTCTCAAACATTCAGAATAAGTTGCATGAGCATGTATATATATATATATATATATATATATTCCAATCTAAACCACTCTTCACGGACGTCATTCCGCAAATAGATGTCATTTCCGCTTTTAACTTTCTACAATCAATAAAAGACTTGGCTGCCTTTTATGTTTACTTCTGATTGTGTATTTCCGGTGGGTTTGTGTGCCAGGCGCACAAACCCCCGGTGCGCCAGTGGTTATTGCGTGTACGTGAATGAGGTCATTTGCTTTGTTGTTTTACATCTGATCATTTGCACGTGACAGATGCATACTATATGCCCACGTCAACCTCTGAAAATATATTTTTTAAAACATGATCGCGCCAATAATTTGTACTTTGAGAACATCAAATGAATGAATGATGTCATCCTGTCCACAGCTTAATGGCGCTAAATGAGGAAAACGCTTTTGCACCTTCAAGCCCGCTTTGTGTTAATTTCACTTTTCTCGCAACTGTTACTAAACTGCCGTGTTCTTGGCGCAAATCCATTGCCATGTGTGGTAAATCAGGCGCAAATTTGCTCCCAACTGTCAAACTTTCTGGCCGTGTTTGCGATGATTTATCATTAGAGCAATATCCTTAGTGAATAGGACGTTAATTAATAGGTGCAGATGTGAAGCTATTTTTGCCGCTGTTAGAGGATGCAGTACATTCTTAGTGGATTTGGCCCAGAGTCCTTACAAATAGAGCATGCACAAAACACAAACCAATGTCCAATGTATTCCGAGTGTGCTTATGAAAGCGGTCTTATTGAGGTTTTTAAAAACCTGATCAGAAGGTAATCGCCAAACAGGGATGGAGGTCAGATGTAGAGGTTTGCTGACCTATATTCCACATTGTTGCCCATTGGGGACTTTTTGCTGAGGCGGTGGCTGAGGCGGGTGACGCACATTCCTCTTCGGAGCGATGAAGGTAGGGACGTGGCTGACGTATATGCGCTGAAAAAAAAATAATAATAAAAAAGGTCTCTCTGTGCAGACCGATACGAAATGGCACTGGGCCACGGGCCAGTGGATCGGGACCATTGGGTAACTGAAGGCCCGCGACCCAAATACACCACATGCCACTGGATAATTGTCCTCTGAGGAAAAACTAGTTTCATTTCAGACAGTAATAATTGCTTTTTTCACTGGTGATATACTGTAACTACTGTATTTTGAATTATAGCAGGTGTGAACGATGAGCGCTGTCTCTTCCCACCTTCAAGCCCACTGACACTTCGAGGGTGATCAGAAAATGGCTGACCAGTGCAATACAGCTTGTCATTACAGCCATCTTAAGGTGGCCTGTCATTGCACCTCTCAGTCATCAGTTGGAAAGACATTATTAGAGCAGTATCGAGGTCAGATATGGGGGGCTCATCACCAGCAGCATCTGCCAACACCTCTACCCTAACAGTGACAAATTGCATCAATTGATGGAAAAAAATATAAGTCTACCTCTGCTCTAATTACATTTGGACCTGTGCACCAGTGTGCTAATTACTTGTGCCCCCCTTCTAGTGACAGAAGTAAGTGACAGTCCTGCGATTGACTGGCGACCAGTCCAGGGTGTTCCCTGCCACTTGCCCAAAGTCAGCTGGGACAGACTTCAGCTGCACCCATGACAGTAATGAGGACAAGCGGTATAGAAAATGGATGAAGGGATGAAAATAAAGGACTCCCAGAGGTGTGCTGGTTGACTTTATCAGTAGGGACAGCCGGGGTGTGTTATAATTGTTGATGCCAACATAACTGCTTGTTTTCTTTGTCCTTTGCCTGTCTTTGTTTATCAGAGGGTAACAGGCATGACCTTTTAAAGTAACACTTTGTCTCTTGGAGAGAAAGGCCAATGGTCCACTTTTCACAAGCCGAGACGCAAGTGAGCCAAGGAGCTCTGGTACTAATTCGATGGAACTTGCTGGCAAAGCTGTGGCTGCACTGAGGGAAAATAAGAAACATCAGGCACGTTAGTCAGATTGTTGCAAAAGCTTTCCTCTCACTTTATGACTGGCACTACATGTATGCCTCACCCCTTCCCTCCCTAATCCTTGTCAAAATGGAGACAAGATAAGCCCTCACAGACGACAAACTTGTGTAGAAGTAGCACCCAAGCATAACACTTCATAAAAATAGTTAGACTGAGCTTCTTTTCCTTCCGTTGTACCATTAAAATAATCTGTTTTTCTTATTTTAGACCTTGTCTCATCAAATTCAATTCAAACAAAATGAGACCCGACTGAATAACAATTACCAAAATAACATGCATTTGAGTGTGTGTGTGTATATATATATATATATATATATATATATATATATATATATGTTCTGTATATGTTTGCATATATTGCATGGAAGGTGCGAATGTTTGGTGGTGGTCGGAGGGGCGGTAGGCGCACTTTGGTAGCCACGCTTCCGTCAGCCTGCCCCAGGGCAGCTGTGGCTACTTAAGTAGTTTACCGCCACCACAGTGTGGATGTGTGAGCCCATGAATAATGCATCCATTCCATTGTAAAGCGTCTTTGAATGTCTAGATTCATATTCTATATTAGTCTATTATATTTTTATATATGTAGCATATAAAATATAATACAACATGCCCACAAAAGTGTGCAAATCTGCAGTCGACGCCAAAACTAGTCAAGGTAAACAATTTTTTTTGATCTTAAAAAAAACGGCCTGTTGGTGGCAGCAGAGTATAAGAGATCAGCCAGGGCCATGTTGCAACAAGCTTTTTCACCAGGAATGTGAATATCAATGAAACTGAGCTAAATTGTCATTCTAATTACTGCAAAAACTGAAGCAGATACAAATATACTTTTTTTCTGATGAAAGAAGGGACTCTCTAATCTTTCTTTTGGTAATTTCCATGTTTTTATAGCAATAGAACACAATATTCTGTGGGCCTTACAAAATCAGTCAAAATCCAGTAAAACAACCGGGAGCAAAGGAGGTTGTTTTTATGAAAATGGCTGGGAGTGAATGAGTTAATATGCAATATATCCTCTTAAGTCAAAACTAAAAAATAGTGTAAGAACCAGGTTGGTCTTCATTTTAAGTATTCTTTCTCTATTAGTTTCGGTTTTATCTTAGTTTATTAGTTTAGCCCTGGGGGCGGGGTTAAGGGGGGTGGCACAGCACCATATGTAGAGCCTGGAGTCAATCTGGACCGGGGTTCTCTGGGATGGCGGCGCTCCCTGTGCCCTTGGGCTGTCATCCCTCTTAGTGTGTCTGAGCTCCCCCAGGGTGTTTTTCCTCACATGGTTTCTCTGTGCCACGCCATGTATTTTTTTTATGTTTTATTTTTGCATATTTTTTCAGGTTGTGTGTATGTGCGTGTTGATGATGTTGAGGAATGGGGCAGGTTTTACTTTTATGTTGTGTTTGGATGTTTTAATTGCACAGCACTTTGAGTTGCATTTTACGTATAAAAAGTGCTGGATAGATTATATTTGATTTGATTTGATAAGTTTCAGATGGCAAATTGTTTCCCTCTTTGTTGATTCATGATAATGTCGGTAGAATAAATGGGGGGAAATCACAAAATCACAAATATTGTTTATCATTGTCTATTTTAAAATGTGCAAAGTAAAATTTAGCTATTTTAGCAAATCGGTTAAACAAAAGAAAAGAAAAGCCCCTTTCAGTTGAAATAACAAACATGATGTAATGAGAAGAAAAACAAATTACGTCCGTGCCTCAGAATTAGGAACACCATTCCTTTTTTTGTGAGGAAAAAGACATAAAAATCATGAGTAGGAGAGTTAACGTTCATGAATATGCAATAAATGTGTCATGCAGGCCTGCTTAGAGACAACAGATCAGCTATTTTAAGCTAAAGCAACAAGCATCTCTAATTCAGTGTTAGAAATTGCAACCCTGAGACAACTCAAAAGTGTTTTGTAAAGAGGAAACAGCTGCTCTACAAACCAATTTACTGCACCAACACATCCCCACTACATAGCAAGAGGACCTTGCATTTCTCCTTTCGCTTCTTGTCCCATTGATAATTTCATTGACGCTGCGGAACGAATCACAATTTATAGCATAAAAATTGTCTTGTTTTGCTTGAAAAGGTAATCAGTGCTGGGCTTTGCTCTTATACTCCAGACAGCTTTGGGAGCATCTGTTCAAACACGAGGTCAAATTGACTCGTGTTTGAGCATCTGGTAAATTCAAAAGCACACTTGATCTTTGCACTATGCAAAAATTATTCGTATTGTGCCTCGTCCCGCTTCTGTGCTGGATTACTTGTTGCTCTTGAACCTTAGTGGATGTGAAATTATTCCTACTCCCTATTATCCATGTGGATCTCTGTCTGTCCTTCAGCTGCATGTAAAATGAGTCTTGAATTCCAAATCTCTCAAGAGTGGATAATAACACACAAAAAGCCATTTTAATGTCTATATGGTTGAGTGTGTGTAAATACTGAGACAAAGGATGAAATAGTGATACAACTATAATTGGTGAGACTATTTCATCTCATATATTAATGATAAAGCAGTTTTATGATTACAAAGGTCCACAAATATTACAAACCAAGACTGAAGATTTCTGACAACTGTTGTCCTCCAAGATAATTCCGTTATTGATGAAAAAATAAAGGCTAGAAAATCGAAGGATAAACATCAGTGAGATGCTGAGGAAGAACAATGCTATGCATGATCATGCACTGCATTGATCCTCCTACAGTTTTGAAAACAACATTTCTTGGTCTTCATCATCCCGCTGTATGTTCGCCTGCTGTGCGTGTGAACGTTTGTCAGGTGTCATTAAAATGTGTCTAAAAAGCAATGGAATGAAGCAGATTCTGCTTCTTCCTTAGTATCAAACACAGTAACTTTCGTGAATGTCACCATTACCAAAATAATCACATTAGTCCTGTTTTGTACTTGCCAGGTCCACACGGGACAGTGAGGATGATGATGATGAAGACAGACGAGGACGAGGCTGCACCCTGCAGTACCAGCACGCCATGGTCAGAGTCCTGACTCAGTTTGTTGCTGAATCTGCCGATCCCAGAAGCCAGACCAGCTACATGTTGGGGACGGATTGGCAGGTGGACATAACAGAGTTAGTCTGGGATTTTGTCAAGGTGGAGAACCCTCAGGTCGCAAAGCTGCTGGACCGACGGATACTTGTGGGGCGCGGTGTGGGAATGACCACCATACAGGTATGTCATGCAGTAGCGTTAAATAAATTATAAAATACACCACATTTTAATATACAAACACAAATGTATGATACAAATACTCCCCCCACACACACACACAAAAAAAACACTTCATAGTCTAACAAATGAAAAAGCCAATTTGAACAAAATGCTAAATGGGGAGCACTTATGTAGCACATTAGCTACCTCATACAGTGTCCAAAGCGCTTTGCAAAGCCTCACTCATTCACTCTTTAGAAGACATGTCCATGAGATATATATTGAACCAGAGTGTACTGTACACCGGTGCGTTGCCACAGCAACGTTAACCTGCACACAGGTTTTTCTTTTTAGTTTAAAATGGCTTACTTCAGCTTTCAAGATCCCTCGTTCGGTAGAATCCAGTGTGTTTTTCTCGCTTTGGTCCAGTAAATCCATCTGTCTACTAGCTAGCTAGCTCCTCCCTTTAGTTATTGCATCACTGTATTTGGTACTTCAAGGTGAAACTATTAGAGATGGACGAGTACCGATACCAGGTATCGGTCTCAGGCCGATGTCAAGGTTAGCGGTACTCGCGATGGGTATCGATTAGTGTTGATCCGATATCAGTATCGGGAGAGGCCCTGATACTGCATAAAAACAGTGGTATCAGCATCAGCAAGTATTAACAAGTAACATGCCGATACGATTATTTCCGACGCTAATATAGGACTTTTTAATTTAAAAAAAACATATTTGCGCGACCCGGAAGACGCCGGAACCAATATTTCGTGTTGTTTCCGCTCTGACATTCTTTGTTGACGGACAGCAAAGTGGAGCTACTGGGAAATGTGACGCGCCTGAGGGCGAGTTGACCTGCTCGATGAACGTCCGTTGCTGGAGGGAACAACAACCCAACTTTAAATAACTTTAAAATGGCGTGATTACTGTGGGAAATTAACGAAAAAGAAAGTGCTATGGACGAGACACGGGTGCCGTAAAGTCGAAACGACGTAAGTCGCGTGCGACGTAGCTCCAGGACTCCCTGTAATTGGAATATATAGGTCATTATTTAAAATTGATCTGTTATTGTTTTGTTTTGGGGGGGGTTTGTGTGGAAATTTTGTCTATCATAAGTACTAATGGTATCAGCACTTGGTATCGGTATTGGTAAGTACTGAAGATTTGATTACTTGTATCGGTTTCGGTCAAAAAAAGTAGCGAACATCCCTAAAAATTAAGTCCAATGATATTGAAAATGGAAAAATGACATAATTAGAGGGGGCGCTTGAAATGCTAAAACTGCTAGCAAGTTTGAATGAATTCTCACTTCACAAATCACAAATGCAAATGAGGGATAGGCTCCTATGAGTGTACCCAAGAGTGCAGGTCAAATGAGTGACACTTCCTCAGTCATATTTTCTTGTTTTTGTCAGGCACAAAATGGGGCCAGAGAGGTATTCCTGCCTGGTCATACTGACAACTGTGACAAGTTTAACAAATTTGACAAAAACTTTTTTAAATTAAAGCACGCCTTTAAGTATACTGCTCTTTACTAAATTACATTATGAATTTATTACAGCCGTATTTTTCCTTGGACTTACCAGCCTCCCATTTGACATTTGCATATCGATGGCAACTGTGTCACATTTCCAAATAAAATCTACATGAAGGGAATCTGCTTCCTAATTGGTGAATTCTTCTTTGTTTCACTTTTGACACACCAAACACAAATGAGCAAGAGTTGACGCAAGAGTTGACGCAAGGGATTGCTTGTCGCACACCTCAGACTGACAGAAGAACATCCTTTCATGTAAATCTGCATGGAGGAAATAAAGGTTACACTTTCGTCACGCAACATTCATCATAAACAAAGTGTGACTGCCTGCCTCTGATTTGGGGTTAAAGTGTGTCTCCTCTCTGGATTACCAGTATGAATCAAAGAAATTGATTCCTACCTGAAGGAGGTTTGGAGGTTGGACGGCAGCCAAGCAGAGTTGTTGTCTGAGCTACGCAGCTTGAGAAAACGGTTGGAATAAAAAGTAGTTTTGGGTATCATTTTGGATTTTGCACACCGGCTTGTGAGCCTTTTATGTGAGATGAAACACTTGGAGAGACATTTTCTTAAATCACCTATAACTCACGCTAATCTGCTGTTTTCAAGACGGAGACGTTTCCACAGCTAAGTGGTCATTGATGTGATGCTGTTGCCTTCCATTGCAAGGAATCGCACGTCAATCAAACACTGGCTTATTTCTGTCTGGGTTTTCTTTTGACAACGTTTTTATAGGTTTTTTTTTTTCTGTGTAGCCATAGTTGTTTTTTCTGATGGTTTATTCACAGAAAGAAATCCACAAAGTCTACAACAGGAAATTAAAAATATGTCATGAAGAGGCTGTAGTCGTGGCACTTTTATGATTTATTGAGAATTTATATTCAGCAAACGCCAAAGAAAACAATTTTCTTGCACTCGCTGTACTATGTCTCTGTCTTGTGGTAGGTGCTGTCTCCTCTGTCAGACTCAATCCTGGCAGAGAGGACCATCACGGTGGTGGAGGACAAAGTGACTATCACAGAGTTGGGGGTCCAGTTGGTCACAGGACTGTCCATGAGCCTGGAGCTCAGTCCAGGAAGCAACAGAGCAATTCTCGCAACCACGACAGCACAAGAGGTTCTGCAAAGCCCCAAACAGGTCAGAGCACTGCAATGCAATGACTACAACTTCACAAAAAGTAATATCAAAATAGTTATTACAAAATATATGGCCTCCACAGTACATTTTGTAGGGTAAATTTTACTCTGAAAAAGACTATATTCGATCCCAGTCTAAGCAGAGTAAACTTTACACTCGGAAGAGAGTAAAATATTCTATATGATTAAAATAATAAAATATAAATCACTCAAGGGTTCAGGAACAGTCACACAACCATCAGCATGGGAGATGGACACTCGGACCGACATGGCTCAGCGGGTTGATTGGCCATCTCCCAACCTGAAGGTTCTGCGATCGTTCCGCAACCCTTGAGTGATTTTTAAAAATATATATATTTTATTCTCTTCCAAGTGTAAAGTTTACTCAAGTTTAGACTGGGACCGAATATAATCTTTCTAGAGTAAAATTTACTGTGTACAAGTCTTTTGAAACAAAACACCCAGTCTCCTAAAACATGTGAACAATGTTGGATTTTTTGCCACTATCGCCAAAATGTATCTTTGCCGCATACTAAAACAATCAATTGTGAATGACTTTTTGTGCAAAATCAAGACTCATTTTAAAGCTCATCTTTCCCATGGCAGTTAAAAACAAATCTCTCTCTCCGACAACAATCGTGCTTCTAATTCAACAGAAAGCAGTAATTATTTAAGCACTTAGTTTAATTAGGGGGGAATTAAAGTTATAATTATGATTAGGAGAATGTCAAGGCAGGACGTCATCAGGCTGCAAGCAAGAACAGCGTGCTGACATTCACTGAGAAAATTTGTTTTAGGCTTGCAATACGCAAAGCTCTTATTATAAAGTAGCACATTATGCTGTTCGCTAGTGCAAAAAGGCAGTCACTGGGCAATAAACGTGTGCAAAAATATGAACAGACAAGTGATCCTTCATCATAGACCTGTTCAGTGCATGTGAATTGTGCACCGAACACACTATGCGCACCTGAATTCTTCCCCATTATGCTGCAAGCTGTCTTTTTCTGGAATGGCATGAAAATGAATAAAGGGGCCTTCTGGATTGATTGTCTGTAAAGTCAATGCGGAAACCTGTCTCCCTTGATGGGATTTGTCTTTGGAAGATCACAATAAGCAGGATCCAATTTGAGGGATCACTAAATAATTGAATATGAAGATGTGATTTTTTTTTGGTTGTTGTTTCTTTTATGAACGGTTGTCTTTCTATATGTATGATTGACTGGCAACAAATGCAGCCCGGATATGCTCCATCTTTCTTAGCACCATAAACAGGACAAGCAAAAATGGATGGATGGATGGTTGGATGAATGGATGGATGTTTCAGTGTGCAAAGTGACCTTTAGCTTAACTTATTCACTACCACTGACGGCTATAGACGTCAAAAATTCATTTGAACTATTTCTATTAGTTTAAATTTCTATTAGTTTAAATTTTTAAACAGATATAAAATGTGTGATTAATTGTGAGTTAACTGTTGAAGTCATGCGATTAATTACAATTAAAAATGTTAATCGCCTGACGCAATTTAAAGATTATTAAAAAATACCGGGGCATCAGGGGATTAAAATTTATAATCGTAATTAATCACATGACTTCACTAGTTAACTCACAATTAATCACAAATTGTATATCTGTTCTAAATATACAATAAAAAAATATATAGGTTTTCATACTCTTGTTAACAAAAGTAGAAAAATGTTTAATAGAAATTGTTCTAATGAATTTTTGACGTCTATAACCGTCAATGGCAGTGAATGAGTTAATTAACTAAATAATAATGCTGACAGTTAAAAGTAATGTTTCCCTGCTAGCATCAATCAAAACTAAGAAATATTATATTTTCAAAGACCGTTTTTGATACAGATCATGGTTCAGATGTCTTAAAATGCAAACCCGTTGTGAGGCAAATAAACTATACGTGAACCTTTATAATTCCACAGAATGATGTTTCAGTGTTTGTTTTCAACTAACCAAAGGGTGTTGCAAATGTGCATGTGCTGTCTATTTTTTTGCTCCAGATATCCCTCACCCGCTTGAGTCAAGACCTGAAAGTGAGAGTGTGACCAAATACGTTTCCTTGGGCAGCTAATAGAAGTAGCAGCTTAATCTGAGTGCATGCAATTGCAACAGCACAGTCTCTGTACCCAAATATGACTTGTATCCCCAACTTGGCCCTCAAATCATATTTTGCTTCCACTTCTCATTTCCCCAAGCTAGCGTCATTGTGGCCGCTTTGATCTCCCCATCAAACCTCGTCTCTGAACTACTTCTTCACGTTTCTTGCCACTCTGTTCCTCCACTTCAGAGAATATTGAAAGACCATGTATTTTCTTTATCATCATGTTCAAAGTCTTCTGGTTTGAAGTCGATGTGAAGCAGTAACTTCCATTTATATTGTTTTGTCTACGATTCCACACAACAGTATTGTGCCAAAAACTGTGTTACTGTTAGGTCACCATCAGTGTTGCCACAGTTACCCTAAAAAAAAAAGTGACATAGTTACTTAACTGATTACTTCCTTTAAAAAGCAATTTAGTTACTTTACTGATTACTTGATTTTGAAAGTAACTAAGTTAGAGTATAAGTTACTTTAATAGTCACTTTCGGCAAATACAGACAATTCTGCTTGACATAAAAAATACACCGGTTTTGCCACTTAATTGGAAGTGCATTTTTTACAGTGAGATTTAACAATGAGAAAATAAAATCGATAGCTTAACTTTTTTTTTTTTAAGTAATCTTTTACGGATTTCCCTTAATGTCAATGGGCTACTTGTTTTTAATTAAAACTGAATAAAAAGACAGTATTCCTTGACTTCACTTAACATAAATACATTATTAAATTAAACTTTAAAGGCAGTCTTTTTTTGCTTGACATATTTAAGTCCTAATGTAATGGCAAAACTCAACAATTACAATGAGCATTGTTTATAAATATGACAATAATTTGGGGACATATTGCGCTCACTTTTGTTGTTTTGTTTTTTTGACGTAGTGTTATCAGAGCTAATATTTGTAGATAACACAAACTGTGCAATAAACCTTATATAGCCTTAATAGCGACCGTTCTTTCAGCATGAAAACACGAATATCTCTGACTCATTCCTACATTTCTTTTTATGGATATGTGAGTAGTCAATGCGCTAAAAACGATGATGTCACTCCCTCGGCCGATTTGAATACAGTACTCCCAAAAGCAAAAAATATATATTTAAAGTAACTTTTGCTGATATTAGAAGATTAACTGCAGTCTTATTACTTGACTGAAACTAGTAATGCGTTAGATTAGTCGTTATTTGAAGAATTTGTAGAATTTTTTAACCTAATTCTGGTTACTTAATTCTGCCTGTTAGCGAGAGCCACCACATCGTGATAACTTACATTGATGTTTCTGCATTTGGCAATTTATTATTATATTATATTATTAGTATGGGATTTTTTTTTAATAGGTTTTAGGTGAACTAATGAATACACGCACGCACGCACGCACGCACGCACGCACACACACACACGCACATACACATACTCATCCACATACAAAAAAAAAATATATATATATATATACTGTATATATATATATATATATATATATATATATATAAATTAAAAAAAGGAGAGCAATGATGACATGTCAAATCGAATGAACAATACTGAGCTCTCCAGAAAAAGCAAAAAAAAAAAGATTAGTCGTTATTTGTGCGTTACGCGTTACTGGCATTACTGGTCACCACAAAACAGTATGTATTTGTGTTTAAAAATACAGTTGTGTGCAACTAAATGACGTCTATTGGGGGTGAACATCAACATGGTGTGTGTAATATGACTCAAAAACACACAGGCAATATGGCAGGCTTGTATTAGGGGAAAGTAATATTGAACACATTATTAATACACTGTAAAAAGACTACTAGCGAGGGGGGGGGGGGGGTTGTTCACTCAGAAATTCTAAGGACATTTTACAAGGAGAGTTTTGACTACATTTTACCAGTTTATTAAAAGCTTACAGCTTGGGAGACAGTCACTCTACCACCTGAGCCATGCTTCTCCTGCTGTGTGCTAGTATATTGATAGTGTCAGGTAAGAATTCTTGAACATCCAAGAAACCAATTTTTGGTTTCATTTTGGACACACCAGCAAGAGTGGCTCAGGTGGCAGAGTGGCTGTCTCCCAAATTGAAGGTCATGAGTTTGTTCCTCAATGCTTGAGTAACTTTTTTGTTGTTGTAATAAACTGGTAAAATGTACTCAAAACTCTCCGATCTTTAAATTTCTGAGTGAAAAAAAACGTTACTGTTTTTTTTCAAGTAATATTACTTTTTTTTTTTACAGTGAAAAATAAGTGTATATTAGTCAGTCAAGTATACAGAGGTCAGCATATATGAGTAAAATTTAAAGATTTTGTTCAATATCTCAATGAACATAAGAACAATTTCCAAATTTGTGTACTAAATGTTTTCTGTAGAATATGCTGTTAACTCACAGCATGAAAGTAAGGTTGATAATATAATGCATAGGTTAAAAAATCTTCATTTTAATCAAATTAACGAGTGCAAAAAATGAATGCATCCCATAAGAAAAATGACTACATCTAGTATTTTCTATGACCTCAATTACTTTTATGGATAGAAACATGTCTGCTAGGCCTGGAATTAACAAGTTGTCAGTCTTTTTCTCGGTGTCTACTTATTTGTGCAAAACTGTCTTTAACAAATTTGTTTTAAAAAAATGACTTTTTGTGTATACTAATTAACAAATCTTGTTTGCAATCAATGGCCCGCATTTGTGGGAGTATTTTGTAGTATAGTAGCCCATAAAAACAAAAAACAAATGTTGAGCTGTACTCATTTATGCTCAGCACTATATGCCAGTTTATGAAATTACGTTGGTAATTGTATTTAGGTACCACACTGTATTAAGGTAGTGTTAAATTCTTTCTCTTGACTGTTGTGTGTTGGTGTTTTCACAGGAGGCCTTGATCAGTGCCTGGTTGCAGTTCAGCGACGGCTCTGTGGCTCCTTTAGACCTGTACAACTCCGACTTTTTCATTCTGACAGCCAGGTCCCTGGATGAGGACGTGGTGACGGTGCAGCAGAACCCCTCGTGGAAATGGCCCGTCATTGTGACAGAGGCAGAGGGCCAAGGCCCGCTGGTCAGGGTGGAAATGACCGTTTGTGAAATTTGCCAGAAATTCAAACGGCGTAGTATCCTGGCGGCGGGCAACTGTAATGTCAAGGTGAAGTTTGGTTATAGCGACAACTCCAGGGGAGGGGGGAATGATTACGGCACTGATGGCGAGGAGATGGAGAGCAGAGGAAGGCCGCCCTCACCCGACAGGATTGGGCTCGACACCCACTACTATGGCAGCTCAATATCTGACATGGAGCAAGGGGTTTTGATTGGGGCCACCACGACTGGAAGCGCAATCATGCGTAGACCCAATGGGGATAAACTCTCTGGTGATGGGAGTGAGAGTATGCCGATAGACTTTGCCGACTTCCCTGCTCAAGTGGACCTTCCCCGTGGGCGCAACATGGAAGACGACCTCATACAGACCGCTCGTGGTCTCACAGACCTGGAGATTGGCATGTACGCCCTCCTGGGGGTCTTCTGCCTCGCTATCCTGGTCTTTCTTATAAACTGCATCTCCTACACATTGAAATACCGCCACAAAGAGCTGTCCATCGAGGGCCAAGAGAACATGAACCACGCCCACGACTGGGTGTGGCTGGGGAACGAGGTGGAGCTGCTGGAGAGCGAAATCAGCTTGTCGCCCCAGCAGGAGGAGCAGACCTCCATGATAGACTCCAGCAGCGGGCTGGAGGAAGGCAGCCACTTGTTGAACGGGGGCTCGGCCCAGAAGAACGTTCAGAGCCAAGTGCACCGGGCGGCCGACTCGGGCTGCCTGGCCAAGGAAGGCAAGGGAGAATCGCCGACGAGCAAGAGGAAGCGAGTGCAGTTCACCACGTTCACCACCATGCCCTCGGACAGCGGCTACCCGACTGTTAGCACGCTGAGCCGATGCCACAACCAGGACATTAAGTGGGTGTGTCAGGACGTGGCGCTCGCAAACTCCAACGAGTTACGCAATTACATGGAAAGGTTAAATGACAGTGCTTCGAAAGAGGTGGCATAACACATTGATGCACTCATAACAACTCACCCTTTTGCCTTTCAGGGGAAAGTGGGTTTGGATTTAAACGGAACTCAAGACATTTGATAGAGAACCTTACCCAACCTGCCAAAGGCTTGTCACTTTGCCACAAATGTAATGTGACACATGAAAAACATCATTGAATGAGGACTTGGTGGCGTTTTTTTTCTTTTGTTCCTTAGTTTTTGTTTCATGATTACAGGATTAGTAACTTTCCCTGTAATGATCTGCTGCCGATGAAGCTGTGAAATTCAGATGGCATGTAGAATTTAAAAGAAACGTTAGATGTTCAGAATGTTTATGCACATTAAACAGTTTTGGAGCGTTGTGTAACATTTTGGTTCAACTCATTTGCTCCCAATAACGTTTAAAAACGTTCTATTTTAAATATTGCCATGGTCACAAAAATGTATTCATAGGCCTATTTTTATGTTGTTGTTTTTTATGCTACAGCATACTGAATGCTTTGATGCAGCCTCTGACCTGAAGAGGTCGCTTAAAGAAATTGTAGTAATTACGAAAACGGCCAGCAGGTGGCAGCAGAGTATAAGAGATCAACCAGGGCCATGTTGCAACAAGCTATTTTTCCCAGGTTTGTGATTAATGATGAAACTTGGCAATATTCTAATGGCAATTACTGCAAAACTGAAACAGATACAAATATGCTTTTTTTTCCTGGTGAAAGAAGAGACTTTAGTCTTTATTTTGGTAGGTTCCATGTTTTTATAGCAATAGAACAAAATATTATGTGGGCCTTGCAAAATCAGTCAAAATCCAGTAAAACAGCCAGGAGCGAAGGGGTTTGCTTCAGTGAAAATGGCTGGGAGTGAATGAGTTAATTTCTACTACCAAAATTGTTACTGTTTAAGCAAAATCAAAGGTCAAACGAAATGTGTGCATGTAGGAAAGAAATAGGCACAATATTTTGTTCCTCATCCTCCCAAACAAGGCCAAGTGTACAACCTCTTACAAAGCATTGTATCGTTGCTCTGTATATTGTATTTTCATAACATTTAAGGAATACACAACAATGTCAAGAGTGTGTATCAGCGTTTATTCTTCAAACATCTCATTTGTCTGGATAACTGTTGCTGTTTTGTAAGCAGAGGGCTTGAGAATGGGGACCAAATTACGCATAAGCTTGCGTTAAGAGTATTTTATGTGATGCAATTTAGCCACACGGCAACAGCTTTAGTCCTTTATTGCTGACCAATGAAGGAAAACAGTGGCCATTAAAGCAACCCTGTCCTTAAAAATCAGTCCTCACAGGACAGCCAGAGCATTGAAGGGCTTTTTAATGGCTGGGCAACATGGTAATGTGACATTTCTTATGCTGCCCCTGAGTTTTGTGAGCTTTGAAGAAAATACCAATTAAGGTCTTGTTAACCTCTGCCCACAGCTGCCAGGAGAGCATACTGATGGACAAACTGGGCGTGTGCTCGCAAGTTTTCACAAGAAAGGAAAAGAGGGATAATTACGAGCACGTTTTTTTTTCATAACTGCACAAATAATCATCTTTCAAAATGTCCCAAACAAACGCAGCCGTCTGAAAAATTGTATTTTCTCAGTCAACGTTATTACCGTCACAGTGGTGTCAACTATTTTGTTTTTTTCTGCCTTTGTGTTATTTTCCATCAAGCCGAGAAATGTTCCCATTATGTTAACTGTTGCCGCAGTTGTGGCTCAGATTGTTAATCAGCAACACTCACAATAATACAATTTGGATGACGAGAGACCTGAGATACTTTAGCAGGCATTAGTGTGAGGATAATTGGGAATAAACACACACGCATGCATGCGCGCATGCACACACATGTATACGCACTTAAACAAACACACTTGTAAGTTTTGCGGCCTCTTTTGCACTCGTTTAATTAGTTCAAGCAGCTTGTTGGCTCTCTCTTATCTCCTTCAGTGTTCTTGCAATTAAGCACATTATCAACCAAAAACATTAACAAAATGATAAACTATAATAAAAAAATGTATTTTAAAGAAAGCATTTCAGTATAATAAATATGCTAAAAGGTCTATTTGGGTGTTAACCCAACACCATATAAATATTAAAGCATTATTTTTATTATTATTATATTGTTATTTTCCGTAAAAATATTCAAATTTTTGAGGAACAAGAATGAAAACTTTGTAGTGATGAACAAATGAAGTTTCATGAAACACTTGGTTTAAAGATACAGTGGAAAATAATCAATTTCTAATTGCACTAGCCTTTATCTTTACCAAGAGCACCATCTAGAGGAGTAAACAAATATTGCAAGTGCTACATGAAGCTACATATTTTAACAAACTCCTCCTACAGAATATATCTGATCAAGTTTGAAGACGGTTTGGTAGAAAACGTTTACGATTTAAAAAAAAAAAAGGGGGAAGTTCTTTATTTTGTTGCACGCTGTTGCCCTGGCAAAACACTGTCTGCAAAGAAAAATATGCACCTATTGAAAGTCTAAACCAAATGTGAATACTCATGAAAACTGCACACACACAAAGCCTGCCCCAAAAAAAAAAAGATTTTGTCCTTTGTGCAAAAGTAGCACCCATGAAGAGAATGTGCAGTGTTGGGACAGTGGCTGCTCAACCAGCAGACGGTGAAGGGCAAGGAGCGCCGCTGTGAGGTCTGGGAGGATTTAAGTGTCGGCCGCAAGGGGCATGATGGATGGGGGGCCGGCTGCAATTAAATCACTGCGACCGGTGGCTTTAACATCTTCAGGTAAGAATAAAGCATTCCAACGTCTTTACCCCCTGGGGTTCTGCTTTAAAACATAGCGCTGGAGAATAATGATTCCATTTTTGGAGGATGGAAACCGAACATTTGCTCAGCTACATCTAGACTTCCCTGGAATAAAAGTGAACAGGACCTCCCCGAGGCCTCAATCTTAAATGGACTTTTAATGAAATTAATGATGTGAGTACAACAAGCTCTCACTAATGCTTGGCAGTTCTCCCTGTGGTCTGTGTTTGCAATTTCCAAATGATTCACTGCCTGATTTGTTTCTTTCCTCCAGAGCCATTTTTAAAATAAGTGCACGCACGGCAGCTTTAGTATAACTACAAATTCCACAGAAAGAAGGATGGCAAAGTCACTGGCAATCACAAAATGCAATTATTTCAAACAAAGCTTTAGACCACATCTTCTTCACTGAAGTATTGCATTTTCTGGAAGTTGACCCTAAACGACACGATTGCATCGACTGAATTTTCTATACTTCATATCCTCATTAGGGTCACGGTTGAGCTGGAGCTTATACCACTTGACTTTGGGCAAAAGGTGGTGTAAATACTGGACTGGTCGCCAGTCAATCATATGCACATACACAAACAAATGGAAACTTTTTACAGTACAAAGATATTTAAAAGAGCATTCTGTGAAAACAGCTTCAGCGAGTGCTGATACGCCAAGGAAAAGATTCGAATGTATCATCAGACAAGGAAAAAAAACACTTCAAATGACCAGCAAACCTTTCCTGCTGACTGCTGGAGAGCAGACATGCAACTGTACTCACCTAAAGATATATCAGGCCTGACTCTAAAAGCCAAAGGCAAAAACACAATTGCATTTGCTGTCTAAACCCTTCTTGCAGCTGAGGCTAGAACCCCATCTACCATGTCACTATCAGTCCTGCAGCACCAGTGGGACTGTGCATGGAGCAACGTATCAAACAAGACAAATCAGGGTGTTTTCCGCCTGCTGGAACACAACAGAAGGTCAGAGAGCTACCGAGAGTCAAGTCACCTGGCACGAATATGGTAAGGGGTTGAGATATATTTATCTTGAGGCCTGTGCCTTCTTACGGAAGTCAAGCTCCACAATGAAAATCATGCATGTGTGCAGGGTTGGGAGGGTTACTTTTAAAATGTAATCCGTTAGTTACAAGTTACCTGCTAAAAAATTTTGTTGGTAACATAATCCAAGTACCATAATATTAAAGTAATGTAATTGGATTACTTTTGGGTTACTCCAATATTGAGTATGCGCATGAAGAAAAAAAGAAAAATATCACCACAATATATATTCTATACAATGTGCCCCTGCTATTTGTGGGTGATATGGACCCGGCAACCTACAAATAGCAAAAATCCTTGTGAAATTAAAAAGCATGTAGGCTATTGCTTGATTGATTGATTGATTGATTGATTGAAGGCCATTGTTTTCGAACTGTCACTGAAAGCAACCACACCTCTCAGTTTGATGGATGGATGGATGGATGGATGGATGGATGGATGGATGGATGGATGGATGGATGGATGGATAGATAGATAGATAGATAGATAGATAGATAGATAGATAGATAGATAGATAGATAGATAGATAGAGGAACTTTTATCCTAGTCACAAGTTTAGCCGTGTATAAGTTGTGTATGATGTTTAAATAGTGAATTGGTGGGAGGAAGATTTGTTTGGAAGGTGTAACTCACATTATGGTTGTAGGCTAGCGGGCTAGCTAGCAAGAAGCTACAGTGTGTAGCATGCCGCTGGACTCTAAGCTCAAACTTTCACTTCGAGTAAATTCCAGGGAATACCGGTCGCTATTTCCTCCTCCTGTCACGTGAAGCTTTTTCAAACTGCCCGGGTGTGGAGGACACGACTAGTCACCTCCCTGACATGTAGCAACGGTCCCACTCGCTCTGTCTCTCTCTCTCTCTTTCACACTCTCTCTCATTGTAGAAATTGTAATCCCTCGAAGTAATCCCCATTTTTAATAAATGTATCTGTAATCTGATTACATGTTTTTTTCCTGTAACTGTAACGGAATACAGTTTAAAAAAAAAATTGTAATCTCATTACGTAACGGCGGTACATGTATTCCGTTACTCCCCAAGCCTGCATGTGTGTATATGAAGTTAAGAAGTTTGCCACATATATATTTTTTTCTTTTTCTTTTCTTTTTAAGAATAGGTAGGGCTGAATTGCAGGGCACAGAGGACCATTTTCCCACATAAGTCCTTTTTAATGCGCCTGGGCTTGCAAACTTTTCATTTACGCATATTCTCCCGTCCAGACTATTGACACAGCTACTGCGCATAAACTGGGAATGAACACGAAACGCTAAAGAGGTGTGATTCACTGGCAGCTGAGGGTGGCTTAAATTCACAGAAACATGGAATCCACCCCCCAACCACCCCCATCCAGATAAAGCATACTTCGTAAATTTGAAAATAGTCAGAATCCTGCTCTAATGACTGCCCAGTGAGATGGATACGGCTTCATTCATTTTCCACAAGCACAATCTTAAACAGAATGTTGTGTTTGGACTAGCAGGTGCGCACAGAACTTATTGTAAAGGATTTTTTTATTTTTTTTTTACTTCATTTTCCCTTGAAATGTATCATTGTGGTCTATCAAGAGTCACATCACATTGGCTTTCAAGCAACAAAAGTAGCACTTTTCTGTGAAGAGGACTCGACGAACACTACTTTGAATCTTTTGTATAACTCTCGACGATATCTCCTTCACCAGTCGGAGAAAAAAGCCTCCGGGATGCAGATGAACAAAGACAGCTCTGATAAGATAATTAGGCCTCTGTAAATGCAAGCGATTAGCATACATAATGGTTACGTCTGCTCGGCTATATTCTTAAACATTGCATCTGCAGTAGTTTATCTTAATTAACGTGCTGCTGATACCCACTAATCCCCCAATTACTGAAGAAATGTTGTCATCAGTATCTGCTGTCTCTATTAGACAGGTGAGTCAGTATTACAATTACTGTTAAAAGCATATACATTATGTCAATGGGCCCTGGGAATGTCATTTAAAGTTCAAATGTTGAGTTAAAGACAAAGCCTCTTAAGAATAACTGGAGTGATGTTTTCATGCAATTCTGCCTCTATGACCATATCCATTTGTCCAATATTCATCTGCCACACTCTGTTGTTGAGCCTGAGGCATTAATGTGACTTTCAGACATCATGCTGTCTGTTCAGTCAGTTACTTATTGACCATATTAAACGGGAAAGAGCCCTCTCTGAGCCTCGTCACTTAAAGGCTTTGTGTTGAAAAATGATTTGTGGTGACAAATTTCTTTCAATCTGTATCTGATGAAACCAAGAATAGGTTTAATTCCCAACTGTGGCTGCAAGCTTAATAATAATAATAATAATGCATTAGATTTATATAGCACTTTTTTGGACATTCAAAGACACTTCACAGTGGTTTGCATTATTCATGCGCTCACACATTCACACTCTGGTGGCGGTAAGCTTCTTAAGTAGCCACAGCTGCCCTGGGGCAGGCTGATGGAAGCGAGGTTGCCAGTGTGCGCCTACGGCCCCTCCAACCGCCACCAAACATTCACACCTTCCATACACCAGTGTGAGTAGCACTGGAAGTAATGTGTGTGAAGTGCCTTGCCCAAGGACACAACACATGACTTGCGGAGAGCAGGGATCGAACAGCCGACCTTCTGGTTACTAAACTCCGTCTCTACACCCTTTGCCATGGACGCCACAGCTTGCTTACCCAAGGGGGTATTTGCTATATAAAATGTTATTACTCCACTTTTGACTTCATCCCAATGATGTCTCATAATGCCCCTACCATGACGTTCTGAGTTAACATGTTTGTTTACATCCAGCAAGTTAGTAATCAATGGACACTCCGAGTTGGAAAGGATCAAATGGCAAATGGACTGAAGCACAACTGGTTCAATTTGAAATATTTTAACGGACAATTATACTGTTAGAATTCTAAAAGGGAATAGAAGCAAAAAAAAAGTAAAGCAATGTAACAAAGATTATTTGTATTTGTTTAATGGATCCAACACAAACAAAAATGATGCTTAAGGCCAACATAGTTTTACAAATGCAACACATTAGCGCCACGATATTAACCGTGATGCAAGTTCTCAAAAGGCATTTTTAAATGAAGAGAGTAAACACTGATGTTTTAGAGACAATTTGAGGGAGTTGTGGCAACACATACCTGTACAGTCAAAAGAAAAAAAAGCCTACGCTTGTGGATGTATTTCTTGTATCAACATTTGCCTTTTTCCAATACAGTATTTCTGATGGCATCTTGAGTTCCAGTTTCAACATCTATTTCAAACGGTTTCTTTCTTCATCAAACTGACCTTGACTATTGCAGCTACGCCCCTAAAACAAAATAATCTTTAAGGCTTCATTGGAGTCATGGAGGATGGACATTCTAACATCTTGCTCTCAGTATAGCTAGTAGATCGAAAATATAAAAAATTAAGAAATGTTGAAATATATAAACACGTGTGCAGTCAATGTCTCCCCAAACAAGAATCTTAATGTGAACATTGATGAGGTCCTCCTTAATCACAAACTGCAAAACATAATTTGCATTTGAAAGTTCCCCTTTCTGCATATTGTCGGTACCTGACCCTCTCCAATAGCCCTTCTAAAGTATATTTAGGAGTACATTCAACACATCATTTACAGAATGGTCACTCATTTTAAAGATCTAAATACTGATCACTTCAAGCTCTGGAAAAAAAGTGGTTAGAAAATGCACTGCTGAATAATAAAAACTGCTCAACTACAATAAGCATTTTTTTTTTAAAATAATATATAATTGATATAAAAAGCATGTTTTTTTTGTTACATAAAAATGAGACCGAGATAAATCATTTCTACACTTCTTCCACCATTAATGTGACCTACAACGTGTACAACTTCTTAATCTGAGATTGTGGTTGCACTACACTAATATTTGGAACTTTCACGATTCCTTCCATTTTGACTTGTTCCGAGTTGAAGAAAATGGTGTTCTTTTGGTGTTGAGCAGAACGGTATGGCCAAAAAATTCCAACCTTGGTTTCATTTTTTCTTTGTAAGATGACTCTTCCATCTTGACACCCAGCCGAAACAACATTTTGACATCACAAGTCAAAAAAATAAAGATTTTTTTTTTTATTATTATACAGGTTTATAGATTTTAGGTCACATTAATGGCGAATAAGATTATAAATGATTGAACTCTTAATACAAAATCTGCATTTGACTGGGGTGTGTTGACTTCTTTACACTGTAATCTTCTGGCACCATTGCAGGTCTCGTGCAAATGAAGGCAACACAGTAAACATAAGAGTAGACACGACATAGCTCCTGCATTCGGCTCAACATTTTGCAGTGGAGCTTTTCCAGCTATGCAGTCTCATGAATGCATTTTTAAAGAACCACTAAAAGACACGATAAACACTTCTGGATTCCAGTGAGTGTAGAAGGCAAGAATTGGACTAATAAGCACGTATTCAAATGCTGATTAGACTGGAAGCAGGCGGTGTCCATGTGTCACGGTCAAGACGAGACGTGCCTTTGTCTTTGGCTTCCTGCTCGGCCCCTCTGCTTGTCATATTTAAAAGTGACGATAAGGAAGATGAGAAGAGTTACGCCCTGAATCCCGGCCAGGAGAAAGAAGTAGTAGTGCAGTGAGCAGTCATTGATGTTTCCTAGAGAGATGGTGAGAGAAAACAAGAGTCTTTATTCTTCCCAAGTTCAGGTCTGTGACACTTTTTAACAGAGTGGATGAGTGACAAAATGACACAGGTAAATTGTGAAGATCAAACGAGGTCGTCTTGCCATGTTCCTCCGCTAGAACACCGCAGTAACGTTTTTGACAGATAACATTCAGTTTTGTAGCGAGAGGCTCGGCAAAGACAAGACTGTCAGGTGGTACCGTTCAGCAAGCTGGCTTCTTACTTTTCCACTCACTTTTCAAAAACAAATACGGTTCATCTCCCTCTTTTCAGCTACAACAAAGTCATGACTGAAGAATTAGAACATACGCGTCAACGTGAGCGTCTTTGATACCTATTAAAGGCAATACTTGTTTTCCCCTGAGAATGGGACAATAAAATGAATTGATTCAATTTCTCAAACTCAACTGAAGGAAGAAAAAAAAAAACACCCACCTTACATCAAAGCTACAGTGAAAAAAACAAATATGGTCAAAATAAGGTACATGGGAGGTGGACACAACACGTAAATCTTTAGTTCCTGGACATATATCAGATTGGAGGTGGTTTAGACAGACCGGTTTGTAGTCGCATATTCAAAAACAAATATTTAATTTGTGTAAGAAGCTGTGCTTCAGGCACAGCTTCTCCTGTGAGTAGATACTGTATATACAGTAGATTGCTTCTGTCATGTAATATTGTCAATGTAAATGTAAAGCCCCCCAAGGCGATGTTCTGTCTTGCTCAGAAAACTCCTATTAGCTTCTCCAAGTGGAGCTGTCACTACAAATGAAGTTGGAGAAAACAACTCAAGCTTGATGGTGGTTAAATGTGGTGGCAACTTCTCCCTATTTACCATCATGATGCTAATACATGGAAAGAGGATTATTAATAAATTACAATAAAACTGTTTAAGATTCCCTTAAAGCTTATGAAACTGCTAGCTGGGACAGACTATTTTGCAGTTGTGCTTATAAATTTACATACCATACAGTTATATAAACTTATGAGCACAACTGTTTGGTGGAAAAAAAGCTTAATGTCCATAATATCTAATATACTGTGGCAATGGTTTTGATATTTTCAGAGGTTGAAGTTGACATGAAGAGAGATGTGCATGTTAATTTTGGTGACGATTCATAGCATGAGTTTCTTACATGGTTGAATAAAGGAATTAATGAAATAGCATTTTTGTGTCATTAGGCGACATTTAGCTTTTGTACATGTACAGTTACTAGGGTATGTAAACTTATGAGCACAATGATGTCAATAGACTATCATCTTATTGTGTCATTTGTCTAATGCATGTTAAATGTGTTCAACAATAGAACTTGTCGAATGAGGTGAGCATCTTATGTCTCAGGAACAAATATTATTGAGTCTTTGGATCAGGATACAGAAAACTTTACTTTGAGCTTCTTGACAATTTAATGATTGGCTATTTGCTCAGAACCAACTTTGTGCTGTTGACTTGGCTGACTTGTTGAATGTAATTGTGTACGACTCGGCAGAGATTGCACTCTTAAAGCTCATTACAATTGAGTCTATACATTGCCTTGTCAAATGATGCAGAAATTTGAACTACATATAATATACATACTAAATACAGCACAGGAGGCCATCTTGAGGTTTCTCTAAATTGCCTTTTCCAAATAGTCATCAATGAAAAAACACATTTTACTTTTGAGGATAGCGTTGTTACAAGGAAGTTTTGCCTTGCCTTGTTCATTGTGCTTATGGAAGTTAATAATTTGCCTTTAATTACCGTTTCTGACAGTAGTGCAGTAATGGATAGGGCCTTGTTTTGGCTAATCAAGTGCATTGAATGACTTCCATACGTATGCAGACAGGATAATGTGAGATGCCCTTAATGTTGGGTGTGGATCATTTGTTTGTTGTTTTAATGGTTTATATACCAGTATGGAGAAGCTCTTTAAGCGGAATAGCTTAACTAAAATATAATCATTATTGTTAACCGCAAATTTTCACATGTAGAGTTTCACAAAAAATAGGAGATACTCTTGCATAGCATTTTTGATACAACTATACTTATTTTCTTGAATTCCACAGCAAAACCTTTCAACATTTGTAGTAATAGTTTTATTCACAGTAATCCTGCCATAGGCATGGAAATGTGTTGTGCAAAGACTAGCCAATCAAGGTGGCTACTCTCCAACAAGCAATATGTACTATTTGTGTCACACATGTTTTCCATGCAGCAGGCATACCACGCTAATATTCACTTCCCCGCATCGGAGGCGTGGTGTCATATAAGAGTCTGTGCTAACACAAAAACCTTCATGTTCTTGTATATGACTTAACACCCTGTTGATCAAAGTACAGGATTAAGTCGTATGAAACGAGATCTTCAAGCATTGCATGATCAGTTGATCTCAGTAGGGCATCACAACATGGCAATGTGCTTGCACAAGGTTATTTTGCCAGTCTCTCTGTTGTGAGCACACCCTTGTTGATAATTAGACATTCAATAGAAGAAAGAAAATCTGGGATGACAGGATGCAGCGTACACAACCGACGCTTCTGCCGATGCGCCTTCAACAGAAGAGCGCGTGAACCATTTGATCTTTGAGGCGCGCTGGTGAATGACTGTGAAGTGCCACAGCATTCAGAAAAGACAACAGGCAGAGACAAAAATCTGTCGCAGGCCATTATTAATTCTGTCATCTTAATTTGGTCAAATGTTTAGATTGGGACAGGTGGACCAAAATAACAAAGAACTGTAAATAATTTACGAAACGTAAAACAATGCGATTGACAGAAGACAAATGGTGGGAAATGGGGAGCACATTTGCTGTTAAGACTATTGGATTAGCATTCAATAAACTAATTTAAGAGAGTCATAACTGCTGCAGTCTTAATTGGCAAACTGCTATATTCTTAGTGCTGAAGAGGAAAACATTCATCGAACTATTTTGCTAAGACCAATTTGCGATCTGTTGTGTAAATTGTTGAGACAAATCATTTGAGGATATTTTAATCTCTTCTTGAGAGCTTTTAAATGTTCAAACTCTAATTTCGTCAGCAGTACATTAGAAGTTACATTTAAATACTCTAGTCTGCCCCACAAGGGACCCCAGCCAGGCGATTACACAAGCATGGCCCAAATTACACAAGGACTAGGCCTTACTATTTTTACTATATTTGACAGGTCTTCAAGGTAGTGGTGATTCCACAGTGAGCCTCAATGCGTGATAATTCACCTGACCACGGGAACCCAGAAGAAAGTGGTCAATATCAATTTAACATTTGACAATAGATCAATTGATCCAAACCCAGAAATGTCATGACTCAACATTTTAATGCTTTAACACATTCAATATCACCTTGAGCTGCAGAAATCAATGGATGTTTGGTTCCAGCTATAAATTTTGTAATTTTCTGTAGTCATTCAATTTATCATAAGACTAGTTTGGCCCTCCAACCTGTGCTGAAAACCACCTTCTAAACCCTTCCAAGTCTTCTATTTGTACTGGAAGTTCCATTTATAATATAGCCTGTGTTAAGTTAGCCAATTGTGATATAAAAGGCCTCCATTAAAACACTGACATTTTGCACAATGTGACCCCAAAACTGCTTCAGCGGGATGTGCGAATGTCATCTTGCTCTGAATGTCCTTAAAAAAAAAAAGTCCTCGACATCAGATATTAGATTGACAACTTGAACACTGGTCAAACGAAAGACCATTTGCCATCGTGGGACTAAAACAGCTGAGAAAAGAGCTCATTCGGAAATAAATTCAGCAACATAAAAGGGTTTCAAATTAAATGCAGAAAATGGTATTTTAGGAAACAAAAGCTTTGTATGTGAAGGACACGTTTGCGCAAAGTGTAAAAGGTGAAGCTGAACAGACTGCTTGTGAAAGTAAAAAAGGATTGTACTGGAGGGCACGAGGGAGTTATAATACAGAAAGCATATGGGGAAACAATGTTTGGTGGGATGAGATAAGCAGTCATTTTTACACATTAATTTAAAGTTTTAAAAGTGGAAATGACTGAAAAAAAATCTGATGACAATATGCAGAAAGAATACTCTGAACAGTCGCAACATTATTATCACTACTTTCCCAATAATGAATCAAATATTTTGCTTTTACAGAGATAATGATGGTCAAATTTGACTGCCCGTCAAAAAAGGATTAATAATATATATTACTATGGTTGATTACAATGACACAAAACGGTAAAGTAGCATCATGAGAGAATATTTTGGTTACCTCAGTTAACACGAGTAAAAATATATTAGGAACAAATTTCAGTATGATATTGTTGAACGAATACCTCTTTGGCAGTTTCAATCACAATGTTAAATTATTATCTTTGTAATGTAAAATGTTTTTCTTGACTGGGTATCATTATATTGTGCAAGTGGACAAAATACATGGATGGTCTGTGTACTAGTACTAGATATAAAATAAGTTCTATCAAATATAATAATACATTGTTGTTGCCCTCTTTTTTTATTTTATTTTATTTTTTTACTTGCCCCTATTTAAATGTTTTACATATATATACACATATATGTATATATATTTTTTTAATATAAAGCACTGGTCCACTTTTAGGGACGTCCCCTCCAGAGTTCAAGCTACAACAGAGTAAAAAAAAAAAAAAAAAAAAAATGTACTTCTCTATGCCATTCAGATTACTGAACACAGCTAGAAAAAGTCATCAGAACATAGTTATTCTAATTTATGCAGTTAAAATAAAAATATATGTTGAAGATTTAACCTCACCAATGTTTATTATACCTACTTGGTACCCAAACATTTCAGTTGGTCTGTGTGAACATGTGTATTAGCAGAATGTATTGTACTATTACAAATATAAAGGCAAGTTCTCCGAATCCAAACATCCAAACTGTCTGCAAAATGATGGATTGCATCTCTGTAAACATACCTGCCAACAACATCAAACATGGAATTTCAGCT
The DNA here is from genome assembly GCF_051991255.1 of Vanacampus margaritifer. Taxonomy (NCBI): domain Eukaryota; kingdom Metazoa; phylum Chordata; class Actinopteri; order Syngnathiformes; family Syngnathidae; genus Vanacampus; species Vanacampus margaritifer. The sequence continues at coordinate 19,220,159 of NC_135434.1, forward strand.
TTTTCCAACATGATGGAAAGACACTTTTGATATTGGAACTTTTAAATGCAACACTCCACACACAAGCTGACTTTTTCCAGGATGAGCAGGTGTAGACTGAGTGACAGCATCAAGCCGTGTGATGCCAGACTAGCAGTTCCATCTCCATGTTAATGCTCAAGGGACAGCTTTACTCAAGTTGAGCAGAGAGGTGTAATCAGACCCCCGGCCTGTGATTAATGTTCCTCATCTATCTTCAGGCCAGTGCGGCTCAGTAAAACTCCGAACAGTTCACCTAGGAAGCTGTTTACTGAACACCATTATGCCTGAAGCCATGGAAATGAGTTGAATCTTTTCCACCTTAACAGCTAAGAAGACTCAATACACTAACATCTTACAAACTGTGGAAAACGGCCACAAAACATACTATACAATTCCTAACCCTAACCCTACTTTAATACTTAAGCTTTGTGTCATTTGTTTTTTTTATTTGTGGCCAGGAGGATGTTTTGTTCCATTTCAAACAAAAGATGTCTTTCAGGCAATCTGGCTCAACTTTAACTGCCCCTTAAATGAAGCTAAGATGAGAAACTGATGGGATTTATGAAGCGTGTAACCAACCTTCCAGTGCTAACATAATCAAAATCACACTCATTCGTGAGGCACACTGTATTAATGGGCTATTAGGCTTTTGCGGGTATGTTATTTACAACTTTACCACCTGCTCAGAGAAATGTGATCCGGGTCGGCAACCTTCTGATTGTAGGAACCCATCAATCTGCTACCAACATCTCTCTCTTCATTCTGCCACTTGGACAGATTTACACAACGTTGCGTCGTTAGGCTGACATGTCTATTTATTATGGGAAAATTCCCTTAAAACAACAAAACTGCACCGGGTGTTTTGCTACCCTTTCCACAACTAATTTACAACCTCCTTAAGTGGATTTTAAATCACCACAAGCTTTGAAGATTCTAAGTCCTATCCTGGTAAAATACATTTCGGCAACCTGAGTTGATATACCTCTAAAAGGTCAGGAGTGTCAAACTCATATTATCTCAGGGGCCACATAGAGGAAAATATATTACAAAGAGGGCCGGACCAGTAAAATCATGGTTTATAACTGAAAAACAATTATACACATATTTTCGCTATTTGCAGGTCAGCTCTAAATAGCGCGTCTCAACTGTAAATATATGGTTCCAAAAAACAAATGGAAATGGAACACAGAAACATTTGCCCCTATGAGTTCTGGGTGTGTTATATCTACCTGTTTTGCATATATATTTATATATTGTTCCCAGAATGCATTGTCCTAAAGGTTTAAGTTAAGTTAGAGGCAGGGTTGGGAGGGTTACTTTTTAAATGTATTCCGTTACAGTTATAAGTTACCTGCTAAAAAATTTAGTTAGTAACGTAATCCAAGTACTATAATATAAAAGTAATGTAACTTGATTACTTTGAATTACTCTAATACCGAGTATGATCATGAAGACAAAATACAAATAAATATTACCACAATATATATTCTATACAATGTGCCCCTGCTATTACCAAAATCTTTGTGAGATGACATCCATCCAATCGCCTTGAGTGACACGATGGCCAACAGACCCGAGCCCACAAAGGAGCCTATCCCAGAGAAGAAGAAGAAGAGTCCCATGATGGCACTCTGCATAGACTTGGGTGCAGCAGAGTATGCAAACTCCAGTCCTGCAGAAAAGAGAACACAATTATTTCATTAGTGTGAATGAAAACAGTAGGTTGCTTGGCGGGTAGATGTATTGACTGTAAGGATGTGTGCAACAGTAGGTAGCTATGTAGATGGGATCTACAACAATAAATGATGAATCAATTATCAATTGGTAATAATTGTCTGGGGAAGAATAAATGTTTCTTGAAGCATTTGAGGCTTAAAAACATGCACAACAGTTTTGAAATTGTATATTGCCTGCCTTTCATTCAATTTCTCTTCGGTTGGCTATCTGCTATGCGATGCTATAGTCTGCAAGACAACCACATTTCTGGAAGATAAATCACACTTGCAGAGAAAGACGGAAAGCATGAGAGGTGGTGGGAAGTCTTATTTTCCAGCACCAGACCTGTCTGCCTGCAAGCTGACATTGATAATTTCATGGCACCTCGTGTGATTTTTCAAATAAGGCCCAATAGCTACATCTGTTTGGGGAGATTACAGAATGGTGGTTGAATATGGTTTGCTATTTAAGACTTTATGGACAACTTCCTCACAGATACCTATGCATGCATTGGAAAAGGGGCTACAAAAATGTTGGGATTAGAGCATTGTAAACTCTAACCTTTGTAGATGTTGTCAATGGTAGATTTGTATCCAAGGATAACCTTTTGATTGCAACTCAATGTGTGCAGCAAAAAAAAACCCCACAAATTTTAAATATTAGGTAAGATATCGCGAGGACATTTTCAGATCATGTCTGATGTTGACATGTCCACCATGAATGAACCAAATAACCATTTGAGCCAAATAATAAAAGCTGAACAAACATAAGATTTCAAATGCACTGCACATTTTTTCTTACAAAGGAGCAAGTAAAAATGATTTTATTGCAAACAAAATGTCAGGGATCATTCCAAGACAACAAATAAAAACAAACCTGCATGACAAACAAATAAATGTTCCTTTTTATCTTTTAAGTCAGGGGAATATGTTTGATGGCAGTGGCTTTTGTCAGGTTTATTCAAACTAAAGAGGACTAAGGGAAAACATTTCTTTTCATTCACCATACTTAATGTCACAATTCTGTCAGACTATTCTCCTTGAAGTAAGCGCTAAAGAATGGAGAGAGAGCGAGACAGGGATAATTTTTTTTTAATGATTTTGGGGAAGTACAGCTTCATCTGTGCTTGGATTGGAGATGAACCCTCCCTCTGTCTAACAGTCCAATGACGCACTTTTCAGATTCTAGTGGTTTCATCTATGGAGAAAGGTTTGCATCCATGCACTATAATTATAGATTTTAATATCAAGAGGGTTCGGTCAGATCACAATGGGCTAAAGCTAAACAATGGCAATTAAGTAAAATGCAAAGACATTTTTTATTTCACCTTTATTTAGCCAGGGGAGTAAAAGTCATTTAAGATCTCTTCTACAAGAGTTTCATAAGTCGTAGGCCTTGTTCAGACTGGCAGCCCAAATCCAGATTGAATGGGGATGGCTCTTTTGTAGTCTGAATAGTCACAAAGCACATGAAATCCGATTTATGAGGGGCAGATTGAGACCACATGTGGGAGGTAGTTTCATATCCGATTTAGACAGGATGTGTCTCAGTCTGATCAGCTTGAAACACTCGGAACGGATTTGACTGTCCTGACGTCACTCTACGTGTGCAAAACCAATGCGCCCGCGCTGTCAATATCCAATCGGTGCCCGGCTGTTTCCTCGCATGCTCGGTCGCCTTGACGGCTCCACTGCCCCATCGGCTCCTGTTATGCTCAACCGGAAATACAGTGACAGTTTGCGTTACTTGCGCTAAAGCCGGTCTCGAGCTCTACCCCATCAGAGCTTCACATGCGCAACCGGAAATAGCGAAATAGTGCCCGATCATAGCCATAGATATACAGTCGTTTAAATAAATAAAGAAAGAAAGAAAAGAAAGTAAAGAAAGAAAAGAAAAGAAAGTAAAGAACGAAAAGAAAGAAAAGAAAAGAAAACCGCTTAACGCGCTTGCGAGGAACGGGAAGTATGGAGCGGTACACAGCGTCACATGACGCCAAACACTACACGCGTTGGGCGCCGCTACAGAAACCTGTCAGATGGGTCAATAATGTGGCTCAGTCTGAACAGGGCCAGATTGGATTTGGACACTTGCTAAAAAAAAAAAGTCTGGACAGTCAGCCCTAAAAATCGGATTTGAGGAGGAATCCGATTTGCCTGCAGTCTGAACGCAGCCTTGTTGAGTGAGGGAGATTGGTAGGGATGGACGAGTACCTACACCAGCTACATACAAATTTTACAAATCATTAATTTTATATAAAAAAAAATCAGGATTCAATAGCTCAGTCTGAGCATGGTACATAATTTTGATGCAGTTTTTGTGGCAACGAATTTGCAATAAAATATGTGCCTTAGTCCTTCTGGCTATCTGTTTTGATCCTTTTCCTTACCTAAAAATAGAAGTTCTGCTGTAAAACTAGTTTACACTATGTTCTTGAAGGCCCTTGTTGTCTCTACTCAGGTGACTAGATAAAACTGGATGGTTGAAAGACAAAGCAGCGTTACAGGATGGGCATATGTCATAAGCCCTGATTGCTGTGGATGCCCAAGAGATTGTTAGGGGAGACCTAGTCAGCTGCAGTGAAACAGGGTGAGCACTAAGAGTAGCATTTAACATCTGGCAATCATAAAATCTCCTCCTGTATTGAAGCACATTATGTCCTTAATAGGAGTCATGGTGGCTGTAATTAATATGATAACATGAGTATGTGAGGATATGACAATATTGGTCACTTTTAGCTGACAATCCAGTTTCAGTGAATCAGAATGGTAGTTAGCACTTCATTATGCTTATCTGAAATTAAAGCTTGAACAGGTCAGGAGCACCAAATTGAGTACCTGCAATGCTGGCAAATATTTCACTGATGCCTATCAGCACGTATTGAGGCACTTGCCACCAAATGGGTAAATCTGCTGCATAGTAGACTACGTTGCCAAGCACTTGATCAATGGGACCATTTGCTTTGATGATCTCCAGGCGTTTTGTCTCCAGGATACCTGACGGGCAGACAAAAACAAGCAGTGTGACAGCAAATGTGAGTACAAGTAGAAAGCAAAAAAACAACAACAAAACACACCCACACCCGGCCGGTACTACACTGTGGCCTCACTGCCAATTTAATGACTCAGCGATTTTGGATTATTTTCATCCATTTCATTAAGATCACATCCACATCCTTCTGTATTTATAACTGCTATTAGAACTCCTTTATGGAAATAGCTACTGTAAGTAGATCATCAACCACTACTGCATTTTTAACTTTAATTGATGGCCATTATCATGCAACCAGCAGCTGCAGTATTTGTAGATAACGCCCAAAGGCTGCCTCATATCATAACTACACTTAATGCTGCACTTGGAGAAAAGTTGTAGTCTTGTAATCCGACCATGCAATAATACCAGCTGTCTATCTCAGTCCATGCGGCGACTGGGCTGCAGAGACTTAGTCCTTCACTACAAACGCACAACACTTGCTTACCCCCTCCTTGCTAAACATCACACAGCCCAACATGATCCCTAGTAGTGGACATCTAAAGGCAATTGAGCTCCATAAGAAGCACATTAGAACTCACACTTTAAAAGCATACGGTATAGTGCAAGATATTGTACAAAAAATACTTCATAAGCAGTGTGAGCCCTGCTTTTCTTCAACCTCCCTCAGTTTGTACACAAACAAAAATAAAATAAATCAATGGTTCTCTGCAGGCCGGCAGATTTTTGGAGGCCTCTTGTACTGCATTGGAGGCCCCACTTTGTTCTCCATGCCTAACAGCAAACCCCATGAAATTACCCTGCAACCATTTCATTATGAGAGACTTGCAGGCTGAAGATTTAATGTGCTAGACTGCATCCATTCTCTGTACCACTTATTCTCACTGGGGTCACGGATGTACTGGAGTCTACCCCAGCTGACGGTATACATCCTGAACTGGCAATCCGGCAATCGCAGGGCACATAGGATAGATAGGCTCGAGCTTGCACACAACCCTAGTGAGGAATAGAATGAAAATGGATGGATAGAAAGTATAAAGTTCATTATTGTCAACATGTCATCACTTTGTCCAGTGACTGAATCCAGCCATAATGCTCGTGTGTAAACTCACTGTTCTGTGACCAATGCCCACACCTCTGCTCCCTCATAAACCCTTTCTCTCCACTCCCAGGAATTGCTCGCTGCAATACTCAGAATTTATTTTGCTGTGAAAGAGCTTTACTTTCCCCCAAAGAAGTGAGGTGATAAAAGCAGATACCGAGAATGGTCTTTCAGCTAACTGAATTTGTTTGAACATCTTTACATCTAGAAATGCCAATGACCTCTGAAAAGAAAATGCCTTAAAATGAGATACATATTCTTCATACACCTTTCATACCATCACTGATGGTAAATAGTCTAGAATATTCTCCCTCAGCAATACGTCTTATTCTGCACTTCCCAATTTCATCCAAACATAGAACAAAGATACAGGCCACTTCTTATAATCATAATATCAAAAACACTTCTCTCTAGCAAAAACAAAAGTCGCATCGCATGTCATCCATTTTTGTTCAGATTGTCATCCTATGCTCGTTACCTATAGTCTCAGGTGTACCCATTAATAAAATATGCCGCAATTATAAATTAATTTAACATCTTGCATGTGTTTGTTTATTCAGAAATGTGCCTTGTGGCTTGTTTCTCTCAAAATTCTTTGCTTGGCTGTATCAATGCAGTCGCTTTCTCCCCAGACATGCTGGACTTGCACTTTCAAATAATCCACAGGCTAGAACTGAAAATGACTCTGTGGCAAGGATGCAATCTTCAGGTCAACACAGTGCAATGCCTCAACTGCTCCAGTAAGTAAACATATATAGCCTGCCAGTGGATGGATGTTCACATTTAGGGATTATTCATCCATCTGTGACAAAACATATTTACTAAATCATTTATCATACAGAACACATTAAAAATGTTGGTGCCATAGTCCCAATTTTTGCGGTAAGGATCACGTTTTTATAGTCATGAATGTGGAGGTATTTCCCACATGTATGTGCTTTGAAACTACACAAAATAATCCAGATTTGTATTTGTTTCCCCAGATCAATTTATAAGAAATAAGTAGGAATGCACAAAGGACATATCTTTTGTGTACTCACCCGCTGCCACAGCCGACCACATGACAAAGAACATCCCCACTGCAATCCTCTTCAGAGAGGAGGGCAGCAGACCACGCCGTTTCAGAATCGGGTCTACCACTTTGTCCTTAAGAGGAATCAGCATGAGGATGAGCACAGCGTCAAACATGGTGAGCCAGGCTGCCGGGAAGCGAAATGTCATCTGGAGGTTTCAGAGGAAATAGATGAGATAAAACTGTACAAAATTCAATAAAGTGTGAAAGCTGTGGAGAATTTTGTCACAGTCTAACAGCTGATTAAATTTGCACTTTTGGCTTACTATTACTTTGGCACCCCCAGGTGGTCACATTTAAATGTGACTGAAAACTGCACTGCATGTCAACACATCTGGATGCATTGCCATAACATTTCTGTTTATCAAAAGAATAACTTTGTGAAATACTACACCACCAACCAGGCAGACACAAAATCAAATTGTACTTATGAAGCACATCTAGAAGTTTGAACCATGAACAAAAAACCTGCAAACATTTAAATTGAAATGTCAGTGTCATCTGAGGTTTGGTGCGCCTCTGGTTCACAATTATGTATCTCTAAGCTAAACTAATTTTTGTTCAATTTGTCTATTGTTAGCATATTATAATTTTTTAAATGGATCAATTTTATTTTCTAAATAAAACCATGTATCAGTAATGAGTTCCCTTTCACTTATCCATTGTGTTATATCAGCAATTTCTAGGATGAGGTAAAAACAAGACTACTGAATGCACAAGACGCAATTTTTAACTCAGCTAAATTCTATGATTGTATATAAGTATCATGTATACATTTGACTGGCCACATAACGTAAACTAAAAAAGAAAAAGTGACTGCAAATCATGTATTGAGGGATGATGAAAAATCAGACATATATGCAGTATTTTCTTCAAGTTCTCAATGTTTCCATTCCATTTGTAGCAATGTGCTTAACATCGTAATGTACATGCCTGACTCTGCTGCAAAAGTACATGACAAATTGCTCTGTTCCTACTCATGCATATGTATTCACTAGAGGGCCCAAAGAAAAGCGTGGGTTTCGTGCAAAGAGGATGAGGATGCATAAGGAGAATCTGATTTATATTCTATTATATCTATGAAAACAGCAGGGGAATGCATATTAATACCGTATGTCTATTTTTAGATCACTAAACCTTGAACTGCTGTTTGTTAGTTAGCATTGCAAGTGATTGAATTGATTTGCTCAGTTAGGAGTAACACAAATTGTGGTTAGATGGCAGTGGCGCGCTCACTATGTGCACTCAGGAATACATTTAATAAATATATTGACAGCACAAAAACTGCATAGTGCATACCCTTTCTATATTCTCCAGCCTGCCTCAAAATAAGATATACTGTATATAACATCCATCCATCTACTGTATGTTTAATACCACTTAGATAGCTAGACAGATGATAAGACAGAACAAGATAGATACACACACAGTAGCTGAAAAGATGAAACAATTGCATTTAGCTTTGAATGTAACGCACCATAAATAATTACAATGCATTCATTCGCTTGCAGCTCCACTTTCAGTGCCTTCTGTCTCCTTGAATAGATCTCATTTGTTCAGTTGTGCCATTGAACTGTGTCAGGTGAGGAAGTAAAAACACTGCAGCATCAAATCTCGTTTCCCTTTTGATTTTGAGAAGTGTCAAGACTTGTAGCAAACAAAGTTTGGGTTTCATTTTTGATAGCGTGTACAGTATAATGTCTATGGAAACAGAAAACAATCTCCCTTGGTGGTTTTTATACAATTACCAGCAGTCAGCATTAACTTTAAGACTAGACCTTATTTTGATGAAATATTAAGGTAAACTGATTGACAAATTCCATTCTACTTGTTATAATCACTCAGTTTCTTGAAACGGTACCTGAAACAACAGCTGCACTATAATATACAATCTCTCTGTATGCTTTAATTCTGCGTCATAGATGAGAAAGCAAGACTGCCGATGTATCTGGACATGCCTCATTTTCATCTTTCCAACATCGCATCATATAACATAGTATGTGAAGATGGAAACATAGGTAACCTATATGTCTGACTTATTAATCGAGAGCCGTCAGATGGAGGCACTGTCGTGGAGTTTTCCAACTGCAGACAGGTTGCTAATCTGCAAGGTATTAGTCTGTTAAGTAAAGTTCTGACTTAATCCCCAAGGCATTACCACAACCTTTGCCTGCCTCCAGCTGTTACCTACCGCTGTCACTGTGTCAGTGACCTACAGTTTCAAATGTGAACAATCTAGCCTAGAACTACGCTTTGCGGGAAACCCACTACCCATTTTTCCGCATCCAGTACTTTGTGTTAGTATAAATATCCAATCTTTGCTAAATAATGTATAATAGTTTTACTAATTATTGTTTAGTTACCGCGTGGGAGTCAGTAGTGCTATTCGAGGCAGCAACTGGAATCTTTAGGTGGAGGCCCTGCAGAATGTATGTTGTCTGCATCTGCAATGATAGGGAGATTATCATGAGATCATTCAGTTTCTATTCACCCAATCTTGTGTTTACCCATGGCAGGGCTTTCTTTGCATTTTGTATAGACTCACTTTTGCCACTGCACAAAATACATCTCATCACTTCTAAACTCAATTTACCTGGAAATACACTGTCCAATATGGAATAAGGGCGAAGAAAACTGGTAGGATTTTCACCAAAGATTTCACTTCTTCCACTTTCTCTTCTGGAAATTTTCCTCCATAGGTCACTTTGGCACCCTCCAATAGAGTTGGTTTGTTTCTATAAAACAAAAATTATACAAATTGTAAGTGTGCCTAACAGTATAAGAGGATCAATGCGCATACCCCAATTTAAATTAAGTTTGGATGTTGTATAAAAGGTAAATAAAATACAACAATTTGCTAATCCCTTTCAACCTATATTACAGTCATCAAATTACAAAGACAAGATATTTGCTGACCAAACCCAGAAAGCCATGATTGGTCGTTACCTACTTCCTCAACACAGGGAGGGGGATGTCATCTTCAGTCGACAGCAAGTGGAAAAATTAGTTTTAAAGTTATTAGGGCTCCAGGTGGTGTAGTGGTACCGTCACTTGCCTACGATGCAAGTTGGCGTGGGTTTGCTTCCCAACCTGGCAAACCATGTTTGTATGTGTGCAAAAAATAATAATAAAAAAATGTAATTGTACAAGAAAAATTATGAAGTTATCAAATTAATTCTGGACAAAATACTTTTTTTTTTTTTTTTACAGCTGAAAATGGCTCAATGCGTTAAGTATCCCTTTAAATGTTGATAAAAGGAAAGGTGATGTACCAGAGTGGTAAACATGACCCTGTCCCAGCTTATTATGGAATGCCTTGCAGAGACAAAGACTGCATATTTGCCCCCAACCACAAAAATAAATTAAAAAAAAATAAATAATAATTACGTTTCTGTTTGAACATTATCATGTCTTTGTAATGTCTTCAACTGATCATAGGTTGAAAATATTTGAAAATTGTTGTGTTTATTTACAATTTTCACAATGTCCCAACTTTGAGGTTTGTATTTTTTGACAGTAAATATTACTTTTAAGTAAGTGCTTTTAGAGATGGAACAGACTTTATAAGCCTATAATCACCATCTCGGGTGAAATGGTTTAATAAGGTTTTCTTTAAAGTCACTGGGATGGTAAATTAAGATACAGTGTCAAGTTTTGGGACATTTCAGTTTTAACTAGTTTTGGATTTTAGTCAAACAGATGCAAGTTAGAAGAACATTGCACTAGAGTAAAATTAAGATGTCAGCTACAGAAGAAAACACAGGCTCAAATGAGCTATAAATAAAGTTTTAACTGCGCCTAGGTGCATTATTTTAAACACAAACTTCTGTTGTAGAGACGTGTTAGTTAGCTTTGTTACATTACCACCCCCACTGCAGTCAAATGATACAGCTCTTTCATTTCTATTAAGACATATAAAGGTAACGTATTACCGTAGCAAATCAGGCTCCTTGGGCTTTGAGGAGCAACAAGCGAAGCTCAGTATCTTGAACATATCGGTGAAAGCACTGCCATCAGCAGGCTTGGTGATAAAAACTGTGCGGCCCAGGAGGAAAACAAGGAAGGAAATCCCAAGGCACACAGTAGGAATGATGTAGCCAAGTTCAAAACTGAAATTTTGCTGGATATAGGCCACACCTCCCAGTGAAAAGATGGCACCTAGGTTAATGCACCAGTAGAACCAATTGAAGAATCGGCGTGTGGCCTCCGGTCCTCTGTCTTTGACCTATTCGAAACAACAAAGCATCACTGTTACACATACGGTACACTGGTATTAATAAATCATAAAATCAACCTCATACAAATGCCCGTGTCCTCTAATAAATTAACTGTGCAGGTGGCAAGTAAGTCAAATATTAGTGGTTTCATTGGGCAAAAAAAGAAGAACAAACATCTACAGTATACTGTATATCAAATAAAGCTTTATCTTCTTACTGTACTCAAAAAGACAAAACTTCACATCTGCTGTGTAAAAACATTTGGGTTATTTTGAGCGGTGAAATGGTAAAGTAGCCTGCGATTATAGCATAATCAGTATTGAAAATGGAAAACAGTACATTCGGTTCACTGTGCAAGCAAATGATAATATTCTTGTGAGAGCAGTGACCCACATGGAGCTACACCTTTGGAGGAAACAAATATATTATCTATATGTGATAAAGTGGAGGAAAAACAAGAGGCAGTGGTTCGGAGTTACAAAACTTGTGGAGTTCCATTACTGTTTTCACGTGGAGTTAAAAATGTGCTCTGACCACAATATGATCAGTCTTATACCAACTACTGGTACAACTTTTAATTTGTAGGCGGTGTGAAGTCCATTATCTCTTCACGGAGTTTGTTGTTTTCCAGTGGGTTGCTTGTTATCTGTTGTCTGGAATGACGTTTTGGTTATTCCATTTCTCTGAATGGAGGTGTATGTTAAGTATGCTGTTGTGTGGCATGTCAAAATGAGTAATTATGACAACTACACTGACTAGACAGAAGGGATTCCAATTCAACCTACTGTTATTTTCACTAGGCTTCAGATTAAACAGAAAACAAGTCAAAAAATGTTTTAAACAGAAGTATAAAGTTCATAAAGCAATTTTAAATCGTTTAGTGACACCATACACTTCCAAGGCTCCACCAAAAGGAACATTTATGCCTCTAGCGACTAATCATTCTAATGGCAATCAGTTATACGCAAATGTCTGACTGATCTCCATTATGGTTATGTTTGTGAAAACAAACCAATATATATTTGTTTAAGTTTCTCTTTTGTTTCCCTGCAGTATAAGGGTCCTATTTGAGGCAGTGGGTTGGTTGGTTCATGATCAAAAGCATCAACAAACACAAATTCAGAAACATGTAATGAGCACAGAAGCAGCCGATCTGAGGCAATGCTATGAGCCCTCCTGTGGAAATGTACTCATGGCTGGTGTGATTATGTTTAGAAAGACAATTACTGTTTTCTTCAACATTTAGTGTGTATATTTGCAGTAAGGTTTTTCTCCCCACCATAATCGGCATACTCTTTTCTCATGTATGTATGTATGTATGTGATTGTGAGTTTGTGTGCGTGTAAAACACAATTAACTGGCTGTGGTGAAGGATGTGCTTGTCTAAGTGAACCCTCATGCCAAAGATAAAGTAAATCACATGTCTGACTGAAGGCCCACAGCAGAAGACTAATCCTATTTAGAGATATTACAAGGATGGAATTAGTATCTGAATACTTAGTTTGAACTCACAAATGCTATTCATACTATACCTGATCTGCCCCAAATGGAGTGATGTTTGACTTGACAGTCCCTACACCCAATGCAATTAAAAAAAGTCCACTGTAAACTACAGGGCCACAATAGGCTGCACGGATGGGGCAGGTCACATTGCTGGGAAGGGTACTGTTTGTGCTGAGACACTCGGCAGGTTGCACTGGAAATGCTGCCTCTTCGCCACATATATTTACCCTGGTGTCTTCATTTGAAATGAAAGGAAAAAATAGAATACCTATAAAGTATAAAATCAAACTTGAGGCAATAGTCCAAAACTTCCCAAAGTATGCGTCAGCCAACCAGCCTCCAAATGGGGATATCAAGTAAGTTACCCCCATGAACATCAGAGGAGCCTGGCTGGCTTGTGTGCCCTCCCAATAGAAAGGACTACCATTTAAAAAGAGGACAAGGTTGGATGTGATGCCATAGAATGCAATCCTTTCCAATGATTCAGCCAGCAAAATAGCAGCACATGCTAGTCTTCTTCCCTGGAAAACTGATGGGGGTGACGTTCTCACATTTGTCCCATTATCCGAGTCCAAGAGAGGGGTGCTCTCGTTGGTATGTTTGTCGATAGCCATCGTCTACTGAACTGATAGCTTCCTTCCTTATACAGAGTTCAGTCCTGCAACGAAGAGTACAAGCCATATTTAATAATGATCGAATCAACTCGTACTGCTAAACAGCGTCGACATTTAACTATCTAAATAGCCTAGATGAGAGAAACATTATACATCGTCATCTCAAGTTGATGTTGGCACATAACAGTCGTCAACTTATTATGAACCGTAAGCTAACTTTAGCATACTGACAGTTCGGTACGAGTTTAGATATACATTACCTTCAATATTACTGACACGCGTAAAAGGGGTGGGTTAGCTCCATTAACCTTTACGGTATTTATCCTTCAATTTTTTACTTGTCAATGGAGAATGGAAGTCGACCAAAAGTGTCACAGCACTACCTCGTGACACACAAGCAGTCAACAAGCTGTTGGATATGCGCGTGGTTCTAGAAGCGATTTATAATACAAGCGCTACACCATGCTTCCTGCTGGGTAGTGCATCCATGTCGTTTGTGTATCTGCTAAGAAGCCTCTGACGCCACAGAATCGAAAAGAGGAAGTGGAACTTCCAAGTTTACACGCATACACGTTTTTCATGTCGCCACCTTTGCTGCTGCGATAAGCTTGCAAGAAACGTCGAGCATGCGCGATAGTTCAATTTTTTTTGTTCGCCGCCTGAATAGCGTGCAGTTTTGAAGGGGAAACCAAACCGTAACATTTTTCGCCCAGAGTCAGCTGTTTCCGAAGCTGTGTTTCTCGGGAAGCATATCTGAGACGGACACAAACAGTCTTAAGTAAATTCCCAAGTAATGAGTAAGCCACCAGGAAACGTGTTTTATCAGGTTGGCTAGTCTGCAGTATTAGCACGCACAGGTTATCGTCCCCCTCATATTTACTGACGCATATGTGTGTATACTAGGCCATTATTGGGATAAAAAAATGAAATTACTATTTATTGCTTGTCTCGAACCCAAATCAGGGAACCACACCACGGCTGAGCGAATCAGGTAATTCACCCCTTTTACAGTAATTATTTTTTTCAGGTGATGCATTGATAATTCAGGTGAGCCCGCATTAAGCAATGGAGCAGAGCTCACGAGTTAATTGTTAACCCAGGCATGTTAAAGTTGGTTTCTCCACACTGCTACTGCTTCTTGTGCTTCTGATTGTGACTCTTTCAGGTAGTGTGTACGGATACGGAAGTGCTTCAAAAATGAGGGGAACTTTATTATCTTAATCTATCTAACGGGCACTCTAATACAAAATAAATTACAGCTGGCAAAGGAATTCATACCCCTTGAACTTAACTGTGGCAGTAGTCCACCAATAACGTAAATCTAATTTTAGTGTTAGTACTTAATGTTGACGGACCAACATCTGTTTTTATTTTTTCCTTAATACAAATTTGAAAGTGGCGTACAAAAGTGTTCAGCCTTTCTGAGCAATACTTACAGTACAACCATATTTTATTGCAATTGAAGCTGCACCGTCATTAACACACTGGCACACATTTTGCCATTCAAATTGGCAAAATATTTGACACACAGTTTGGATAGACACATCTAAACAGCAGTTTTCGTTTCATGTCCACAGATTCTCAACCATGCAATTTGTTCTAAATCAGTTTTTTTCTTCTTCTATGAGCTACTTTAACACTGTTGGAGAACTAATCACGTTTTAGTAAGACTTCTTAACATTGTTTTTTTCCATAGCATAAGTAAATGTGCTTAGATTTATTTGTATCAGGCGCAGTACATATTAATAAACAATTCAGTAAATATGCTAGAATTAGCCAAAAGGCTATTTTTCATCTGCAGTTCATGCTTGTTGGTACTGGACTTACACTGTGCAAACAGATAAACCAGTACTATATTATTTTGTTGTATACAGAGTATGTGCATTTGAATACATTCATTCCTGTTTGAAAACTCAAATAATATTCACTAACATTATGCACGCTGCATCCTAACCGTTGTCAAACATCAAACCTTTCAGACAGTGAGAGAACTGGTACTGCTTTTATTCAACCATAGAACTATATGCAGGAGTGTCCCTGCTGAGATTCACTCCAATTGAATTAGTTAAATGCTCATCTGTCAGTCTGGTCGTGAACTTAGATTTGATGACATTCATGTCAGAAAAGGCAGACGATTTGATGACATTCATGTCAGAAAAGGCAGACTCACACAAATATGTCACTCAGTCTTGTTTTATGATCCCACCACCGCAGTCATAGTTAAGTTAATGATCCTGCCATCGGCGAAAGGCTTTTTGAGCTAGATGTGAGCCAGTTTGAAAAAAATGCTTCTGTTAATGCACTGGCCATTTTGAGAATGTTTTTGGCGAGTACTGTGCTTTTCAGCTGTATTATTCTATGTAGTACGTATGTTTCCTGCAGGAAAGTCCTGGGAGAAGTTGCTGTGGACATGATACACACAGAAAATTGCTTTCTGGATGGTTTACCGCCACAATTCATGGGGCAACCGCCTCTGTTGCCGCATTTTTTTGTGAGTCCATGTAAGAGTGCAGACGAACGGTATCAGCAAAGATACTGGTCTTGGTCTTGGTGCATCCCCAATTGTCTACACTGGACAATTATGCACTTCGTTGTGTTGGTTTACAACATGAAATCTCAATAGATTACATACAAGTTGTGGTGGTGATGTGACAAATGTTGACATGTTCAAGGGGTATGAAGACTTTTACAAGCCACTGTACTTATTCTGTGTTGAAACAAGGGGCACATTTATTCAAATAGATTCTCCTGTTCAAATTTGATCCGGACTTCACACTTTCAGTACCTAACAGAAATAAAATGTAAACAATGGTTAAAATTGATGCAATGTACACTAGTACTAAAGTTATGGAATAATTTGGCTTCTTAAATGTTCATGAAGCTTTCCCAGCTACAGTCCCCTCCAAAAGTACATATTTTTGACAGATTTTCATTTTTTGAATTCCTGTTTCTGCTTATAGCTGGGTTCCATGGTCGGTCCATCTCCGTGCAAAATGGTTGATGACATTCTAGTAGTAGCATTCAAGCAAATTCATCCACGTCATGACTTGAGTTCAGTGTGGACCTTGTGGTCTTACGTAGCATGGTTCATGCTCGTGGTCAAAACTACAAAACTACACAATAATTTATTTGTTTTACTAACAACCACAAGCAAAGTAAACTAGATCAGCACACCATTTTTTTCTTCCTTCCGTGGTGATTTCAAGTAGCGAGCAGTTGGGATGACCGCTCCATTAGGGACAGTGAGGATGAGACAGACGCGACCACATAAATTTTCTTTATTTAAAAGTGCTATGTTGGTGTAAGGGGCAAACAAACATTACTGAGTTAGACATGGATCACTCCAATAATTGAGGGGACCCCGTCTGCACATTCAATATTACGCTGGTGCACAGGGACGTGCGGCGAGTCACGTCAGCTTGCAAAATCACTTGTTTTTATGTTCTACCACGAGCTAAAAACTTACTAAAAACTCAGTGGTACACCACATTTTGGATAGTAAATTGTTGTCGGATTCAAGCAATATACTTAATGAGGAAGACATGTCAGTACTACTCACCCAAGCAAAATCAACTTTGATGTTCTGGTACGGATGTCCACAGTTACAATCAATCCTTTAATTTTGTCCGGAGAGCCCATTCTTCCAATAGCTGACAAGTTTATGCCAAAAATATCCACAAACACATCCATATGGACCGAAATTCCTTGGTGTGCTCCAAGACAATTGGGCTTCTTAAAATTATTGTGATGTTTCAAATTGCGTCACTCGCCCTAAATTTTTTTACTTTTAATGTCAAATGAGCAAATGAAATAGATGGTGCACTTTAGTCAGCAATTGCTTTCTTGTTAATTTATCTGTTATGTGGGATTTTAGAAGATTTTGAAGTGCAAATTACGTTTTTACGTGCAGCCTGGTGGGCCGCCCGTTCTAATAAAACGCTGGGGTAAAGCCTGAATACCCTAACTGGTTGAACATGCTGCAATTAAGGAAAATCAAATGTTTGTGATGAGTCTTTCGCATCGATGAAAATTAATGTTCTTCTTTACTGAATTGTTTCCGTAATTTAAACTCAAATCCAGAAGTGGATTTAAGCTTTTTTTAAAAAAAAAAAAATTTTTTAAATGCCATTCAGAGGTGGATTTTCTGGTAAATTTTGGGTTGTTGTCCCCTGTTTAATCTAAGAGCACTTGAACTTCAGGGCACAAACTGATTGCAGAACATCCACTTTTAGGATTTTGTGGTAGACAGCAGAATTCATGTATCTATTAATCTCAGCAAGTCATGCAGGTCCTAAATGAGCAAAGCAACCCCAGACAATCACAACACCATGTTAAATTGTTTTAATGCCATATGTAATGGGCCACACGCCATCCAAATGTTGAACTTTCATCTCTACAGTTCACAGTATATTTCTCTTGGCTATCATCGAGATGTTTCTTAGCAAATGGGAGGAAAGCCTTCGTGTTAGTTTCTGTCAGCAGTGGGTTTCAACTTAAAACTTTTGTTATTGTTTGCCCAGTGTATTTCTTATGGTTCATTCTGAACACTGACCTTAATGAAGTCCAGTAAGGACGTTATTTCTTTGAATGTTGTACTGGGATCTTTTGTGACTTCTTGGATTAGCCGCCATTTCACTCTACAGTAGTTTTAGTTGGCTGCCGTTATCTCATGATTTAACAAGGAGGGAGGTTACTTTATCACATAGGGCCAGATAGGTCTGGACTTTTGTTCCGGAGTAAAAAACAATCATTTATATACTGCATTCTTATGAATTAATTGTCTTTGTGAAACATTAAGATTGCCTTGATGATCCTACCTAAGCATTTAAATGTGATTCAGTATGTGAAGAAAATATGAAATTAAGAATACTTTTCTATGGAGCTGTACATATTTAATTCCCCTCATTTTTAGGTCCTACATTGAATCGGCAGGACACACATGTGAGCTCAGACATGCAGAGGAATTTGAGTCGTCTTCTGACGTGGCAAACCTGTTATCACGAAATCCTCAATTTGAGGGTGCACTGGCCATTCATCTATTCAAAGCAGGCAGACTTCTGCTAGGTAAAATGCATGTTTCTCTTTCATTCTATTGTGTCATCCAGTACAACCATCAAAAAGATCAGGAAACCCGTTTCCTTTTCCGTATCTGCCTGAACAAATCTGTTTTTGTGTAACCTTCAAAACAGACATCCAAGTACCCTTTGGCATTATCTTTGGTGGAACAGACATCAATGAAGATGTGAAAGTTGAGACGAGACGTGTGGTTATGGAAAAAGTTCTACTTAAAGCACGGTGAAATTGCCCCATTTGAATGTGAATCTATGAATCGCATTTTTGGTTTGACACATCACACAAAATGTTCTCAGTGAGCAAAAAGTGGAAAACTAGGTGATTGGCCTCGCAAACCTTGTTCTTGGGGCTGCAGTACATTGACTTGTAGTAATGGGTCACAGAAGCATTAGAACTAGAGTTCATTTTTCTTCTTTGATTTCATTTAAAGTCAGTTATTTTCTTTCGTATTCAATAATCTCTTATTGTGTTCAGACACAAACAGACAGAAGGTATGTCATGCAAATCTAACTGCCCTGTGTAAAGTTTGGACAGGAAGGAAGAAAACCTCTTAATCTATGCAATTTCCTTCTCGTATTCTGACATGCAAACCTTGGTTATGAAATGCTGTCATAGCCTACTGGCCTCTTTATGGAATTCACACATGCAAATTAATCTCTATTATTCTCTCTTTTTTTTCAAGTTTTCTTCTATCTACCTAATTTGTGTTTCAAATCACAGACCCCCCCCCAACCGAGGAATTTTAATATTGTTTGCTTCCATTTCATCTCCTGTTGCTGCTTATACGGGGCTTTAAGGCTAGTTTATGACCAAGTAGTTTACTGAAATACCTAATAATAAAATGTGTTTTTTTGAACAGGTTTGCAGTTGCATTTACAGACACACTGAAAAAAGATGCTCAGCTATATTTGGTAGGGTTGTATTATTATTTTTTTATTCAATTGGACCATCTGCAACATTTAAAGTGCAGTGATTGCTTCAATGCTATTCTGTGTCCGATGGATCTTTTGTTTGCCCAACCAGTTGCAACTATTTCACTCTTAAAAGATGATTTATTCATGTGCTAAATTATTCACAACTATGTTTACTGTCTGTCTGTTTGTATACATTATCGTTCATGCTTCCACAAAGGTACAGCTAACATAAATATGTAACTAAAATGAATGCCAGAGATGGTATTTTAATTTGGATCAAATATAGACTTTAGACTACTCATAGTACATTACAAGCCACTATATAGTGAAAGAAAATGCTGTTTATTTATTTATTTGCATTTATGGCGCATCAACAAAGCAGGAGCCTGACTACTTCAATAAAGATAACAGAAGGGCTTTTATTGCACAGACAATAGGCTGCATACCCCATGCCAATCTGGCATTAAAAACAATATTACATTGTTTTATTTTCCGATTACATTCTAGCAATAAATTGCAAATTGAGGCTTGCGGCATGTTTTATCTGTCATTTTGTGCTAGCAATAGGTTGACAGGACACACATTCACTCGTTTTACTTGACAGAAAAAAAAAACACATTATTGGATTCAGTGTGATAACATGTCATTTTTTTCTCGCATCTACTCTTGATTTATTATGTAGAAATTCCAATTACTCTACCAATATTTATCTTTTTAAAAGACAAATTTAGCCAGAAAATCTTGACAATACAAGATAATTGCCTGGTCTGTCGTTTCATTCAGACATAGTATGAAGCAGTTACTGTACCTAATGATGATGCGATCTAAATGCAAATGCAAAAATAAGGCAAACGAGTCTTATTTTTTCACCTAGTGCTATTTTTAACCTAATTCTATCTGCCCCCTGTGACCCCGACCCCACCCTAAAGCACTCCCAGAGCAGCAAAATCTCTGTTCAGCCGCAAGGTAAGTTAGAACATTCATGTCAGACATCTGCATCTCTGACTCACTCAAGTTCTGCATTAATTATCTCATATTACCTTTTTTCCCGTTATCGTGCTTTTACCAATGCTAAGTTGCAGACTTACGTTTGGATAGCATGCCATGGTGGACATCTTAAGTCGTTTCACCATGTTGTTTCCTGCTATGAGCTTTGTTTATCAAACTCTGTCCAATGCCTCTAAGATACAGTATTGTACTCCCTTCTGTATTTATGCATATAATGCTGTGTCAGCATATGTCTTATTCACTTTCGTTAAGTGTTGGTGTGATCAAATGATGCTGAGAGATTGGCAGCTGCTCATATGATTGTTTAATGAACGCAATGCATGCATACATTTAAAAAAAGCAGATTTTACATGTAAGTTTGACATGATTTGACATTCATACTTGGATCTAGAACTGCACAACTCTGACTTCCTTGCAAGATTTTTTTTCAAGGAGTAGCTGTTCTACTTTTGAGATCGTTCATGAATGTCTTAAGATCTTTTGTTCTTACAAAACAAAATTACATTTGGTAAAGGAGTTAAAGTTGGGCAGCAACTATTTAGTATATCAGTGTTCTAGTATCCTATTAAAAATTCAGTTGAATCATTGTGTATTTGAATGAACTATATTTGTACTTAATACATTTCACTTCACTTTACTAATGGATCAGTTGGTTTTCTTTTTCATGTAATCACACATACGCGAGGGGGAGAGGGTTATGGAGGACCTGCTGTGCTCCCCACCTCCCGAGTTCCCCACTCAGTGCTTAATTAAAGCGTTTTAGGAAGCAGAGGGAAAACATAAAAGCCTCTGGCAGCGGCAACAACTCTGTTTATATCCGGAACAATTATTGGTATGATAACGAGTTAGCATTCAGTGATTTACATAACATTTGGCAGTTGTGCATTGGGCACATTAAACACCCGTTCACAGTTTTGCTATTACTACTTGGTCACTATAACCTTTTCATTTATTATTTAATTTGTTTGCACCATCAGATGAATATTGGTTGTACCACCTGACAACACTATCACATGAAATATGCTGGGGGGAGGGGGGGGAAATCATTTCAAATAGTAATGTGATTTAGTCATTTGTCTCTAGTGTTTTTGAGATCTTGTTCAAAATGTTTATATAAATACATTCCATGCAAAAATTATACCAAACAAATTTTTATTAACAATTCATAAGTGTTTACTGAACAGCTTCCGAAAGAGATTCGTCTGACTCCAGGATTTATTTATTTCTTTAACTCAGCCCAGTCTGGGTTACTCAACCAGTGTAAATGATCTCAGTTTGTAGCCACATGAACAAGTTTATTTCAACTGGCTGTTGCGTGGACAGGGACGGTGCCCAGTGACTATTCTATCATTGTGGTCAATCACAGTGTTAATAAATTAGCTTTTTTAGTCTGTTAAAACTGCAATTGAATTTGAATTTTGGGGTGTTGTTGTGTTAAAGAACAATATAGGGTATAATACCAAATTGAACGAAGCACTGTTTGGTAACCCAAACAAGATGGATATTTTTTAATTTCCTGAAACGTAACTATGATTGAGAAGCAAAGGACAGATTTATTTTCTCCTAGCACACTGAATGTCATGCTCTGTATCTGTTGTTACTGAAACATTAGCAAAATAGCTAAAATGTCCTAAAAATTCCATCCATCCACCCTTCTATTCATTTTCCTAACCGCTTGTCCTCACAAAGGTCACGGGGGGCGCTGGAGCCTATCCCAGCTGGCTTCGGGCAGTAGGTGGGGTACACCCTGAACTGATTGACAGTTACAAATAGCAAAATTAAGTATTTTAGATGGCTCAATTATCAATTTAATAAAGAAGGCACACAAACCTACACTATTCATACACATTTAACTGTGATTGAAAACAACTTTGGTTGGTTTCACCACCTGATGTTTTCAAGTTTGGTGAAATTTTAGACATGGGATGATCTAACAAAAAAATATATTTTTTTAGGTCATACTGCCTGGCATTTAAACGTGGCAACAGGTGGTACAAGGTGTATTTCCCCCAAAATTAGGGAGTTGCAGACCTGCTTGTTGCTTAAATCAGTCCTTAGGAAAATTGTGGGTGATGCAACTTCCTAAGTAGTTTTTAACATAAAAGTCCCATAATCGTCAAACAAAGTTTGTTTGTGATATGATGATGTAAGTATAACTGCAAATGCTTTGTACGGTTATTTTTGTACCGTAATACACAAGTTGTTAAATGTGTTTTGATTAGATGTACTGTATGTGTAGATACTGCTTCATGATATTTATGTTGTTCTTTATCTGCATTATTGTTAAAGGTATTGAGACCCAAGCGGCAGAAGATTTCAGCTGGTCTGAATTCTTACGGAGATCAGGTACCACTCTTTCTTTTTGTTCAGTCTTTGTTGAAAATATTGTTTTGTAAACTGTAGGCTGAAGAAAATGGCAAATTGAATCAAAATTGCAATATCTGCCAGAAAAATATGCATTGTATCTTATTCCTATCCCTAATGTGGGCTGTAAAATATGAAATAAAACTTCACAAAACAGCCCTTGCCTGGTAAAAATTGGTTATGTTGACATGACATGATAAAGGCTTTGAGTTACACGGGAGCCAATTGTTGCCTCGCCTACCATGAAGAGCATCTGAGCTTTTGATGATGGTCAAAATTCCTAATTTTATTGAAACTGATAGTGATATTTTTCCAAAACAGTTCTCTTGTGAAACCTTGAAGAAAGAATACTGGTGTACTAAAATAACAGATGTCAAATATATAGACCAAGGAAAACAACCACAGTTGATGACAGAAACATTTTGAGAGCTGTAAAGAAAGACCCCAAAACAACTGTTAAAGAAATCAACAACAACCTCCAGAGGGCAGAAGAAAGGGTGGCATGATCTACAGGTACTGTTTGCGGGATTGAGGCTATCGGGTGATTATTAATAAGAAAAATAAGAAGGGTGATAAGTGCTGAGACAAGCTGACAAAAAGATTGAAGTTTAAAGAAAGAAAAAATTGGCTCATGAACCCGACCAGTTTAACTGTGATGCACAGTGGAAGTAATGTCATGGCTTTTGTTTGCAATTTGTATAGCTTCATTTCTTCATTGATGTAATAAATGATTGAAGTAGCAAAATTACCTAAAAGTCTACTAAAATATTTTGTGGGCCAATTTAAAGAAAAATGCAATTAAACTGATTGAGAGGTATTTCATTACGCAGCACGATAATAATGATAAACACAACAACAATAATAATAATAATAACTCAAAACTAATGGGTATCAAATTATTTTTTGTTGCTGGACACATTGTGGGTTACTAGAGGTGTCAAATCCAGGTCCAGAAAAAGCAAAAACCCTGCCACGGGTGCTTTTACTCAACTGGCAGGTAAACAAACCGTTTGAGTAGAAACACATGTGGCTAAAGCCAAACCGGGGCAGGGTTTAGACTTTGTGCACCTTGATTTGACACCTCTGTAGGCTAGTTATGGTTTTCCCTAGATGGCCTTTAATTCCCTCATGAAACCATGTATTATTGCCTCGTCGTATTACATATAGTCAAAAAATTTATGTCCAGGCCAGTTAATTTTGAAATCTGTGGTCAAGGAAAATGGTATCAGGCTAGTTATTGTTCAATTCATTAAAAAAATGGGTTTTGTAACTTAATTAATGCTTACAGTATCACTGCATTAATAAAAGTGAAGACTGTTTGCGTTTTTTGCTACGGTTTTGAGCAAAAATTATGAAGTAGACACACATGATTTGCTTTAGCGGGCCACATATGATAATGTTGGCCAATGGACTATATGGCATGGAGGAGGCGGGACTTCCGGTTTTTCACCCATCAACTTTGTTTCGATTTCCGGTTTGCGACGTGTGGGCCGTATCCCAGTACTTGCGCTTCCGCCTTTGTGCCGCTCGGTTGCGCGTTCCCATCGACGGGTGTGAGGCTGCGAGTGTGTAGTGTCTGTCTCGGTGTGGGTGCGAGTGTTGGAACACGGCCAGCAGTGGCCGGAAACGGCGCTGATGTGTAAAACCTGGAAGTTGGAAGTCCGTGGCCTCTACCCCATAGTTTGACACCTGTGAATATGAGTATGCCCAAATTTAAAAGTACCAGTACTCTGGTTTCCCCCCACATTCCATGGAAGGTTAATTGAAGACTCTAAATGGCCATAGGTGTGGATTGTTGTTTCTCTATATTTGCTGCTCTCCCCCAAAGTCAGCTGGGATAAGGTCCAGCTCGCGTGAGACTCCAAACAGGATAAGCAGTAGAAGATTGTTAGATAGCTAAATGGAAGCAGCAGAGGCTCTATTCAGAACACAATTATGGAAACATTTTTACACTCATCTGTAAGCCTATAATTAACAGGTATATGGTACATCACAATAGTTCTAAAATATAAATTGCTGCCATTACAATACAATACTTTTGTTAGGTACAATTTAAATATTTTTATACTTTATGCATGGTTAACTTGGACTCAGCATATGAGATCCATCCTGGTACCTCCAGTGTTTTGTGCACTTGATTAATAGCTCTCCAGCCTTGGGCCATTTGTCACCACACTTCACAACTGGTGCAAGTCATACTAATTGCCTTAAGTTTCTTCCCCATCTTGAAATCTGACTCGCAAGTACTTACCGGTAGTTCTAAGGAAAGGCACCATATTATGACTTGTTTTGCTTTTGCTGTTATCATCTAAAATCTACCAGTGTGTTTGTACTGTCATTGTCCTGTGTTCATCACTGTCAATATTGTTTATTTGTCAAATTGTCATTGGGTGACTGATCTCTACCAGTTGAAGTGTTCATGACATCCTCTTTTGAACTTTGTGGTCAAAGTTCAAAAGAGGATGTCAGCTAAAAAAGTGCCGAATGTATATAGTCTTAAGCATCTGGTCTTTTAGTTTACCACAAATGTTGAAAGGCAACCTAACAAAAATCCATTAGTGCAAACCTGGTGTCAATTGTTATTCTCCATCTGTGTCTCACACACTTGCAGCGGGGCTCACTCTTTTTAGATTGGTTTCGCTGGTCAGTCATCCGTTGCTAGTGACATAAATGAATCATTGCTAAATTGACTGGACGCAGGAGGACATTTTATTTGAGCCTTCTCCTCTGAGCGCAGTCTTGCCTGAATGATACTATTGTATATGATATGGTGTGGGCCATAATTTCCCAAAGGCACAGATTTAGGAGTAGACATACAGTAAGTTCTCAGTCCAGGTCCTGTTAAGCACATACAGTATGCATGTTTTTAAAGGACTGCAGGCCAGGGGACATAAGCACTTCACGTTACCTTGTTCATGTAGTTGGTTGCAAGTGATCCATATAAATGGAACTACAATGTAAGTTATTTAAGATATTTTGACTGTGTGTATGCCTGATAACAGAACAACCACTATTTAGAACAATATAAGTCATGCATAGTGACTCACATTGTAAATCTATATGGTCTTATCTGTCATTCGTGAATCAGTCTGTCCTTTTAATAAGTTGTTGCCTGTTTTGTTTAGTATGTCAAAACATGCAAACAAATCTCTCATGATGGTTGAAATGGGCATCAGTTAGCAACCAAGACAAACACTTTAGCTTGTCTGCAAATTACACAGTGTTTTACCTGATTACAGCTTTTCATTATTGTCACTATGCCAAAAATGTCTCTTACAATGACATACGGTGTCATTTTTTTTTAAAGTCCTTGCAAACCATATTGCATGACTGGAGCGAGGGAGAGATTAATTTTAGCAGTTCAAATAAGGACCCCTTTCATGCACACACATACCCAATCTAATCTTCTGTTCAGCGCATCAAGGGATTGTTCAAAAAGCCCCTCTGAAGTCAAAGGCAAGCAAACAAAAACAGAGCTCAATGAACTGCACAAAAGTGTGGGGGAGGTGGTGTGACTGGCAGATTTTTTTATTTTTTTTTATACAATTTTTCCTTGAGAAAATGAATTGCGGCTTTTTACTCTTTTTACTCATTCTGACAGGTCTCCATTATATTTCCAACTCTTACCTACTCCCAGTTCTACATTATGGAGCTGCACTACAGGTACCGGTATATAGATTAGCTTGAAAAACTCTCTTCCACCTGATAGACCCCATACTGTATGTATACTATCCTGAAATCAGTTTTGTCATCGGTGCTCCCTTTAACACTCACCACTTTGAAGTGTACTCCTTGGTTAATTTGCCCTCTATTCACTCATGCAGACAAATTCACTGGTCCATGTTTATTTATAAAACACTCATTGGCAAGACCTTATCTTCACTCTCTACTCACTTTGAATACCATCACCCGCACGCTACATTTTAGTCAGTTTTATTAACTCCTTTGTTCCCCAAGTATTATGATTGTGTTATGGGTTGGGTCATTGGGTCATATGTGACTTTCTTGGGGTCGGGTCATAGGGTCATTGTTTTATAATGTTGTCAGTTGCTATGTCCCACGTGGAGATTTTTGTAGTTGCTATGTCACTAATGATGATGACAATGTATTAGCCATTCTTAGTTTGTCTAGTCCTTTCTGATATTTGTAGTTGCTATGCAGTTATGGCACTTATGATGATTTATTAGTCACTCTTTTTTTATCATATATGCCTTTATTCTGTCATATAATTGTGCAATACCTTAGCAATTTGCGAGAGTTACTGAATGACATTTGTCGAGGTTTCTCATCCCAACTCTTCCATGCAAGCTGTTCTTTCATGTGTTCTGCATCCAGCCCTGATCGGTATGTTTGAGGTTGCTTCCATGCATGAAGCTCCGCTCTCGCCGTCAAGTGTTTTCCTCAAGTCCCCCGTGTCTTGTCTGCGTTTGGGTCCAAACTTTGCGGAATCCAGCCCTGCTATACTCCGTTTCCCAATTCTAGTGCCTTGCCTGAGTTTGGGTAATTCCTCACCTCACGTGACACAAAGTACACCTTGCTTTTGATTTTCTTTTCAATTTTCTGCCCTAAACAACTGAAACACTACAACAAATATTAAAAGAAAACACACCTAATCCCCAAATCCTTTAAATAGTTAGTGAGGCATACTATGTAGTTGATTGTTGCAGCTCTTTTTAGTCTGTGCATTTACTCATCATGTAATGTCAAGTATTAGGTAAATAAATAACTGCATCACATTGTACAATTTGGTATACATGTATAAAAAAAAAATTGCTTTTTTTTTTGCTATGTTTTATGAATAGCTGTTCTCAATTGTCTTACCTGAATAAATAAAGGTTGAGTAAAAACATTTTCTTTCACCTTGTTCTGGTGGTAGAATTTAGGTGTTTTGGGTGTAAGTTGATGTGCTTTTTCATCACATACGTCAATGCAAGGACTTCCCAAGAGAATGCGGCGCTCCACTGACAATAGGCTCCAAGGATCAGGGTCAATGCCCAGACTCCACGCTGTCACGTTTAGATCCTCTTTAATAGCTTTAAAGTATTGCCTCATCCTCCTGATCTGGACTTAACTGGCAGCAGGGGATTTCTCCAGACCGTCATGGTACTTTTAACATGTGCATGTGTGAGTTTGGGGTATCATAATAGTGTGGGCTATTTACAAGGGACTCTTGCCAAAATCAAGGGAAATATGTAGCACTTTCGATTGTTAATAGGCAGACGTTTATCTCTGACATACACAATTAGCTTGTTTGCAAATTATTGTTGTAATGAACCAAAACACATCAAGCAAGTCCATGTAGCAGCTATCCATTTTATATTTATTTCTGACAAAGTTAAATAGCAATAAGTCAAACGTTTACACTTGTCAAAGGGTTCTTATCGTGTGCAGAATTTCTGAACTGTTATTGCATGATAGCTTGAACTGTTTCGAATAGTGCATGCAATGTAGCTTGATACAGGTGTGTGTTTGTGTTTGTGTGCGTACATGTAAATGTGTGTCAACCATACTGTGTGTGTGGTCGCGTTCTAAGGATTTACGCCTTTTGAAGGTCAGCTGTTGAACAGTAGCCATTGGCATTGTTCTCCAGCTGGGCTCTAATCTCTGGATTGCATCCAACATCGGACGCGTTGGCCAAAGTGCTGACTCAGTAGTTTCCTCAAACAATTTGACAGCATTACTTCTTTTCCAGCAATTCAAGGCTGCTCTTGACACTGTCGCGCTGTGGCTGTGTAGTTATGACTTACACTGATTAGGCCACAGCCTTTCCATGTCTCCCAATTTCCCTGCTGAGCATTACAACTCTGATCAAGGAATTGCGCACACACATTAGTCACTACTGTCTTATTTTCTTCATGACCTTGGGTGATGTATCACTTTCATTACCTGCCAGTACTTCGGATGTTCATTATGCAGTGTTTTGTTATTTTAGCACTGTCGTTCTGTGTCTGGCCTCTTTCCAGGTGTAAGTGGTGGGCATGTGGAACGGCTCCACGTCTTCCTGCTGATCTGTGGCCTCAGAAGAGTCAAGGACCCTCTCTATTTGGTGGAAAGTTTTTCAGGTACATCATACGCTGAAACTTGCTCACCATTATTTAAACTGAGGACTTCTGGCATCACAATCCTTGAATTTAAGTGGATGAGTTTAAATGTTGTTTCAAATCTTGGTTTTAGGATCATTTACATTTAGGGTGACTAGATCTTCAAAAATTTAAAACCGCGACACAACAATTTATCTTAAAATCAAATATACACTCATTTCTCACCAGGAACTATCTAGATTTAGTCGGGACTCGCTAGTCAACCTGGTGTCTGGTGGCTGTTTTAATAATTTAGCTAATGCTAGATGCTATCTTGGTTGACAGTTCAACAGTGCCAAACTAGTGAATGCACTCACCTTTTTTGCTCGGTTCCGGTGTTGTGGTAATGTAGTAACACCCGAAAAAATGTGTATCTCCTGGAACTTGATTTGACTTCCGTCTGTTCTGATTTTGGTGCGTCAAACAAATATCAACTGTTTACTCCCTGCAATTTTCTCACATACAAGTCATTGCTGTTTCACACCTTTAATGAGTATTTCAATGGATGTTTGAGATCTCCTGCTGTGTGAGTGGCCATTAAATTCACCTCACGTCAACTGTCGAACAAGAGTGATTATAGTACTTGCTTTCTTTTGATTCTCCACACAGCTATCGATCATTAAAGACGCAAAAGTGTGTTCATGTCTTTAAATGAAAACAAACAGCGCTGCCAGAAGCAGCTTGCATTCGGTTTTGACTACATTTACCATGATTCTTAGGGCACACTCACACTTGGGCCATTTCTTCCGTACCGTACTGAAGCCCAATTCACTCACTATTTTATTTGAATCAACATTATTGACACGCTAATTTATGGTCTAAAAAATGTCTCCAGAGGTGCTGCATTTTATTTCAGTTTTCTCATATTTTT
Source organism: Vanacampus margaritifer (assembly GCF_051991255.1). NCBI lineage: Eukaryota > Metazoa > Chordata > Actinopteri > Syngnathiformes > Syngnathidae > Vanacampus > Vanacampus margaritifer. The sequence continues at coordinate 19,249,702 of NC_135434.1, forward strand.
TGTGACAACAGAAAGATTGAGGTGTTGTTCTTCCTCTCTCCAAATTGACTGGGGTTTTTTTTCTTACAGAGTGGCATAGTGAGAATCCCCAGAATGTGTTTGTTATAATTGGTCCAAGGGTAAGTGCACGGACTTAAATGTCTAGTTGTGTGTTTTTCCTGCAACAAAAGTCAAGTGTATATTTCTCTTTGTATCATGACTTTACATATCGCTGCTATCACTCGGAGACATAGCCAGTGGACCTCAGGCAGCTGCTAATTGGACATACTGTAGGGGAGATACTGCTATAAGTATTTAACTGCAATTGTATGCAGCACTGAGCACTGTAATTCTTCACACAGGCTGAGAGTCATCAGGCACAGTGCCTGTTCAATTCCCTTTTGTGTCAAACTGCCATCTGCTTATTAAATATTTCAGATGAGCACTCACCTAACTAGCCATGTATACAGTAGGGCTCTATCTTATTTTTTTCAGCACGGATGGATGCGCCTAGATCTATCTGCACATGCACTGACATGTGATATGACATAAATCACATGTTGCCCTGCCTCACAAATCATTTCTGTCCTTCATATGGTATTACTTCATGTTAAAAAAAAAAGAAAAAAACAATGCAATGTTTATTTTTCCAAAACTCATAGCACGGTAATGTTAGTGTCCTGAATTGTGAAGTCACAAAGTCATGCATCCGTGGAAAGCAGCAGCCACTTAAGCTGCTCTATTTCTCACCGATTTCATTTTCTATTGTTCATTCATTGATTTCTCACTGTGTCTTCATCTCTACCCTAACTGCTTGACATGACATCAGTGTACAGTATTTCTCTGACTCCTCCATTTTAAACCTTAGTGTCAAGTAAAAGTTATTTTTTCCTTCTTGAAAACAACACCATTAGACATGGCCAAGGGCTTATCCACTGTCTCCTGCCACAAAATTGTCCCCTATGATAAAATGATTCAGTTGAAGCAGAGATGCATGATTCATCTCAAGATGCCGGAATCACATTGAAAGGTTGTTTGTTTGTTTCTATGAGAAATGAAAAGGAGAAACATTTTTGTTTGTATGAATGTCACATTTGGCTACAATTGTTTTGGGCTCTCGCAGTTAAGTCAAGATAAGTCATCAAACTGCATAATACAGAGCCCCTAAAGTGAAAAAAGTGAAAAATGTTTCTTATTAGGACGAAAAACATTCTTGTTAGGACGACAAAGTAGTCCATTGCATGCTAGCATGGGAGACTCTACAACTTCATTTGCATTTCTGATGGAGAATAACAGTGTAGGACCTAGTTTGGTTATATTTTCACCTGTGCCATTATTATAAGGACATTGTTGCTTTACTAGTAATTCATCACCATTATGTTGTCTGAGAGACATTTAAATCGCCTGAAGTCTTGCAGTCTGCTAAACAAGTTACCGCTCGTATGTAAAGAGATTTCTTGTTAGGATGAGAACGTTTCTTGTCCTAATGAGAAACATATTTGACTTTTTTCCCCTCCATGTCACTTTAGGGGGCTCCGTAGTCAAATGAGGTAACTGTGAAATCTAAAAAAAGAAAGAAAAAAAGGACGTGATTCTCCAAATGATGCGTGTTTTGCTCAAATTGCAGTATAAATTCCCAGGATGAAAAATTCAGGTCGATTTGTCACTGATGATGCATCTCACTCTGTCACTGCACTTCACATTACATGCCCTTACAAAGTTGTAGGAAAAACAATTTTGTAATCCTAATCCTATATTTGTTACAGTTGATTCTTCTTCGATTATTATGCACTTTCATGCAACTCTCAACTGCTGGCACAACTATAAATGCTAAATCCTAGATTATGGTAGGACGCTAAAATGCTGTGTTTATACTCTTAAATGTTAACTCACTTCCGTTTCGATTTAATTAAACATGGCATACGCTATAATGAAAAAACTTGCTTGGCAACATCTTTGACCTAAATTGATATGTGACTTTTCTGAGGTTAAGCTAATGCACACAAATCCCACATTGCAATTAATCAGATTGGCCATCCACCCTACACTGACCCCAATCTCTGGAAAAAAACAGGATTTTCAGAAAATGATTTGCTCTTCGGTAGAAGCCATCGTATCATTGTTTATTTTGTCCTCCGTGCGTTCTTAATGATTATGAAGCTTTTGTCTCTGCCAGATCGATCCCGTGCTTACTGATGAAGTTGAAGCTGTTGTGAAGAGGTAAGTGCCCATTTAATTTTCATAGTCAGTTGCACACTATATAAAAGGGATTTGGGAAACTGCTCAAAAAGTGACTTTGTTTCTCCTGAAATGTTTGACCGCATAGGCAGAAAAAAAAGCTAAAAGGAAGCTGAAATGAGTGCAAATCTAAAGAGTCACTTTTTCACATCCTCCAACTTCATGATCTGGCCTGGCCTTTCTGTTTTAGGCCATAACATTTCACCACAACTCTTTGGTTAGAATTTCACCTGTAGTCATCTCACAAGTAGTGCAGTCGTGTTTCTTGCCCTAAGCTTGTCGCTCCTGCTCACCATCATTCACGCTTTTGTGAGCCCTGAGTCACGCCAGAACTGAGCTTTGTCACTGCTTCCACAGAACAGCAGGGGTCTTCTTAGCCCGGGAGAGGAGCCAGCCGGAGCTCCACGCTGCCATGAAAAGGTGCTTTGCTGTGGTCAACAGTTCCATCTCAGAGGGCATGTCGGCAGCCATCTTGGAGGTAAACAACTTATAGGCATCAGGGGTAATTGTGTCTCAAATCACATGATCATATGAACATATCATCACACATTTGATAATGCAAAACTAACACTGTGATGATGGAGCAAATCCACTTTATCTCTTCTCAACACACTTAAGACAATCCATTGTAGGCTTAAAGTTGGATTACGATGTTGGCGTGTTTGTCTCAACAACCTGCTGAAGGCATGAGGTGACACAAATTCTTCATTCTGAAGGAGGATAATTAAATTGTGGGGCTTTTTCCCAAAAGTTCCCCAATTTCATGTATTCGCATTAAGGTATGCTTTTTAAATGTGACAAGAGTCAGCATATCCAGCACGACACTACATGCATAAAAACATGTATGGTAGCATAACAAAGGCTCTGTGTCACACACATTTAATATTAGTGTTGTTTCGATGCGGGTATCGAGAGATACACTGCATTAAAACAGTGGTATCGGCATCAGCAAGTACAAAAGAGTAACTGATTTTTTTCCCCAATGTCCTTGATGAAACCGTCACTTATCGTGGCCAAGTATGTCATATTAATCTTCGGTTTATAATGATGGATCTGAACCTTTTGTTTTTCTGGAGTGGAATGATCATATATATTTTTTCTACGTAATGTTTTTTATGCCATTTTGTGACATCTGATTTGATTTTTTTCATGTCAATAGAAACAGTACTCGTATGTGGATATAAGTCACACATATATCCAATAGTGCAGTCTGGATGCTTAGGTCCTGCTCATCCGAGTATACGTTACAATTGTTTGACAAACTAGACACGTCCGAAAATCTATGGTGGACGAAGAAGCACAAAAGTCACCATTAAAAAGAAAACTGCTTTTAAAGTGAAATACATATAGGGAAACCGGTTAGTTCAAGCACAACATTCTTGAAATTGCCACAAAGCGTCAGGTTGCTGTGGAATGAAAATTACATCATAGTGTCTCATGGCACCAGGCTCAGGTCCGTCACAAAATGGCCGCCCCCTGAGATGGATAAAAACATGGCTTTTGCCACTTAATTCATATTCCGCAAATGTGTTGTTAATAAGAAAAAATGTGTTTAGAAGACTTGTGGAGTCACCATTAAAAACATATTATTGAAGACAGTTTGTGACTTTCTCTTTAACAACACAAGCAGTTACAACATGCAGTACTATATTGTACTTGTGAGGAAGCTAGCAATGAACTGGACTGGGCCTACACCGACAATAGAATCTAATTGCTTTGTCCTTCCGACAGGCAATGGATCTGGGGCTACCTGTGGTGGCCAGGGATATTCCAGGAAATAAAGCTGTGGTTCAACATGAGGTCACCGGTCTGCTATATTCGTCCCCTCAGGTATCCAGCAGAAGCAGGCAGCATTGAAGCCACAACTGGCAATGAGCGTGTCCCTTTCTTTTCAAACATTATCTTTTCAGTCCGACAGTCTCTTAACTTCAGCCTTTTTAACCCAGTTTGTACTTCAATTGCAATTTGTGTAATTCACCAGAGGAGCTAAACTGGGATTGAAAAGTAGAGTCACACAAGTCAATGGAATTTGAAATTTTGATATAGCTTTGCGAGAGATACTCTACGCTAGCAGTAGGAGATAAGCCCTCTCCACGGGTGGTGACTGGGCGTAGGGCCTCGCCTCACGTTAGTGGAGATGGGCTGAGCTGGAGTGTTTCTCAGTCTGCTGCGCCATTAGGTCCGCGGAATGCAGTGTGGATACACCATATGCCAAGTAGTGGTGGCTTCACTAAGCATTGATCACATTTTAATTGGTCTAGTTTTTTTCCCAACCTCCCACCCAGCAGGTCTCTGTGACAGATGGTGGGTAATGGTCAGGTAATGGTCTTCAAAGTTGACAGTTTTTTTTTTAATTTTCTTCATAAGAAAATTGCAAGTGACAGCCATTATAGGATCAACCGAAAAAGTCTATTGGGCTTGATTTGGGCCTGGAGCTCCAAATAGCTCAATCCTTTTGAAGTATTTACTTAATCAATGCAAATACTTTTATCTGCATTCTACTCTCATGTCTTGTAATAAGGCTTTGTGCTTAAAAACCTCTTCAGGCAACTTCAATGGCAGGCCTCAAGTGTCCATTGGCAGTCAATGAGATTAATTTTGCCTTTATCCCTGCCAGGAATTTGTACATCAGTCTCAGAGGCTGTTGTCAGATCATGAGCTGAGAGAGAGAGTTATAAGGAATGGGAAAGTCTACGTGGTGAAGCATCACAGCCTGAAACAGGAGAGAGAAACCTACCAGAGGTTGGTGGATACGCTGCACTAAGGCCACATTGATCAACTCCTTATGTTTACTTTGCATGTCTACACAAACATGAATATTTTTGTATGGGTTTTGGTCTTTTGCTGGATTTTTCTTTTGTCTCATTTGCATGACATCACATTGTGTTAAGATTCATAAACACTGTTGATGTGGCTGGATTGGGGAATTTTAAGGACACATTTCATTGGTGGATAGATTCCTCATAAACTGCTGTATTTACAATAATAATATACTAGTAATAATTTACAACATGCTGTAAACATGTAGCAAAATATTTTTTTTATTCGTACTTGGATCCAAAGGGATAACTGTAAATCAATACAACAGCAAAATGTAATGTACTTTATACATTTGATATTGTACTATTTATTCAGATACATAAATGTTGGTGCACTCCATTCGCTGTCTCTTTATTATTTGACTTCTAATTGTATTTCTTATTCAGATTTTTATTTTGTTTACACTGTGCACAACCACTTTTGTTTGATGAAGTCAGCTAGTGCCTGTTTGAAGGGTTACAAGGATTTTCCAAAAGCACAGGAGCAACATCTGCTTTGACATAAAGTATATTTTTTGTTGCAGCTATAAAATATATTTACACTTCAATCATAAAACATAGTTTAGGATACATTTTGTAACACTCTGATCTGCCACAATTATTAATTTGCATGGGTAAAAAAAAAAAATTCAAATTTTTGATTGACATACAGAGGTATTAATTAATCTACATTTTTACTTTTGACATTAAACTTTACAGCGTTAATGACCTGAATCGTGGTTCTTTCTCATCTAGTAGCATCCTGGATTAAATACATTGGAACACATTTTAACATAATGCACTTCATATCGCTTAATTTGACCACCATTATGAACACATGAACATTTTTGTACTTTGCAAAATGCTGCGCATTAAAATTACTCAGATAAAAACAGTCCAAATACATTTCAAATTTATAGTGGGTTAACAAAATACAAAATTATAAAGAGGAAAAAAATGGCTACTAGCTCTACTTGTGACTATCATATGGATTTAAAACCCATGTGGGTTCTGTATGATTTCATTTTATAAGCTCGTCAATGCCTGCAAGGTATGTTGGTCATTAGGAAGTGCAAACATTTAAAGAATAGCACATGGATATCCACATGCAGCATAGCATTTGGTGGCTTTTTCATTGTGTAAAGTAGGACATGGGCTCATTTCTTCAGTATTAACAGTATTATACAGTATGTGTACAGTACATCTAAAAGGCCTTTGCAGGTAATGAAAAGGGTTGTGTTTTTTGTCCATCTCATATTTGTCAACAAAGGCATTGAGGTGATCAAAGCCACATTTTCTGCAATGTGAGATCTGATCAGACTCACTATTATACACTGTCCCGGGGCTCTGCAACGGGCACTTGGGGTCCCTCCTCACAACTGTCTTCCTTCCCAACCCAATGGATACCATGTCCATTCTCCCTTTGTGAGAGACGCGGCGAATGCTGGTGCTCCATTGTGGAAAAAGTGGTGAAGTGGACTCGCTTCCTCTTGCTGGTTGGTGAGTGGAGCGACTCTGCGGGCAATGGTTTGCTCCTGAAGGCGCCCACACAGCTAATAGGCGAGTTTGTGACTGATGCCAGGCAACTGGGCCTTCTGGACAGTGAAGCAGTTTTATCAGGCCCAATGTCTATCACGGTGGTCATCGTCTGCGAGTCTTGTTGAACAGGACTTCCCGGGACGCTCATCACTAGTTCAGCATCTGTACCAAGCCACACCCAGTCATGCCTGTGACCTGTAGGCTCCTGGCTATGTGACGGAGACTTCTTATGTCTGAACTTCACAACATATGATATACAATTGGCAAGAAATACCATGATGGCCAAGCAAAAGACCCCCAAAAGAGCATACATACCAATCTCTAAGTCTGTAAGGGGTCTGTTTGTCAACATATCTTCCTCACCACTGATCTCAACCTCCACTGACTCTTGTCCAGGAACAACAATTTTAGTGGTAATATTATTGGAGTTGACCAGGTTACCGGGAGCCTTAACAGTACTCGTGAAACGAACACTGTCCACTATCATATTGTCAGAGCCGTATGCTTTACTGCTGTCACCGGGGCTGCTCATCATACTGATATTGACCATGCTGGTGGGACTGCTTCCCGAAATGCTAGGTTTCCCTACGCCTCCAAGGCTGCCGCTGGTCATAAACGTCCTCTCTGTAGATTTGATTGTGGTCTTCGCCAAGGGACTCTCGTCTTTGGCTGATGTTGTGATGCGTGAAGGAACCTGTGATGGTCTCCTTTGCTCCCTGTCACTCTCAATCTCTTCCCCATCATTTCTGAAGTCCCCACCGCTGTTCTTTTTTTCTGTGGTTTTGCTGACAGTGGTGCTGTCAGAACTTCGGCTATTGCTGTCTGGTTGTCGACTTTTCATCTGAAACTTGACCTTAAGACTGCCATTGCCCACAGTTACAGTGGTTTTACGTTTAGACTTCTGGCAGGCCTCACAGATAGAGATTTCCACTCGGACCAGAACTCCTTCACCCTCTCCCTCTGCTACCACAGCTGGGGGGGTTCCACGTACTGACACCACGCCCTGATCCAAGGATGACACCATCACACGGTAAGAGGCAGGATCATAGATGTCAAGAGGTGTCTGGCTGCCATCACTGAACTGGACCCATGCACTGACCATGGCTTCCTAATGGCAGAGAAAACAAAAGAAATTGTTATTGTGTTTTGGAACAACCATTCAGTCATGCTGGAGTTAAGTTGATTGAGAATGTAACCTGTTGGGGCAACCTCAGAACTTCCTGTGTAGCTGTGGTTGCCAGAATGGCCCTGTTGCTTCCTGGGCTGAGCTGTAGTGTCATTGAGAGACCTGCAACCATCTGGACACCCAGTTCAGTAATGCTCACTTTTTCATCTGTGACTTTCACTGTTGTTTTTGCCAAGATTGTGTCAGAGAGTGGAGAAAACACCTGTCGCAGAACAATATCACATACCGTAAATGCACAGTTTGTTTCATCAGGCTGTAAATGTGTTGTGGGGTCAGTTTATGTACTTGCCAATATGTCATATTTAAGGAATTTAATTTTGTCATGCCAACACACATTTACACATAAGACACGAAATTCGATACCCGAGGTCCCAGATTAGCCCAGTAACTCCCAAAAAGTTAAATATTAATATAACAACAAACATGATCAAATAAAGATACATTGTCGACATTTGTGTGAGCAAAGATTAATATTTGTATATGATTATCTTAGTAGATTCAAAGACTATTATAGGGCCAAGGTTGTCAAGATTCTAATCAATTTCGGACAATAAGGAGCCTATGTTTGGTCAGTCACTTCCAAAACCCTGAAGATTGGCAATATTTGGATTTTAAAAGGCAATGTAACCACACGCAAAAGCACGAATATGGACTAAGACCTCTAGGGGTTACCCCTTTTCTAACACAAATATTTGTTCATGTAAACGTGACCGAAATGCCTTGATTGAACGTGGAATTGGTTTGTGTTTTCCGTACACTCTATTCACAAGGAATCTTGGTCTTTTTAGTACAGAAAGTCTGACCGTCTCGTGTGCACGTGCACTACCCACCGGAAATTTACAGACAGAATATATATGTTTTTAAATATAGTCATATAGTGATATAGTCAATTGTGAATCCAGGACTGCATCGTCACCGTCCGTGTCTTCTAGGAATAAACAACTATTTGGCATTCATAATCCCTACTTTGTAATTGACTTTACATGGTCTTGTCTGCTCTCAGCGTCCCCTTTTAATTCTATTTGCATAAGCCACTTTGACAGCTGTTTCAGGCCCGGGAATGCTGCTCTACTACTGAGCTTACTTTTGCGTTTCACCATTATGTCAAAATTGCATGGAATAGCAAAAACATATTTGTATACCCTAAATGAACATTTTCTTTGAGCAATCTGTAAATAAAAAGATGTCAGAATTTGTCTGTTGAAAATGTTGCTCAATAGGCCCCTCAATGCTTCAATACATGTTTTTCCTTCAATGGGCTTATTTTTAAGTTACTTTATGTCACCAGGAAAATGCTACGTAGAGATCATAAGTGCCAAAATGAAGGCCACCCAGACCTCAGTATCTAGGGCCCTACCCTTGCATGATAGTCCTGCCCACAAGTCGGTGAATACTATGTGAATCATGGAGGCAAGTAAGAAACATGTCAGTCGGTCAGTCAGAATGGCACTGTAGCGGCTTGCGGAAAATGCTTGGCCATTTCCGTGCTTTGCTACAATGTCCATCAGATTCAGTTGCTTGAGCCAGGGCTGGAGAGATCCATGAGAAAATATGCAGTATGAAGAATCCCCCCCAAAAAAACATCCACTTTTTTCTTTACCTAAAACTAGAGAATGTCCAGAATTTGTGCCAAGGGTGATTTAACAAAGTTAAGTACTATCTTGCTGCTTGATGTTACTTTAATTAGCCAACACTTCAGTACTGCTCAGGGAATCACTGGACCATCAGTCACAGGAGCACCGCTGACATTTTAAAGGGACTGCAACATGAAATATCAACTTTTTGGAGCTTTTAGCCATGTTAAAATACTAATTCCTCACAAAAAAAACATGACCAAAGTTGTGTTTTCCTCCATTCGCCCCTGTATGAGAAATTCTAGGTTATTCTGCTCTCCAAGCACCAGCCCCTCCCAACCTGAGAAAACGAGCTGTTGGCACGGTTTGACGTCATTGCGTGCGGCCCCACCCCCGCACCGCCTCTACGGACTAAACGCACGGCCACTTTCTCTGAGACCTCCCACCATGGGATAATGACAAAAGTAGCCTTTATCAATAAACATTCTGACCAAATGAATTCAAAGCAATCAATTATTCTTCACATTTGCAATGGCAAAGTGCAATGAAATGACAATTGGCTGTTTTAAAAACCATTGGCTGTGTAAAGTAAAACATCTGTGCCATCTGCGTGGATAGTGCGCTTGCCCCATTAGCAACAGGGTGTGGGTTCGAGACCCGCTGTGGTGCTTTTTTTTTTTTCCTCCTCCTCCTTTCCTCTAACCTCTCTGAGTTAAGAAGCTTAATCCAGAAGTTTTTATCAATATCAGAAGGCGGCCATTTTGTCACTTGCTGTCAAATGAATCACAGTTGCTCAGGTCTCAGGTAACAACCAATTACAGCTCAGCTTCAGAAAACAGGTGAGCTGTGACTGGTCATTGCCTGAGCCATGTGCAACTGTGATGTCATCTTCAGTTGACAGCAAGTGGCAAAATGGCCGCCCCCTGAGATTGATAAAAATGGCTAGATTTTTGCTGTGTAACTCATATTCCACAAATGTAATATGAATCTGAATGTCATGTTTAGACTAGTAAGGTCACATATAACATATTGTCAAGAAATGTTTAAGGTTGACTTCCCCTTTAATAGACAGACACATTGACACTATTTTCCCTGCTCAGGGGTTCACATAGGCCTACTGTTTTGATGCTCATGCTTAGTTACCTGGATGGCAGTGGTCCCAATGTCTTGGCCTGATAGCACCCTCCCCCCCTGCAGCCGTGCCACACGAGGATCTTCCACCTTCATATAGTATCTAACAAGTCTTGTTACATCCACCAGCCAGTCAGAGCCCAGGAAATAGGCCTTAGAGTCTCGAGGGTCCGCCTTCTCGGCCACAAAGTGGGTTAGCACACGCACCAGGGCGTGCTGATACTGCAATGTGCAGCCCTTTCCCTTCTTTTCATCCACCTGACCGTTCCAGCCAGATCTGAGACATAGAAAACACACAGACTATTAGATAATTTGCTCATAGATTTGATCTGATTCTGTTTGGATGGATCTGAGGGAATATTAAGGCAATGCAAGGAACATCATATCATAACATGTAGAGGGCAAACAAGGTTGTCTTTTACTGACACAAATGTGTAACCCACCTCTTGGAAGTTACTATAGGGACCCTCCAGCTTTTGATTTGGCTCAGCTCGGTGTCTGACACCTCGATCTGAAGGGGGAGTCGGGGCATCCACACATTCAGCTCAAGTTGAGCACTGAGGTAGCTGTAGGTAAAGTTTACCACCATCTTGACTTTGCCTTTTGTTTCTTGGCCATTTACAAAAACATAGTCACACCTGTCCGAGACCTGCAGAGGAAGAGAAATAGGGATACTTTATCATTGTGATGTCTTGATTATATCAACGAGTTTATCCAGCTATTTTTTTTCTGAGCAAACTGCAGCCATAGTCAACCAGGTTGTCAGTGGGGGTTATGTCCTTTAAGTAATGACAAACACGATCAAACAAGCTCATAAATGTCAATGTTTTAACAAATGGTGGATTCTCACCACACTAAATGTCCTTGTGGCACTTTCACACTGCATGTGATACCATTGTAATGTCAGTTAGCTGCAATAAACTACTCTGATGATCACTGCTCCAAAGCTTTGGGACGATGCGGCATTGCAATTTTATGTTAATCAAAATATCGCGCTCAACATCAGTCCTTCACAGCCAAGTGCATTCATTACATGATCATTTCAAAAGTGACCTTGGAGAGTTTAAGCTACTACTGAAAAAGATCACATGGACAATCTGAGACATGAATCAGGAGCTTTTCGTCGGTCCTCTCAACAGCCACCGCTCACAACAAACAGGATAATTATAACGCCACATTTAAATTCAGTCACCAGCCTCTGGAAATGCACACAGGAGTGGAAAAAAAATAATGTGACTTTGACTGATAGCCTAAGGAGGAATACAAATAGCAAATCTCGCTCTTATTTGCACGAATCCAGCACTTGGCTACACGGTGTGCTGCCATGTGCACATGCTATTTTTGAGAGGATCATCAGTGCATTTCAGAATCATCCTGCACCCCCCCGTGTCCACGGCTAAAGCTTTTAAATGACCACGTCACTGTGTGTCATCCTGCTATGGCCTAACTTCCTGACAAATAATCTCATGCATGAATTCCATCCAAATAGTGCATTTACAGTGTGGCAGTGATGGAGAATTCCTAATGCAAGCATGGATCAATAGACACGAATGGAGTTGTTTTTAAGTGTTTCAAGCTGTATGGAGTCCTCATATTTTAATTCATTGTGAATGCAGTCATCCATTCATCCATATTCTGAGACACTTTGTTCATTTCTTCTTTTTAACGAGAACGTCATCCAAGAGCTTCACGCTTAAACTGAACTTGGAGCCTTGTTCAAATAACACTTCAAAACATCATTTAAAATGGAATATATTTTAATGTGGCAGCCGCCCACTCTTCTTGGTCACAATCTCATTCTGTCAACAATAATAGCGCCATGGGTTTTTGTGTCATCAATTTATATTTGTTTTTGAATTTTATCTTAGTTTCATGAGGCAGTACATCCAGACTGAAAGGCATGCTTTCCCTGATAATTAGAGCTGTAGTTTCTACTGAAAATATATTTTAAAGGTTGAAAGAATCTTCTGTTATTCTATCAGGAAGCAAAGTTAAGCAATTGGTCAAATTCAGTTCAACCCTGATAAATTGTTGAGTCACACCATAAAGACCTGACAAGTCATACAAGACAAGAAGCTTTTAATGAAGTATCGGTTGTTCACTTCTGACCTGACAAATAATGATGGACAAATTAAGCTTCATGAAGCACTTACAGTGATATTTTTTGACTCCTCTAGATGACACTCTTGGTTTAAAGATGCAGTGGAAATGTAATCAATTTCCATTGCACTAGCCTTTGTCTATAAACCAAGAGCACCATCAAATTGCAAGTGCTTCATAAAGCTTAATTTTCCCATCACTACTCACAAATCCATAAAACAGTCCACATATACACTCCAAACAACTCGTGAGATGACCTGTTGATCTCCTGTCTATAATGCTAATGCCATAACCGAACCCTTCCCATTTAGCACCAACAGATTTGATTCTTTTCAGTCACTGCGGACGGAAAAAAGATAGCCAGATGTTAGAATTATCTGAAATATTGTTCACTGGAGCTGCTGTCTGGCCAGATATTAAACTGAAAGCAATACAAGGATTAGAACAACAATCCACGTAGGATGATTTAGTGCACAGACCTTCTCTTTACATTGATGCATAATCCTGTTTGTATTACAACTAACGCTTTTAAACGCAGAATACTGTACACCACTATTTTTACTTTTACTTTACACTTGTAAATCTGAGCCTTTCTCCTTTGTTGAGATAATCCATCCACTTTACATGTGCACATGTGATAAGACTGGAAGATGCACGACATGCACATTTCATCGGTAACAATGCTAAATATGTCACCAATTATGGAAACTGCACTAGGTCAAAAATATGCAGCAGATGCCCACAAGTCACTTTTCTAACATCACGCCCGCTCTTCGCTGATTTATTTATTTATTTATTTTTAACTGTCTGTTTGGGTCAGGTTTGCCCCACCAGGTTTCTAGCCTAAGAATGTTCACCAGATGTGGTGCGTGCGAATAAAGGCTAAGACATGGACAAACACACAAGTGCATTTTAATGATGGCATTTTAAATGCACAGAGATATTGTAAAGTGTTTCTAAGTCCCATTGATGTGCCATTCATCAACATCAACAACCATCATGGCCCCTTGTTGAAAGGATCTGTGAACAACATTTGAGAGAATTAGACCTTTTGTGTACATATAGAAAAAGACTGATCTTTGAGTTCAGCCCATGAAACAAAATCAAGTGAGGGACAAGGGAGAAACATTTGCCTAAGCTCTTTAACACGTTGTATCATCAAAAGCGTACAATATGTTTGCTTGAGGCTGGAGTCCATTGTCCTTCTTTAATGTATTTTTTTTACATTCTGTAACCCCACAGTCATAGGCCCTGACTTTCAATTTCATCAGTCAAAAAAGCCCGTTTCTGGCAGTCAGCCATGCCCAGGTTCACGGGATAAAAAGGAAAAGTCACAGGATGAGAGAGCAGTGTGGCAGACTGCAAGGTAATTTGTGCTGAGCGATTTAGCTCAACGGCTGTTCATTGAGGAAGAGATTGATGGGTGATAGCGTTGAAGCCCGACTAACAGTTTGTTTTACTGAGTGGAAAAGAGATGGAGAGAGGAGGTGACTTTGGTAGAACATATTTGTCTACTGTTGTCATTGCTGTCACATACATGGCCCGCCATTCTCGTGAATAATCTTTTCTTTTGTCACATAAGGTCACCAGTTTTGCATCAGGGAAGAAAGTAAATTAATTTTGAACCCTGATTTTTTATTTATTTATTTTTGAAATAGTGTGCTGATTGAACCATACCTTGAGAGCATCTTCATCAGTAGAACTGCATTCTGTATATCCAGTAACATCAGTGACCAGGCCATCTTCTTCCACAGCGACAGTTCTTACAGGCACCAGCACTTTTTTTCCGGTCAGGATTGCAGTATTCAGCACCTCAGTGTCCTGCAATGGAAACAATACCACTACAATCAGTCTTTTGGAAGGCTGCCTGGTAAAAAATAAATAAAGCAAAGGATCTTTATGTTGAGCATGCGCACTCATTTTATTGTGCATATGTTTTGTTTTGTTTTTTTTGGGGGGGGGGGTGTCACCGCAGTGTGTGATATCACCTCATGCTTGTGTTTTGCTTTTTCTTTGGCTTTTTGTGGTTTTATTGCAATAATGGATGTATTACAATAAAACGGCCATCATTAATGACGTCATACAAGTCTTCAGAATTTGCGAGAGGACCTTAGTGTGTTGCAAGTGATAGAGCATACAAATTAAATCAAATTGCTCTGGCGCCTTTCCTATACCACTCACAGCAACTAGGGAACATGTGATAAGAGCTGGACTGGCCATCTGGCCGGCCTCTTTTGGGGCCGTTGCAGTGCTTTTTCATGATTATATTCCTACATTTTACCACAAGAGACTGGCCCACAATTTAGAAGGGCCAGTCCATTTTGAATATAGGTAGCAAACTGAAACATCAATAAACGTCAACGGCAGGCAGAACTACATGTGAGACAAAACTGGCTGGCTTGGGCCGGTGGGCCGACGTCAAAATCCCAGGGCCGTTTTTTTTTTTTTGTGCCAGTCCAGCCCTGCATACGATTTTTGTTTAACAGAAACCTCAGATATGGTTAATTTTATAGCTTTTCACAAATCGATATAATTGGTCACACCCCAAGTAGGTCCGCTTTTTTTTATTATTATTATTTTTGACCGATCTTGAGTGTTGACAACGCAATGTTATTGGCTCAACTAACATGCTATTTTATTTTTTCATTTGTTTCCTGAAACTTGGCAAACATTCTTCAGCACATTCAGTCATAGAGGGAATAGCAATTTGTGGGAGGTAATAGTTATTGTTAATATCTCACTGAATATATGCATGACGCAAATGCTTGCGTGCAGTCATGAATAATCAAATTGAAGCAGATGGATGTGTGTCTTTCCTGTGTAAAATCACGTTGTCCAAATGAAGTTGAAATAATCGTGTGCCGTGTGTGTAAGTGCGCACGTGCATGACAGTTTGAGAGTAGTGGAGCGTAGCCGGGTCGGCTTCTATGAATGATCAGTGAAATTCACCCAGAGGACAGAATAAAGCAGATGGATGATTGTCTCTGAACTGTAAAACTGGTCTAAATGAGGCAGAAGTAACTTGTCTTTATTTTTTCTGTGACTGGCATTACAATAGTTCAAAAGCAGATGTACAGCCCCTAACTGAAGCAAATCACATGTTTGGTCCACCGCCTGAGGTCAACTTGTAATCCTTAATAGATATGGACTATGTCAAATTCACGAATAGGGATAACGTGTCTTCATAACTTCAGGCTCTTCAGACAGCAATGTGAATATGACCCAATATGGCTACTGGTTCAAATGGACAAATCAGGTTCAATGCTATTGTATTCAAAGCCATGTAATTTATTGGAAAGTTATGATTTTATGTACAGTGGTACCTCGGAGTTTGAACATAATTCGTTCCTGCAAAGTGTTCAAAGTCCAAAGCGTTCAACCTTCGGGGGAAAAAAATCCCATAGGAAATAATGTAAATGCAATTAATTCGTTCCCAAGCTCCAAAAACAGAGAATTCCTATTTTAATTTCTATTAGTTTTTTACATTTACAGTATAGTACAGTATTTAAACAATAAAAATACCTTAGCTTACCTGTTGTGGTGTGATGGCATCAGTGGATGATAAATGCTATGTTAATGCTAGCATTAGTTCAGTGCCGAGTTTGTATATTTTACATTGGGCATATTGTTGGACTACTAAGCGGTCCCTGCGTGCGTTGTTTAACGTCAGGCACATTGTTGAAGAGCTAAGGGGGGTCCTCGTGCCAGTATTTACAGAAGTTGTCACGGTAGTTAGAACTGTGCAATAATCTCCTTCCTAATTCCGCAGTGGTTTGTAGCACTGTATGTTTTTCTGTGCTGCCACTGGCACTGTTGTCTTTCTTTGAGCCCATTGCAAAGAAAATTGTCGTGGAAAAATCCAAATGCACTCGCAAATGTATGGAGCACCTCCGAGAGTATTTACGATCTGACTATAAGTGCATAGTCTCAACTACCGCAAAGTGAGCATTCGGCATTGATCGGCTTCGCTCGGCTACCCGTTTTCAAGGTACGTTCGGCTTAGCTTGCTCCGAGACGTTCAAACTCTGAGGTTCCACTGTATTAGTTTTAAGGTAGCACGATCAAGGCTGAGCACTAAAATAGAAGCAAATGAAACACGGAAGCAAGGAGCGGATGACCACATTACTGCATGTCTGAATGCAGAAGAAAGACATCAGCTAGCTGTCAGTCAACAACACAAGGTCATTCTTTGCTTAAAATAGAACCCATTTGCTGAACAGTCCAAAGCGTAGTCAGCCAGACAGGAATGGATCAGAGCAAAGTGCATTATATATTTTCATGTGCTGCTGATGCTCAAAGGATGCCATCCAAGCTTTGGAATTATTGGAAAGCTGTGGCTACTTAAGTAGCTTACCGCCACCGCAGTGTGAATGTGTGAGCGCATGAATAATGTATCCATTCCATTGTAAAGCATCTTTGAGTGTCTGAAAAAGTGCTATATAAATCTGATGCATTATTATTATTATTATTAAACGTTATCGCCAGTAATATCAACACTGGTTCATAATGTGACATGCAAGCTGATGCCAACTCACCGTTATAAGAGGGGCCAGGCCGACAAAGTCTCTCTGAGTGGTGTAGATGGTCATTGCTCCTTCAGTCTTGGCTGTATTTTTGGATGGGAGCTCCAACTTCCATATGATCACCTGACTGTTGACAGGGCTGTTCAGATCATCAACTTCAAAGTCCATCTGAAGCACTTCCAGCAGACTGCCTTCAAGTCTGAGAGCGGAAGGACAGATCTTATTAGGCTGGCATATAGTTTGAATGTAACCCAGGAGAGCACAGACCGCCACCCCAAAAAAAAAAAAAATCCTGTTTGTGTTTGCCCATCTGCTCGGTACTTAGCAGGCTGTTTGCGGTTAATGGAGGATGACAAACAAACGTAAGGTTCCATTATGATTTTTGCCGGTGGGGAGTTCCATTGATGCCAGAATGATGTTAAAAGGTGAAAACAAATTCCTCTATCCACATCTTTATCCAACTCCTTACCGAAATGTAATGCATCTTTCCTACCTTTGAATGTTTTACTAATTCTATGGGAAGTCATTTAAATAAAACTGCAGGTCTTTGTTAAGATATTCATTTTGTTTCATTGGCTGCTACTCTGTAGTAACATTAAAGTGCCTACATTGATATTGTTTAACCACTGACGTGCATTCCTATTTAGATAAGCACGGTTGTGTAACACTAAGGATTTTTGCAGGAATATATTCTGCACTTTTAACCTTTGGCTTTTTGTTCTGTTTGGAACTGGATTTGTGTTTGGCGGATCGGTGCAGCGTCTGCAGTGATGCGGAATCTGTATCGGTCCTTTGTGGTAAAGAAGGAGCTGAGCCGAAAGACAAAGCTCTTGATCTACTGGTCGATCTACGTTCCTACCCTCACGAGCTGTGGGCTTGTCGAAAGAACAAGATCTCTGATACAAGCGGCCGAAATGAGTTTCCTCCGCAGGGTATCCGGGCTCTCCCTTAGAGATAGGGTGAGAAGCTCGGTTATCCGGGAGGGACCAGTTGAGGTGGCTTGGGCATCTGGTTTGAATGCCTTCTGGACGCCTCCCTGGAGAGGTGTTCCGGGCATGCCCCACCGGCGGGAGGCCCAGGGGACGACCCAGGACACGCTGGAGAGACTATGTCTCTCGGCTGGCCTGGGAACGCCTTGGGATCCCGTCGGAGGAGCTGGTTGAAGTGGCTGGGGAGATCGAAGTCTGGGCTTCCCTGCTAAAGCTACTGCCCTCGTGACCCGACCTCGGATAAGCGGTAGATGATGGATGGATGAGTCACCAGTAAAATGTATTCTTATTTATATGCATATTTTATTCATTGGGATTTAATGTTTATAATAAATCACTGCTTGCGAGTTCAATTAATGTGTGAACACTTGATGATGAAGGCTACTGTATTTGATCAACTACAGGTCCTGAGGAGGAACCACATTTCTAATCTGGCTCTTAAAGCAAAACTTTAGTTTTCGTTGATTATTGTGGCACCATATGGGCGACCACATACATTGTCCATGAGAACAGTGCATAGTGTCGTAAAATCTTGAAATCAAAATGACATTTCTGTTTCTAGTGGCTGTGTGAAGGATGACTAGCGATGAGGTAATGCATTTAATTGTGTCTTAGCAATGTCATATAACGATGTTGGAAAAAAAATGTTTAACTTTGGTTTTGTACCGTGTTCCCCCACCGTGCCTTTCACCTGACTCAAGTCCAAGTAGCCTCACTTTTTCTTTTGGTTCCTGCCACCCTACTCAAAGTTGCTCAGTGCCACTAAAAGCAATACAGACCTCTCAGGCCATGACAAATGTGCCATTCAACTAGTTGTAAGTCGATGTTTCATCATAAGAGTTATGAACATATTTTATCAAGATTTAAAAGTTCCTTAATGTTGCTAAGCTAAAAAAAAAAAAAAAAAAAGGAAACTTGCAATATCAATTACATTGCAGTCAATTAGGTGCTTTTCCACCACTGGAACTTTTGGAGAACTTTTCAATTTACCTTGGTAAAATTCAGTTTGCACGTTTTTCCTTCCACAACAATTTCCGGGGTAATTCACATCCCCAGGGGGCAGCAGCTGGGTCTTGCTGAGCCAGGCTGGAACTTTAAGCTGCACTTATGGAGGACCAAAACTGCCATAAATAAAAATAAATGACTAAAAGTGAAAATAAAAACAGATATAATAATTATAATTTAAAAATTAAATTAAATAAATATTAATGGAATTACAAATAACAAAAAATATGCATAATGCATAAATAAATAAAAGTAAAAATAAATACAAAAATAAAAGACGAGATTCAAAAAATAAATCTAAATAAAAATGTCTAAATAAATACAAAAATAAATACATAAATAGAATTAAATATCAATCAATAAAATAAAAATGCTCTGCTCTCACATTTATTTCATGCTGCAGACGGTCTGCCAGGAGGAAATGTTATTCAAATGAGGGGGTGTCCTGAGCGTGTCTTGGTTTGGACCCCGCCGTTGCCAACTGCCTTTCATTGGTCGAGTGAGCAGCTTGCATTGGAGAGCTCCAGCAATGACAGACTATCTTGTCCACTGTTTCACTTTTAGACATTTGTTTATTTTTTTTTGTCATTATATGGCAGTTTTGATCCTCCATATGCACTGACCAAGGCTGATTGGCCAATTTTGGGGGTGCGTTATTTTTACATCGGCTGGGCTCATCAAGCTCATGCGTCATCAATTATCATTATAAATTCCCTGCGAAACTTTTACAACCAAGAACTCCCTTTACCCAGAACTCAAACATATTGGGCTTGTTGGTAGAAAATCGGCTAATAAATGTATACAGTAACGTGCTAAAATATTTAGGCCTATGCATTCAGAATGAATCACAGTTGTGAATTTAAACATTATAAGTTGTAAGCAGAAAGGGGGGGGGGGACCTAGGCAACAATTGAATTCTTATGTTTCAGGAAATTATTTGTGTATGTCCAAAGGTAAAGACTTAATGCTACGACTACATGAGACAAAATGATGCTCTTCTGCAGGTCCTTTGAAAAATATATAGGCTACCACCTGCATAAAATGCAGTGAGCTTGTAGTATCTGGCACTGTGAAATAAGTATGGAATAATAACTGGTTGGAGTACAGCAGCAAAGCATTATGCCTTTGTGACCTTTGTATAATGGCTTCTCAAGGATGTGAGCCTGAATGGTGACTTGGCTATAGATTCAATTTTCTCATGTAGCAAAGTTCCTATTGTGTGATTAATTTCTGGTTAAACAATGAACAAGAAAAATTTACTTAGAATTGTTGATGAAAACACAAGCATGCGCGTAATGTGGTCGATGGTAGGTTGAGGAAAAATATATAACCGCAATTAGTATTGAGAAGTTTTATGATGGGTTAGGAGGACCCTTGAAAAAATACATTTTGTAACCATTTTATTAATCCACATTTACTCACTCGCATAATAAAAAATCAGACCCACCGCACTGTTTATTTCATCAAATGAACTTGATGGGCTAACCACCGGCCTACTTAAGAATAACAATATGGAAAAACACCAGTGATCATTTGTTAATCCTCCATTAGTTCCAAACTCAACAACAACTGCAAAGCTATGTATTCCCTCTCTTCTCACTCTGTGATTCATTGTGTCTGGCTCTAGTAAAGAAAAAACAGGGTCTTACTATAATTGAATAATCTCAGCATATTGCACCAAGACCTGGTATTAAAAGATAATGTAATTCTAATGAAGTATCACAACAAGAAAAGCTATGGACTTGACATAAGCATGCATCTATCCCCTTAAGTATGCATTAACACAGATGTGTATCAAATGGGATGAGGCTGCTCTATTCACATTCTTTGAAGCTTGTAGCGCAAAGCAGCCACAGCATCTTGTTTATGGTCTGTGAGTAGCTGTCCTTAACAATAAGCTCAAACTACTGAGATGCGGGATAAATCAGCTTTAAATGCAAGGACACTGCAAATGCATTTAGAGACACAAAGTCGAGGGAATTCCATCTGTGGTGTGATGTTACTCTGCAGGGGATCTGTTTGTTTCATGACGGGATTAGTCAAAATGAACTATATGTTAACCCATAAAGAAGTTGTGGTAAACAATGTTTTTATCCATGCCGAATGGAGAAAACAACGTAATGAGGTCAAATGTAAAACCATGATGTATCCCTTTTGTAGTATGACCTGAAAAAAAATTCACAAACATGCATGAAAAAGATTTACTGCTATAGTTATGCCTTTTCATATTCTTTTCAAGGTGTAAAGTATTACAAATTATTTTTCTTTCGGCTTTCTGCGCAACTTGTCTTTTCCCCGAGTGCCAACCTTCATGCACAGATTAGACCTTCGTATTTCTCAGAGGCAGAATTAATCTTGCAGTTTCCGTTGAACCTCAGCAGAGCTCTTTTGGAGGAATACTGGTAAGCTTGAATGAGCCTGCATGAATAAAAAATGTGAATACTGTACATAAAGGGAAACTACAATATGCTCAATGTGATTCATATTTAAGAGCATTTAGTGGGCAACTATTAGCACATATTGTTCCTGATTTTTACCAATTTACATTTTTACATTTAGTTTACCGCTAGTTTATTTGGACATGGTACTGTACATTCCAGATAATACATTTGCATACAATATGCATACATTTGGTACAAAAAAAATAACTGAACATTTGAGTGAACTTTTTGTTTAGGTAGCTAGAGCTGCACTCAACTGAATCTGCTAAACTGTTGCAGAACCATTTAGAGGCATATTCCCCCGTGTGCTCATAAATCAGAAAATGTGCAATGCTGGGAGGCGGTGGGTGGCTGTATGTGTGTCAGAACTATATTACGACGACGATATTATATTGTATTGATTGGAAAAAGGAGTTGAAGGTGAAGCATTGATTACAACTACGTCCCAAAAAAATTTCACTCATGTGCTCAGTATTCTGAAAACACACAAGTATCACCGGTGAGAATCAGTATAGAGTAGAATCAGTAACTTCTGGCTCATTCATATTCAAAGTGTGAAATACTGTCTCATGAAAACTCCACGATCCGGAAATTAGGGCCACACTTAGACTTCACCGAATCGTGCCTCCTTGGGGATTGCGCACAAATTTCCAAGTTACGCGTGTTGGGTGTGTCAGAAGCCTAGACGGGAGAATTGCGGCACCTTGAAAGTACATATAAGAAATTGAGTTGAGAGCAAACAGGGGAATAGGCATAGGCTGATTACCGGTTTAACAATTTACCGTGGATTTAAAAAGTCAAGGTTTCAATAACCGCTAATGCTGGCTGTCACCCGTAATGAGCTCTTTTCTTCGGAAGGAGTAAGCAAGATGAAAGAGACACTGCAAACACACATGCCTTTTTCTCTGTTCATGTGCATTGTCCTAAAAAAAAACAAAAAATGCGGCGGTGTGTACTAGTTAGCCCCAAGGACAACATGAGTAGCCCAGGGGTCTGTTTTAAAAATACCTCACCAGTGATGGGACACTGGGACTAAGAAGAATGTTAACATTTATTTATTTATACTTAACATGGTTCGCATTTCTTCTGTACCAAATAGTCTATATTGTGTTTAAAGAGCGGTTCAGAAAATGAATAAATAACATAGATTGTGTTCAATGGGGGGGAAATCTGGTTTTATTTACTCAAATATTGTAAAAAAAAAGAGCTGTAATTTTAATACTGTGATATATCATGGTTATCACACTGCCAGAATTTAATACTGCCCTATGCCTATGGGAGAATATGCCCCTTATCGAGGTTAAAAAGCAAGTTAAGTGCCACCTGAAAGCTTATGTGTAACATTATTGCTATTCATAGTCGAAAGACCATACAAAAGCATGGAAACCTTTCTTAATTTCCACTGAAATAGCACACCAGACATTTTGTATTTTCATAACTTAAAAGAGTTCAGGGAAGGCCATTTATTGTTGTAGCGTGTCGTGACTTCCCCTGTGCTCAAAGCTGGGTCTATAAAGGAGGCATGCTTGGATGAGTCCGGTGTGGAAGAACCTCATCAAACACCTTTGGGATGAACTGCAACAGGGATTGTGAGCCAGGCGCTCTCCAACACAACACCTCATCTCATTTCAACATTCCTCACAAGCTGAATAATTGCCATAAAGCAAAACAATGCGTTTAATGTGATTTTTTGGGGTGGGGGGGGGGGGGGGGGGGTATTGGAACTTCTGTAATGTGAGTGTTGAGGAAAAGTAAGTAGATCTTGACACTTTGCAGCACTTACAAACACTATGTGCTTTGAGAGTGTAAGAGATGGTCTCCTGGGACAGTAAGATTTTGTGTTTGGCTCTTGTCAGGTGGGACAGGTGGTTTGTCTTTTACGCCACAGCTGCCAACAAACAAACAGTGATATGCGCCGCAAGAGGTACATTACAAGAACTCCTTTTAACGCCTGACACAGCTTCTCAAAGATTCCCTTTGGACTCCTGGAGTGTTTGTTTATTTAGGCAACGGAAATTTCAACTGATGAAGCAGCTCACAGATATTCAAGTGCAATGTGGAAAATAGTCAGACTTACCTTTTTCCAGAAATGGGAGACTTCCTCTGGCAAATAACAGAGATGGCTCCATCTGCAGCCGTATCTAGTGTGATGTCCCACAGTAAAGAGTTACTTGGTGTTGCTGTACGAAAGGTCACGCCAGTCTTTATTGTTGCTCTGTGAAAGCAAAAGAAAACAAAAATGGAAAGGTCAAGAATGTAATAAATAAAAACATCCCCCGTTGAGAGCCAATGAAATAGAAGGAAATAACTGACCATTTAGACTTTGTGCCATCATCAAAATGGAATACTGTGTGACATCTTAGCGCAATGGTACTTTAATACCCAAAAGACACAGTAAGGCTCACTCCCAAGAGTCCTTCCAGAGCAACCTTTTTCCTGGTATTTCATCTGCATGCAAAGCTACAGTGTGCGGTTTATTCCTGAAACTTTCAGATAATCATGGGGACTTAAGTGCTGATCACATTATGACTCTCTCCGGGGGTGTAATCTGTGTTAGAAGCAACAGCAATTATGGTTCAAGTATAGCTGTAGCAAGTCCAGCATAAAGTAGACACAGTGCTCCTTGACAACGCATTATCTCTCAATTTAAAATATTCAACGTAACCTGAAGATGTTTTTGTGCCAAGTTTCTTTGCACATTTGTGTGTTTGTGTGTGTGACTTCTGAATGTTCAGCTGTACTGCACTCAAAAGGAGGTCTCAAGTGACAAGTAAACTTGGCATGCAGGCTTCTGCTCTATCATCACATTGTGAAATGACGTTGCATGCTTCCACTTCAGGAGAGCCACTGCTAAATACCCCCCACCCCCACCAACATCCCCCACGTCAGTTTAACAGTGTTACCGTGATGTAGGAGGCAAATGAACATAAAGGGGAAGTCAATCCAAGCAGCAAACTCCAGCAGTTTTTATCAGTCTCAGAAGGTGGCCATTTTGCCACTTGCTGTTGAGTGAAAAATACATCACAGTTGTTCAGGTCTCAGGTAACAACCAATCATAGCTCAGCTTAAAAAAACAAAACAGGTGAGCTGTGATTGGTCGTTGCCTGAGCAACTGTGTTGTCATCTTCAGTCGACAGCAAGTGGCATCCCTTGAGATGGATAAAAATGGGTGGATTTTGCCGCATAACTCATATTCCACAAATGTAATATCAATCAGAATCTCATGTTTAGACTAGTGAGGTCACATATAACATATTATTGTCGAGAAATGTTTACGGTTGACTTCCCCTTTAAATGTGTTATCATGTAAAGCAATTGAATAAACAACAAACGTCAGCTATCTTAATGCTATTTTACAGTAAAAGGCAGACATTCCAATCAAACTTAGCACCCTAATGGTAAATTATAAACCTTCAAACAACAAACCGAGAGCTGTCCAGGGTGTTGAAGACTTTGAACAGTAAACACGTCGGTAAACAACAGCACGTCTGCATTTAAATGTGACACTCCAGAATGCTAATCGATGCCCGACAGTGATGCTTGTGCCTTGCAACAGGGTGTCAAATCCCTGGTTTGTAATGATTTTGATGCCAGCCCCCCACCCCAAACCGACTATTACAGCTAACAATGACACACGTAGCCTACAAGGCATGACCTACAAATGACGTTTTGTTAGTGGAGTTTGATTCCCAATATGGCCGCCGGCCGTGCATTCTGGGTAATATGAAGAGATCAAAGCACTGACCAAATTGTATAAAATGTGTGACTGTTGTTATTGAATATTATTTATGAATAATATTTGAATTGAATTTTTTTTTTTTTACAATAATAATAATAATAAAGTGGGTATTTAGGGAATGCACTGTAAGTAAGGCTTCCTGTGAAACAATGTATTTTTCTCATCTAGCCTCCTTTTTTTGTGTGCTTAAAAAAAAATGTTTTCATGCCATTTTCATAGGACTTAATGCGAAAAGAAGAAAAGCAAGCCAGGCATGGTTGTGTATTAAGCCGAAAGGAGCAGAATTTAACTAATACAAAGTGACAGCAACAAGAAGACTTATCCGCCCTTTCTCCCCTTTTCTCCCTCCCTGGGAAGAATAAAATCCCTTGTGATTTGAGAAGTTTTTTTATGAGCGGTGGGGAATAGGAAGCAGTGTCCATGGCGTTGGTTAGTGGGCCTCGAGGAGGCGGCAAGCAGAGGGAGGCACCAGGGCAGGCAAGATGGATGGCCATGGAGACTGAAGCTGACAGTGTGCGAGGAAAAACAGCTCTCAGGTGCTGCACCTGCCATCCATCTCACTTCTGACCAGGCAAGGCATGAGTGGCACCTTGTTTCACCTTCTATCTTCTCAAATACAGAATTTTGAAACAGTCCACTGCATGTGCACGCTAACATACTTGGTTTAAAATACACCAACAGTTTTTACACAATTGAAAATAATCTATTTTCCCTAATATACATTTTTGGTGTTGTTATTTTAGATGAACAGTATTGTGTAATGCTAACAATAAATTGTTGGTATGGAAAATCTCAGTTAAATATAAGAGCACCACTGCCCAATTATTATTATTTTTTTTTTATGTTACAGTTTGGCCAGCCCAAAAATATGTAGTCAAAAAAACAAAACAAACACACAAAACTGAATACAACATAGATCTCTATTGTTGTACAAATGCGCTAAAATCATTTCATCACAGAGGCTAATTTCAAGATGCTACAGTGGGTTTGTAATTATTCTCACGTCTACATAAATTATTTGTGGTCCCCATCTCTGTTTTTGTGAATGCATCACTGCAGGGCCAGTCAAGTAGACGGTAAAGAACAGATGCAATCATTTATGCAGGCAAACGTCCAGTGTTTAGCCATTCTGATGGCCAGCTATCAGCATCGTGCTTATTGTATTTATGGAGCAGTTTAGGGGGTTGAGAACCCGTTTATGCCAACATTGCTGCCAGATGGCAAGCGCCACAGCTCTAAAAATGGTTGTAAAAGCCACATTTGTCACATAGATAAACGATTAGGCTTCTTCCTGTTGGAACTGATTACTCGCGCAATGTCAGGCCTCTTGATGACCATACGGAAATAATGTCTTATTTTTAAGTACAAGTCATACGGCCGTGACAAATTTATAGTCTTTATCAAAGAAGGACCCAAAGTACAGAGGACTTTGAATGTTGATGATGTCATATCATATTAACTCATTCACTGCCATTGACGGCTATAGACGTCAAAAATTCATTTGAACTATTTCTAGTTTTATTTTTTTTCCACTTTTGTTAACAAGAGTATGAAAACCTATAATTTTTTTCTTGTCCATTTAGAACAGATATAAAATGTATGATTAACCGCGAGTTAACTATTGAAGTAATGCAATTAATTACAATTAAAAAATTGAATCGTCTGACGCCCCTATTTTATTAATCTTTTTTTTTATTAGGGGCAAAAAATTTAATTGTAATTAATCACATGACTTCACTAGTTAACTCCCGATTAATCACAAATTTTATATCTGTTTTAAATGTACAATAAATAAATAAAAATCTAGGTTTTCATACTCTTGTTAACAAAAGTGGGAAAAAAGTGAAACTAATAGAAATAGTCCAAATGAATTTTTGACGTCTATAGCCATCAATGGTAGTGAATGAATTAATGACGGTGACTACTGTTTTGAAACAAAGAGGAAATATACTGGATCTATTTTCAAGTTTTAAAAAAATATTACTATTACAGCTGGGGTGTTTTTTTTTCTTGTTTTTTTTTGTGCAAAGGATGAATCAATGCATGCTGTCATTCCCAATTGAATCAAGTGACTGACTGGAGCAATAATTTGCAGATGTATAAATAATCCATGAATGCCCTCTTGTCCTCTCACCTCTTCACCTCTATTGAAGCATGTGATCACACTGAGATGTTGGTAACACACACATAATTTATCTTTGAGGATGCATTGATTGTTTCTTCAACTAACTGGATGCACTCTGAAAATACACCAGAAGCCAACACAAACAGACTTTGGGAACACCATAGTCTCACCAATAATGTCTATAAGGATCTTAGACCTTATACCAGTATGCTGAAGCACCTGACAAATAAAGACAACTCTTTATTATATGCAGCCTAACACACTCTAAAAACAGTTGGGTCAAAAGTAACCCAATTATGGATTAAAAAATTTTTTTTTAAAAGGACCGATCCACTTCATGGATCAATTAGACCCATTTCTTGACTCAAAGTAGGATCAAATCGACCCAAGTAGAGGATCGGTCCATTTTTGACCCATAGTGGGGTTATTTTTGACCCAACTGTTTTTAGAGTGCATGATCCAAATACATATGCAAAACAAAGTAAATCATTGACTGAGGCATAAAATTCATTAAATTCATTTCACACCACTTGACAGATCATTAATCACTTATATATGCAGCTGGTGTTTGGAATAATAGAACCATCTTTGCATGTCAGTGTGGTTTACTTTGATAAAGGACATCAAAAAAGTCATGCTTGTAGTTTAACGGTTACATCATCCAGCTGCATCCTGTCACCTTTAAAAGGGCAACTTTTAACTCTAGAGAATTTTATTTTGTGGTGGTGGAACATGATGACACTGCAAATTGTGACGCCATTCCACACATTTAGACAGCCAGTCAATCTATTTACCTATGTGCTACTAGTAGACCAAGAGAATGTTACCCATGCTTTTATCTCCAGTCGATTTGATTATTGTAACGGTCTTCTGACCGCCCTCTCTCAAAAGAGCATCAGACAGTTGCAGCTCATTCAGAATGCTGCAGCTCGGGTTCTGACTACAACAAAGAGAAGAGCATATCACTCCCGTCCTAAAGGCTTTATTTTGTATTACACTGGCTCCCAGTCAGACATAGAATGGATTTTAAAATTCTGCTACTGGTCTATAAATCACTGAATGGTTGGGTCCTGAATACATTAAAGAAAAGCTGATGGGATATAAACCCAGAAGGGCTCTGACATCTGCAGACTCGGGTCAATTAGTGGAACCCAGAGTACAAAGTAAACATGGGGACGCTGCATTTAGCGGTTATTCTGCACGCAAATGGAATAAGCTGCCAGCAGACGTCAGATGTCAAAAGTCAGCCCCGATTGTAAAAAACTTTCATTTTCCCTGTACCTTTCCTTCATGTTTTTTTTACGAGTCTTATTTCTTTACACTTTAAATAATATGCTTTAACATTGTCAATGTATGTTATTTTATTTTTTTAAAGCTACTTTTGTTTTCTCTACTTTGTTTTTGAATGTGGTTAACTGTTGTATTTGTTGATGCTTGCCTTGCCTTGGCAAATAGTAGATTTGGTAAACAGCAGATGGCTTTAGCATAAATAATGTCATATTTGGATTAGCTAAGATCCACATTTAATGCTATAGTCACATTTTTGTAAGGCTGCTTATAACACTTATCTTCTTAATTGTTGCCAACATTTTGTTGTTGATGTAAACATTGGTACTATTAATAGAATCTGAATAAAGGTTCTTCGTTGATCAACATCAAGCAATAGCTAAGAAGTCTTGCGTCGTACTGGGCATTGTAAATCTGTTCCACTTTTTTCCTTGCAAGATTAATGAGTCACACATAAAACGTTGTGATGATTTGATGGATATGCATCAACTTTTAGGAAAGGTGTGGGCTACATTTCTTTGAAAATCTCGGTATAAAAACGCACACCTCCATCACAAAATTTGTCATAGCGATAATGGTGTGGTTCCACACTGTTTCACAATTCGGCAATCAGTAATGCATTTCCAAATGAGAAATGAGCCTTCCAGCGCAGTGCGGCAGGTAATCTCCATATCCAAGTATAAGGTCAACAACATTAAACGATTTACCAGAGTCCCAGCAAACGGTTTCAAGTAGAGTTTTAATGAACAGAAGTCTCTACGGGATTTCATTTGAGCCGTGTCAATCTTGAAGGCGATGACGTTTAAGCCCTTAATGTCATCAGGCTGTGCAAACTCAAAAATGAATTCATGAAATTTGCATGTAATAATGTTCGTTTCCAGGAAGAATAAAAAAGTCCCAATCTTAGTTTCCAAGAAATGCCTCATTTGATTTCCTGTAATTTTCCATTGTTTTCAAAGCGCTGCATGAGGCTTATCGTGCTCATAATGACTGGCTCGCTTTTGGGAATACTAGATGAGCTTTTGAAGATTCTAAAAACTGAGCTCTGAATCACGTCATCCAGATAAGCAGGATCAATGGAAAGGCAACAGAAACCACAATCTTACCTAAGAGTGAAGTTAGTCAGCTGAGCCGAGCTGGCCATGAGGATGTAGAAGGTGGCGATGTCGGTCTTCTTCAGCGGTTTAGAGGACGTCCGTATGACAATGGAATTGCCCAGTTTGAGTCGAGAGAGTGTGGCCATTCCTTTAGGCACCTGCAGGAGTCGCACACTGCCAATCCTCTGCATGGGAGTGACGGGAACATATTCCGCCCGCTGTTGTTGCGAGTTTCCCCAACGACTCCCTTCCAGGGTGCTGCACTCGCCGCTGACCTTTGGCTGCGCCTGGTAGTAGAGCTCCACGAGATTCCCAGCTGGTGGCTCCTGTTTCTCCCTGCTGGTGCTTTCAGAACCTTGACCGAACCAGCCAGGCAAAGGTAGTAGCTCAGCCATGCAAGTTCCCCTCTCACCTCCCATGGCACAGGAACATCTCACCTCCTGGGTTTGCCAGAAGGCGTAGACTGTCACACATGGTAGCGCATCCTCAGCTCCTTCCTGGCTGTTCCAGTCCCTTCCCGCCACGTAGAAGAGCACCCGTACTTTAGGCTTGCTGGAGAAGACCCGAGGCGTGAGCACAAAGGCCTGAATCTTCCAGTTGAAGGTGAAGGCGTCCGGGGCGTTGAAGACCTGCACAGCCTGGACCAGATCCAGAGGCACGAGCTGCTCTGTGGACATGGGGCCGTAGCTGGCGTTGACAGCTGGCTGCCGGCTTGCTCGCAAGATAACGAAGGGTTGAGTGTTACTCTCCATGCTGAAATTCCTCATGAAGTCCTGACCCGCTTCTTTTAAGAAGAGGTAATCAGCATCCCGAACCTCATAGCTGACTGGCAAGAAGATGGGGAAAGGCACTGGGCTCTTTGTGTCACTCAGCTCCTTAGTGTTGAATTCTAGAAAGTCAAGGAAAAAAGATCTATTAGTAAGTTTTGTGAAACATTATCTAGAAAAAAAAAGGACTAATCTAGTTCACGAAGGGTACTGTCAGGTGTAGAGCTGGACAAAAATTTATCAATTGATATCGAATCTGTTTTATTTTTCAAACCTGGTATTTCATAAAACCATGAATAGATTATTTTAATCTCTTTTTTTCCCATAAATTTATAAGGAAATAGGATTTTAAGGGCCAATGTGTGTGTGTTTTTTTTTTGTATTTTACTGTTTTCTTGACATTTACTGTTCACCCTGTAAAGCCTGAACCATGAAAAATATGAGAAAAAAATCAGATTCTTTGTAAATAGAGTATTTATTTGTCCTTTAAAAAAATGTTTTTTTAAATAAAAATAAAAAAAATTAAATCAATTTCTTTGATTTGTGTCATATTTGTTACATCCGGTCACAATGCTGTAAATGTGTACATTTCTAACTGTCAAAAATATAAAAATAAACAGACATATTAAACATATTAGTATTTCCAGAAATCCTGGGGAGAAGGGAGCACCGGGAGACCCCAGGCCCGGCGGGGAAAGGTCCCGGTCGTCACGCTAGCGTGCCTAGTGAAAACTAACCCTGTTACTGAGTTTGCCAGCTCACCAACTGGCGAACTCTACCCCTACACCCTGTGACCCCACCCAGTGTACATACAAGTATGTGTGTGTGTGTGTGTGGTGCATTAAAATCAGGAGCAGAGGGAAATGATATCCCTTGCTCCGATCCACCTGCTTGCCAGAAATGTGTTGGTGAGAAAAAAAAAAATCGAATTTAAATCAAACTGAACTCTTACGAATCAAAATTTAATCGTTTGAGGAAATTATAATTGATACCCAGGCCCAGTCAGAAGTTAATGATTGCAAATGGGAAGCAAATAACAAGAAACTATGTTTGGGTTTATGAAGCAGCATTTTACAGGATTCTGCTAATTATCACCCAGGGAGCAAATTATATCCCACAGACAACAATGAATACTTAAATAATTCTGGTAGAACGTAATTTTTCAAGTAAATGTGTTTACTTAATGTCTAAACTGTATTCATCAAGTGATTCATTTTCCATAGTTTCTCTTTCTTTTCTGCTGCCCTAGTTTCCTCACACACACATATGATCTGCTTGCTCTTTGTGTCTGTGTGTGTGCGTGCAAACGGAGTTTGGGAGGGGCCAGCGGAGTAGGGGATTGGTTGAAGGTGGGATCTGATACATCTGGCTCAAAGATGAAGTTAACCATCATATAGCGGGATTAAAACAGATTTTCAGATTCACTTAGTGGACTGTGAATAGCCATCAGATCAAAAACAAGCAGCATCGTGTGAAGGCCACGCTCACGTGTGACGAGGAATATTAAGACACTTGAGCTGATCAAATACAGTAGGCATATTGTGAGTTGCATGGTCATAACTAAGTATATGAGTCACTGGGTCAGTAGCGCTGAAAAGCGCCTTCATGCAGTCGTCATGAAAATGTTGCATAATAATAGTGAATAATAATGATGATGATAATGATAATAATAGTCTCATTTATCCATGTCATTGTATTCTCAGCGCATTGAATTGGACTGTTCTGGTTGTCTTAGAAGATGTTTCACCTCTCACCTGAGCAGGCAGCCTCAGTTCATGCAATAAAGCTTGGTGAGGGCTAGAATAATCAAACTCTGAGGTTTAATTATAAGTGGCCAAACGTTTGCACATATACCAGCACGTTGAGTCTCTCTCATTCAAGTCTCATTTTCTCCGTTGTCATTGTTTTTGTTTTGTTTTAATTTTATGTATCAAAACTACTAGTGGTATCACTACTTGGTATCGTTGACTACTGAAGGAGTGAGTACTCGTATTGGTAAGAGAAAAAGTGGTATTGCACACTCTGACAGATAATTTGAAAGAAAAATCTATATATGAAATTAATGGTAATTTTCCATTGTTCTAATTTCTAGTTCCCTAAAACGGCCATTGTATTTACCGATACCTTGAAATAAGGTTGGGTATCAGTATGATACCGATACCTGGCATCGGTACTTGCTCATCCCTATTCTAAACTTTTTATTTGGATGTACATGATTTTAGCATGTCCCGCACACACTACTCTGCTAACTACAGTGTGTATACTAAGTAGTTAAATATTTTTTCCCATGGTTTTACTGACCACAAGTTCTTTTGTTTTGTTTTTTTTAAATAAAATGAGTTATTTTGGTCAGATATATTCTATTTTGAGACAGTCCTCCAATAAATATGACCACCTAGGTCGTTTTGGAAATGTGCCAAATTACGACCAAGTGTTTTAGTTTAGCGACCTCTATCGGCCATGTTGAATAGCGCAAAAAGCCAAAAGCTGGACTTATATATTCGTCTTCTGATCAGATGGGCAGGGTTCGAGTTCAACTTTTGGATTTTTGCACCATTCAACATGGCCGATAGAGCTCGCTAAACAACAATACGTGACACTAGGTCGTATTTTGGTGCGTGGTAAAACGACCAATATGGTCGTTATTGTTGGAGGACTTGTCTATTTTCATTAGACTTTACACCCATCTGATCGGCTTGACGATATTTTGCATTATTTATGCAAAATCGGTGATTGGCCATAATGTCTTAATCTGCGCGATGGCTCCGCGAAATAAGACATTACATGTTATTTTAATTTTTTATTAGCATTTTTTTATGAGCCCCCCACCTCTCCACATGTATTTCAATAGTTGTTTTTTTTTCTCAAACTAGTTGATCGCTGAAAAACCCTGATCTTGTAAAGCCTAATTCTCACAATCATATTAAACATTTTGCATTTGCCATCGAAATTGCGTTATGCGATTTTGCACACTACTGAATGGACTGTCCTAGCCTCGCTGGCCATATTGATTACTATTGTTGACTGATAACCTCTACCACCACTTGTGCCAAAATATTCCTCAAGATGCACTGCCTCGAGAGGTTTCAAATACTTAGCGATTTATATATTCCTGTACATTCTGCTACACTGTGCCTGTGTTGAACTTGCCATCTGTAACTTACCACTTGCACCTTACATATTAGCTTTTTATTTTTTTCATACTCCTTTAGCTGTGAGCACTTTACTATTGTCTGTCTTCTTGTTTTTAGTCTTGCTGACACCTGGGAAAGCAAGGAGCGGAATTTCGATTGCTTTGTATGTCAACAAAGTTTGACTTTGACTTTTGAAATTGCTGTCAACCTTGTCATTGTCTTTAACTTTTATTGTTAACAAACTATTGACTTATAATTTGACAAATGCAGCTCTAGCACTGGATCTCTGCACCTAATAAAATATGGTATATGTGTGTTTTGCAGAATGAACGTTGTAATCTCAGATTGTCCTTTTATTAAATAAGTAGGGATAACACAGGCTTTTGAGTAAAAACAAACCAGTCATGTAAATATATGATCTGATATGTGATCTGCTATTAGCGCTTAAATGTATCCTGCATCGAACAGCCTCATTTTATTTATGTCTGTACTGACAGAACCGATCATTTCCTTACTTAGTGAATTAAGAACAAAACAGTGGTGTTTACTCTGCAGATTAACATCAAATGGATGAAGCCGTACTAAGCATGGTATTTGCATTTGAAACGCAGCATTGGAGGCAACTCACACCCAAACAAATCTGCCTTTAAATGCATCACAACTCTAAATGTTGTGCATTAGTAGGATGTCAACCTCCAAAAGCGTGAATGAAAGCTCAGAGCTTTTCTGTGTCAAACTCAGTCATCATGCCCCTCCAAGGAAGTTGACATTTAAGTAGTTCGTCTGCCGCGTTCACCTCCGGTTTTCATCTCGACTCACCCAAAAAGCCCGCGATGGCGCCTGACAGTTCACAGGACACGCCAGTACTGTATGTGTCACCCTCGTGACAGCCCACAAGCCTTTAGAAGAGCACAATGGCTTCTTCCCCCCCCCCGGCTTGCTTTTCACCTTGCGGTGTGTGGTCGAAAAAAGTGCAAGGAGACAGAGAAGGAAGCTGGGAACAAGGTTGTCCTGACTTAGCCCAACAGGGCCCACAGTGACAGATGTGCAGTTTAATACCAGAGCTGGCAGCATCTCTGGCCAGAGGAATATAAACGGGGTCGCCGTCTCCCGAGCGAGAATGCAGTGCAACAAGGTACTTAACATGCAACCTCTTCCCTTTACAGCATGTACGTGCCCTTATCAGGGCTTCGCCTACTTTCAAATGCACAAACATCACAATATTAATCTTAGGACCGTTTCCAAAATCCCTCCAAAGATGTATTTATCATATTCTGTGTAAGATTAAAAAGCACTATTCCTCATTGCCACTTTGTGGGAAATGCGAGTGTTGCTTTCATCTGACAAACCTGAGCGCAAATATGTTGCCCCAGCGGCTCCAATCTCTCATATCTGTCATATTCCGAAGACCAGAAGATTCCTCTTTTTTTTTGGCCCGGTCTGAAGGCTTCAGCGTTGCCATGCACAAGTTACAACAGCAACTGAAAGCCACCTCTCCTGTTTTGCACAACATAACATCTCCCACGGGGGTTAAGAAAACAAGCTGCTACTTAGCTTGTACTGATCCCAAACGAAAATGTTACATGGATAAAAACAAATGCAGAATCTTGTCTATTTGAATTGGAGTGGACAGTCCAGAAACTGAGATTCAGGTGGGTACTGTATCAGCAGCTTGTTTGCATTGAACAATTTCACTCCTAGTTTAAATCTCTTCAATTAAAATGGAAAAGAGTAAGTAATCATGCAGCCCGGGAAAAGTTGAAAGTTTATTCAATGATGTATTAATTCTCACAGGTGCATTTACAAATAACGTTGCACATCAACAACTAATTTTGCATATCAGTATACTTCGCCCTGGAGGGCAGATAAAAAATACAAAAATAATTTCCGTTTCCTTCTTTAAAGTTTTTCTTCTTCTTCTTATCTTTTCATTAAGCAATGTTCACATTGCAATAATTATGTTAGCCTGTTGGAAACTACAACCTTGAATCAGCATTGGGAATTCTAATGAGCCATAATGGCTTTCGCCATATGTAGCAAACAGCTGGCATACGCCAATTGACTCCCAATAGCATCACTGCAGACAAAAACAAATCTCTGCTTTCAAAGCTAATACAGATACAATGGATACAAATGTGTCTTTCATGCTGTCAATCAGTCATTTTGAGGACGCGCAAAGATGCTACTTTGCTCTTAATAAAGTTTCTATACAATAGAACGATTAAAAGTTTAGGGATGTTCAGTAGCCAACCACTTTTTTCTGACAGAAACCAGCACGAGGTACCAATATCACTAGAACTTTCGATAAGCTCCCCCCCCCCCCCCCAAAAAAAATACATTTTAAAGAAATACCGATATACTGTATCCCCATATTAATGGCTGTTTTCTATTCATCTCGTTTCCAATTCCAGATCAACCAGTTCAGAAATATTTTCCATGCTAGTTACTGTCATTTTTGGGTTCTGATTTTGGTTGTGTGTCTCCCATGGTCTTGTTAAGTGTAATCCTGCCCTTCCTCGTGTCAACCGATCAGTGCCCTCAGCCACTTGTGTCTTTCCCCAGGTGTGTCTTGTTGTGTCGTTAGTGTGTGTATTTAGTCTCCGGTCTCCCCTCTGTCATCGATTCATTGTCATTTTTCTTCCGTCATGCTGCCCCTTTTTTTTTTTTTTTGCCTTGTTGTCCTCTCCACGTTTTGTTTACACTTGCCATTTGGAGTTCTCTTTTGTTTTGTATAATTAAATTCCCTTTTTTTATTATTATTATTAAACGTTACCTCTGCCTCCTTGCCCTGCTTCCCTGCGTTTGGGTCCTTCACCAAACTTTACCCACATGACAGAATGTATCGAAGCAGACAGGGGGGAGACAGGAGACTAAATACACACACTAATACACAACAAGACACACCTGGGGCAAGACACACGTGGCTGAGGGCACTGATTGGTTGACACGAGGAAGGGCAGGATTACACTTAACAAGACCAAGGGAGACACGCAAGGAAAAACAGAACCCAAACATGACACTTACAAACTGGGTAAAATCTTTATTTAAAAAAGTATTAAAAAAAAAAAAGTAGTTTAAATTTATTGTGAATCTATTCTCCTCTTTCAACCACTGACAAGCTATTTCAATGTGGGTGTTTTGCGGAAATGCCTGAATGCACACTACTAAAGCGCATACCAGTACTGTGCAATGCAGTATAAATGCAGTAAATGATGACTGCTTTCCAAAGACATTGTCACTCAGTAGTGACATAAACTGAGCGTTGATTCTTTTAATTCAGGCTACCTTACTTAACACAATTGGGGGAAAATATTAGAAACAGCTCACAGTATGATGGAGTGCAGTTCTGTAAAACAGCAAACTAGATCACAACAATTAATAAAATAATGTGATAGTGTTATTTTCTTATGTCTAAAAGTGTGCATCCAAAGTGAGCATAATCATTGTAAAATCTCTTGTATAGCCTACTGAATCTTATTAGGTTGTTTATGTAATGTGACAGTTGGGTGTTTATGATCATTTATATGAGCTGTTGAAATAAGTATTTAAAAAAAAAAATCCTGGCTTGACTTGAAGATACTACATCTGATTTGTTGTTGCCATAAATTATAAATCATGCACTAACAGTCTTGATGCTCTCAAAAAGAAAAACATAACAGAAAGTACAAGTCAAATCCTCTCGAATCATCAAACGCTCATTTGACAGCCTTATACACTCTACATAGATCTTTTTACGTGCTTTAGCAGGTGCTTTATAAAATCATAAATAAGATGATGTATATGGTGCTCAAACAGCATGCACCCTTGGAGGCTGCAAAGTGAGAAGCTGGAGAAGATAAACAGCAAGGGGAGGGGGAGGCAGTCTGAGTGGGGCTTAAGCTTGCAGAGTGATTGGACGAGATTGCCTTGCCCAATAAGATTTTTAAAGCTGATTTAGAGAATATGTAATTTTGCAGTGCATTATTGTCTGGCATTATAGCCATATAAATTAACCCAGATTCCATTAGGAAAATATATTTTTGCATTAGGTTTGACTTTTGTTGTGATTTGCCCCCACCACCCACACCCCTCATGAACGTGGCCGTGTGCGCGTGCGTGTGTTAAGACATATTACAGGGGAAATTATTGCTTCCCATAGAGAAGCTGTGAATTATACATTAGGCATG
Organism: Vanacampus margaritifer; assembly: GCF_051991255.1. Lineage (NCBI taxonomy): Eukaryota > Metazoa > Chordata > Actinopteri > Syngnathiformes > Syngnathidae > Vanacampus > Vanacampus margaritifer. The sequence continues at coordinate 19,287,520 of NC_135434.1, forward strand.
GTTTAAGTTGCAATACATTAAATATTGCGCTCTTTACTTATTCCATGTTCAATGTTTTATGTGCAATTATAGCTTTTGACACAGTGTGACATGTGTAAGTAAGGTCGCTGAAATGCTGTATCACTGCAGCGAGAGATGTAAGTTTGTGTCACAAATGAGGACATTTATCTATTATTTAGACTTGTAGGAAAAGCTGATTTTCGGCTTGCATGACATCACAATCTCCCTCACTCGGGAACGTGCGCAAAATAAACAGTTCATTCATTGCTATTATTTGTCTTTTTTTGGTCCATTTTTGAAACCCAGCCCGTTAAGTCATATAGACTTAATTAAAAGTGTAACTGTTATTGTCCCACAAAGCAGTCTTACCTTGGGAGACAACAGTTGTTAAGGTGGCAAATATCAGGTGTAAAATCCTCCAACTGAGGCAGTTACAGCTCATTTTGGCACCCGGCGCGACTCTTCCTTCGAGAGAACTTTCAAGCCTCGCTAGTTCGCTCCTGCTTCAGTAAATTGCGGAGCTTGCGTGTTCATCCATGTGTACACGTGGCGCACTGCCTGCCATCACACCTGTTGTGATCCTGCGTTGCGCAGGTGACGAGGAAGGCACGTCGAGATCCGCTCATCCGTGGCGCCGCCGTGCGTAAAGTTGCGCGAAACGAGCCTCGGAAATGGCGCTCCTTGAGGCGTCAGACCAAGACTGACTAAATCCTTGGGTTTCAAAATAGATCAGGAAAGGCTGCTCCGATATGGATGTTAAACTTCGAAGGTAAATGTATTTCTCCTCAGGTGCTCCAGATCGATAATTCCAGTGCGCCGACGTGGCCGGGGACTCTGCGGAGCTGCCAGCAGATCAGCGAGTGTCTTGAGCTCAAAGCCCAGGGCACTAATGTCATCATCTGTCACTGTTCATCCGCCCGGGAAAGCACGGCCACTGCGCAGCTGGTAGGATTAACCCTGCGTGGCTTCACTGGAGAGCCAATCGTGACGTAGTTCTTGTCTTCTCGTGGGAGATCGCACGTTAATGAGGCTCCCCCTCAGCCAGCCACTTCACTATGGCTTCCCCACTGGCTCCAATACAAGAGGCTGATTAGAAATGGTTTAGACAATCCAGCCATTATCTAAGTGCTCTCTTCATACTTTATTTGTTGCATATAGACACTTATTCTGATTTGTTATCTTGTTCTTCCCCCGCTCGTGTGTATTTATTCATTCTGTCGTTATGGTGAAGCCACGCTCTTCCGCATGAATGCTTGTAAATTGTTGTAAAAAAAATAAAATAAAAATGTTTATAGTTGTATTAAGTTAAAATGAATCAGTTTGAAGCTTACATTGTTTTAAATGAGGTGCAGTCAATATGCGGAGTGGGTGTGAGTGGTCGATAGGAGCTCTTGAATGAATTTGCATTCTGTTACTGCTTGTGGGATTAAAACATGTTTGTCGTCCTTTAATCACATATGAGGGTTGAAATATATAATATGTTAATTATATATCAATAAATGTGTTCATCCAGGAAAGAGTCAGGCACAAAACTACTGCTAGATTTTGTCTGTAATTAATGTGATAACTTCAGTATTTTTTTTACGTTCAATTAACACCTTTAAAAACAGAAGACTGAAGATGACGTCACGTGGGCTCAGGAAACAGATAACAACCAATAATGGCTCAGTTTGCAAATGTCACATGACTAAGCCCAGAAAACAGGTGAGCCGTTACCGGTTTCACCTTTTCACCTCTGATGTAATTTTCTGTTAAAAATAATGAACTTATCAAATTAATTATAGACAAAATATTAACTTTTTCCTGCGCAAGATGGCTAAATGAGTCATGTATCCTTTTTTTTTTTGCTATAGCATTTGCTATTCATGCACATTGAAATCACACATGCACAATGAAATCAAATGGCATCACTTTTCAAAATGTTTTAAGGAGGGATGCACTACCAATGCGCATTTCAGTATGGGCACTGACATTTTTACATAAAATCGTGCCAGCAAACGGCAGCACAAACACATTCAGGCAAAGTGAACTTGGATTTTCCCGTTATATTTGTGTGAAATGTACTCAACGGTCCATAAAAATGTTGTTTTTAAACAATGTTTTGATTTATATAAATCAGCATTTAAAAAATAAATCAAACTTGAAAGAAGTAATGACAATAATACAAAGTATCGATGCCCGGTATCAGTAGGCCTACTCAGTATCGGTGTCTAATGTAAGGGCTGTACTCAACATTTTCACAGTAATGTAACAATAGGTTTAATGTGGTTATAGCCTATTGTTTGTGATACAGTATTCCGCGCATATCACATAGTCAAATAATAAAAGCAAGGTAACCATCTCCTCACTTATTCGACTCTCTTAAATCAAATTTAAGGTCCATGTACTAGTACACTCTTTCCTCATGAGTAGGACAATTGGACGCACTAGCAACATTACGAGGGCGCACTAGTAGAACTATGTTTTTCAGTACTGCTTTCACCATTCTGTATTACATTTCTGTACACTAGAAGACAACTGTAGCAAACCAGTACTAGTGAAGCAAAACTACATGCGATATTCAAGGTTATGTTTAAATTGCATGTCCCATTCAGAATGTGCCTGTTGACCTAATGGAGAGACACTGTTTTTTTATTTTATCTTATCTGATTTTCCCAAATCTCCATCGAGCACATTTACTCATAGCATCTCTTTCTTGATGGAGAATTATTTGACTTTTCTCCCACTTAAGTCAAAGCACAGTAGTATTCATCCACAGGTGGCACCAATTTAGATTGTGTCCTTATTGCACCATTCTTACAGCATTAAAACTGATCTCTTTTGAGATCCAGAATTGAAATAATAAGTATTATAACTATCCATAGATGTTTCTTAGATGCAAGCCATCGTAAAAATAAATACATTAATTAATTAATTAATTAATTTAAATTAAAAAAAAAAGTTGGCGTTTAGGCAGTAAAGCAGAATCTCGCTGTGAGAGCATCAGGTGGGTTTTAGTGCCCCCTGATGGCCAAAGGAGCTCATAAATAAGTACTGTGAAGACAAAGTTGACTTTAGTTTTCTGGCAGTCAGAAATGTAAGGTTGTTATTTACCTTATTTCGTCAACTATCTAAGTAGTTTCATATGTAAGTGCAACTCAAATGGGATGTAAACACTTTTTCAAATTTAGCGTATGTGGTGGAAGTCAGGAATGAATTAACAGGATGAAAAAAATCCAAGGTCAAGAGGTTTACTGTATTTCATTAAAATAAATGTGTGACTTCATTGCCGAATGCCACTTGATGCATTGGATATAATTACCCAGCATACAACACCACAATGGCAGCATGGCACAATAGTGGTTAGAACATCTGCCTTGCAGTTCTGAGGTTCTGGGTTTGACTCTCATTTGTGAGTGGAGTCCTCCCATGCTTGTGTGGGTTAATATACATTTATCGGTATCTGCTGTTATGAAAACAATAATAAGAAGCACATCAGTAATGTTGTTAATTGCTACAGCATGTCTGTCGGAGGATCACGCCTTCCCACCTATCGGCTTGAAGTAAGAAGTAAGATTCATGTAGAAGAACTGAACAGAAATAACATTTTTACCTTCTTTTTTTTATTTTAACATTTCATTTTGTTTATTTTTAAGAAAAGACTTACAAACTGTTTTGCCAGTTTATCTTTTAGTTGCATATGGACACTTTTGAACATAACTTGAAGTCATTGAGACGTCTGCCTCACATTTCTGAGGTTTGGTCTGTCGTATGTGGCTTCCTCCCATATTGCAAAAAACATGCATGATCGGTTACTTGAAGACTCCAGATGTGAATGTGAGTGTGACTGGTGACCAATCCTGGGTGTACCCCGCCGCGAAGCCAGCTCGCGCTCGTCCCTAATCAGGCTAAGCGGGACAGAAAATAGATGAACGGACAATCATGAGAGTCACAACAACAGCCACGAGCTATTGCTGTGTGCCTATTTGAGCTCCTCTCTCTCACTGCAGCACTTTGATAAGCAGCAGCAGCAGCTTTTGTGTGCTCAGGTTGCCCAGTGTGCTGTACAACTGCTGTGTGCCACTTTACGTACATCCACTCCTGTTTCTATTTGCCGCTCACCTTCGGATGACGGTGGCACATGCACATCCATCAATCCATTTTCCATACCGCTTATCCAACAGTGGGGGTGAGCTGGAGGCCAGCCGAGTTAACTTTGGGTCAAAGGAGGAGTACACCTTCAACGGATGCCAGCCAATCGCAGGACACATACAGAAAAGGGTATTCACAATCACACTTATGGAAAATTTTTAATTTAATTTATAATGCATGTTTATGAATGAGTTCACGGATGAGACCCACATAGGCACTGTGATTTCACGAAAACTTCCACAAACTGCTCGTCCACAATGTTGTTCAACAAATAAAAACCTAAAATTATAAGACAACCATTTATGTATGAAAAAAAAAGAATAATATGAAATCAAGCCCTAGAAACTCAATGGCCTCAGGTTGTGGCTCATTCGGGGGTTGATCTAGATCAGGGGTGTCAAGTTCATTTTTGTCGTGGACCACTTTGTAGTTACGGTTTACCTCACTGGGTCGTTATGATGGTGTAACCAAATAAAAGTTTTATAATCTCATCATATTATTACATATAGACACCAAATTGATGTCTTAGTAGTTTTTTGAATCGGAAGTCAAAGGATAATAGTTTGTTGAATTATTGTTCAAGTTGGCTATATTGAATGGTAAATAAGGTAACTTTTTTTTTCTTTTCAAAATCTCGCCATCATTTTTTACTACACATGACAATTTAAGATTTCGATACAGATTATAGTAAGGATCATGGAAGATGTCACACATGATTATTTTTGCAGGCAACATTAAATGATGTGTCGGGCCGGATTTGGCCCCCGGGCCTTAAATTTGACACATCTGGACTAGATCATAGTTTTCCAAATGTTAATTCCTATTTTTTTCTCAGATCTTTTGTGCTACTGCAATCTTTCAGTGCGCATAAAGGCATGCTTAGATGAGCTAGTTGTAAAAAAAAAAAAAAAAAAAAAAACATGACCTACTCATCAACTTAAACCCCATCAAACACTATGAAATAATGAATAAAAAAGAAAAGTAGAGACCAGAGACTGGTCAACGAAGAAAAACTCCTTGTTTTTCTTAATTTTCGTCTTCCTGAAGTCAGGGGCATAGACTGCATAGGGGTCATCCTGCATCCTAACTCACATAAGTGAGTTGCAATAACATCATGATCGTCCTGAAGATCATGACTTCATTCCAGTCCTGTAGGTGTCATAGTGCATGTTTTAAACCTAACAGAAGAACAAGACGTTTCTGTTATCTTTGGATTCAAGGTAACAACGCTTTTAAAAATGTGCTTAATTGTGTTTGTGTCATTTTTTGTTGACAACACAAAGAAAGACACACAGGTACACAATCTGTATACACGCAAAAGGACAATTTAACTCATTCGCTGCCATTGACGGCTATAGACGTCAAAAATTCATTTGAACTATTTCTATTTCACATTTTTTTTCCATTTTTGTTAACACGAGTATGAAAACCTGGGAAGTTTTTTTTATTGTACATTTAGAACAGATGTAAAATTTGTGATTAATCGTGAGTTAACTAGTGAAGTCATGCGATTAATTACGATTAAAAAAATTTAATCGCCTGATGCCCCTAATTTACACAAAAAAATTAATAATCTTTTTTTTTTAAAGAAAAGATTATTTAACAAAATCATAAATTAGAATGAATTGCATGACTTCATTAGTTAACTCACGATTAATCCCAATTTTTTATATCTGTTCTAATACAATAAAAAAAATCTAGGTTTTCAAACTTTTGTTAACAAAAGTGGGAAAAAATGTTTTACTAATAAAAATAGTTCAAATATATTTTTGACGTCTATAGTTGTCAATGGCAGTGAATAAGTTAAAGTGAGGGAAGAAAAGGGACTCCAAATAGGAAATCCAGTTGTCATTTGACTTGTTTCATGTTCGACATCATAGTAGCAGAAAATCATCTCATTTTCCGCTTTTCGTTGCAATCGATGCCTTGAAATCGTCCCGAATTAAAAAAGTGAATCAGCTGCCAAATCGGGCTGGAAAAGGGTTTATTTTGCACTGCGTATGCTCATATATTGTAGGCTACACTGCTCAGTGTCAGTGTCTCAATATCTTCTCCAAATTGCGTATTTAACATGCCATTCTAATAGAGTTATCTAAAAACACACAGTGGCACGTTTCCCTTGCTTTTGTGTGTAAGTAAAAAAGGTCCTAGTTACGGAATAATCTGTCAAGTGAATCATTTATTAAAGTGGTGAAGCTTAAGATGTTTGTTGTGTCACCTGATGTAGCACATGGCGCGAATCACTTACCAGGAGTGTCACGCATTTCTCCATCATTTTTCATTATATAACACTGTGGAGGAGGAGGGGGGAATTATTTTGTGACCTTCCTTCTTGTAAGAAACATCCACATTGACTTGCGGAGAAAACACACGGTAAAAGCAGACTATGTTATCACCACAAGACAGCTAAATAAAGCCTGAGGATATATGCAAGTTGCTGTGTTGACACAGATGGATGTCACAGGGGAGTAGCGTAAGTGGAGGAAGAGCAGCCATAAACCGGTGATAGATGCGAGTGCCACAAGGAAGGCAATGTGTTTTTTTCAATGTGCAACTCTCCTCTGCTTGATACATGGATGTAGCATCTGCTTAGGCGCATTTAGCCACATACAGCTCTCTAATGTCTTCATTGCCATTCTCCAGAAAGAAAACTCAAAGTCAGTTTCATATAATATAGACTCGAATATAACTTGGATGCTTTGAACTGATTGACCCCCTGGTTCTCTCTGAGTTAGTATTCGGTTAAATGTGCTCATTTGAAGTAAAATAATTTATTTGTGTTGTTGCATGGTCTATTCATACTGTACTGTAAACTGTAAGCTATCGTTCATCGTTGTATATGGATTTGTAAAGATTGGCTTGCTCTAAAGCAAGGCCTCTCTTTGTGAGGATTTTGCATGCAATGAGTCAGCATTTAGGGGCCTGCCCCACCAGAATCATTTCCCCCTTCTTTTTAATCCATCCACGTTCTATAGCGCCTGTGATGTTTAGTTATGCACAAGGCGGAATCCTAAACTAGCTGAGTTTGAGTAAAGAATGGACCGGTCAACTGCTGTTGACTGAATAGGTCACTGAGTGGGATGACATTATCATTAAAAAAAAAAAATTTTTTTTTTTTTTTTTACAATGTTATTGTCTTCACATCTAGTGGCAAAAGTACAGAAGTGTATCACTAAATAACATTAATCAAGTTTCACATTTTTACGTGAATATATAAAAATATCTCATTTAATTAAAATGTGGTAAAGTGTCCCATGAAAATATCATATGTTTGGCTTCAACACCCAGCAGAACAAAAAATAAAGCCATTCTTTTAAGTTCCAGTCACTGCATATACAAACCAGTATCTGAGTGTCTTCTTTTTAAGTCTGAAATCTCATTTTATTTTTTTGGGACAAAATAATAGAAGAGCAGCATAGTTACGTAGCTAGCAACTTCCATTTATAAGATGCAAAAAAGACTCTACCAGTGACTTGAACCAGAAGTAAAAAACAAAAACGAACCAAATTTTTTTTTTTTTTCTGTTGTGGCAGAAATGCGCTTTTGTACAATTAATCGGGAAGAAAATTCTAAATATGTGCAGGTGTAACCCGCTCCATAAGTACAGTGTTCATTTACAGTAAATCATTTGTAGAGTTTTTAAAGTGAATTACACATCTATGTATATGGCAGGATGATGCTCTCTACAGGTCTCAGCAGGTTGGGGAACCCGAGAATTGCGGTCGACTTGCAACATCTAGAGAGATTTTTTTTTTTTAACCTGCTGAGGTAACTTCAGCAACTTAATAAAGTAACAAAGTTGCTTGGTGTTTACCGCAAGAGGAAAGAGCAGAAAACTCTCGGCTCTACGAAAGCAGTTCTGAGATTAACAGAATTTGTACGAACAGCACCGTGCACACTAATAAACCATAATGATGTCATAACCCAGTGTGACCCCGTAAGTTCAGAATACTCTGCATTGAATTTTCACAGAGGCCTTAAAATCTATTTTTAAATTGATACTAACTGAGAATGAGGAACCAGAGAATAAAGAAGGCTCAAATTCTGTTCCTCTTCACGTGAGTCTCCCACACTGCCTGGGTTGAAAGAGATGTTAAAAATAAATAAATAAAATTAAAAAAAGCAACAGAGGGACCAAAATCAAAATTTTACCGTGATTGTCTAACGTCTGGTCTTGGTCTGATTGTGTAATATAATCATGAAATAATTGGGCCTCAATTAAGCTATTTCAAGAGCGTTGGCAAAAGGTTTTGATTTGTTTTTTCTGTGCCTCTGAGGTGGCTTCTCAGTATTTAAATCTACTGGAGTTGTTTAATTGACTCAAAAGGCATTATGTTAATATTTAACACTCAGCCTTCAGTTGCATTTTAAACTAGCTATGCATTCAGTCAGTGAGTGGTGGGTTGTGGCGAAAAGACGCATACCACAGCATACAGTCGAATATGACTATAATAATAATAAGAATAACGACGTTCGCCAAGTCAAACTGCGCCCATTAAATCTGCAGATCAACCAGACTGCACAAAACTGTATCTGCGCTCTGCAATTAGATATGCTTCTACTTGCACAAGGATTTTGTTCTTTTTCACCCACTAAACCTTCAAAAAGTGTATCTTCCTCAGCTTACAATGAATAATGATCTCTCTGCTTACGTCGCTAAGGCTCTTTTCTCTCTCTTTTCTGGTAGTCTATGTTCTTCCGTGGATACGACAATGATAGAGACATTTGATATGCGGGACGCATTCTACCTATTATCTCCACAGAGAAAATGGCTTTTGTGTCCTTCACAGGCAGGAGGCAACTGGAGGTTTTTCTATTATAGCAGCCGCTGCAGGCTCCTCCAGAACATTAATGGCAAGTCTGGAAAGGTTTAAGGGTGCAAAGCAGAGGACTGAGCAAACATACGTAACTGTTTTGAAAAACCTGGTGGTCAAGGCTCCTCTGGGGAACAGGTTGATTCGACATGAATATATCAATTACAGTGTGTTTTCATCAGGTTTTAATTGGAAATCATACAAAATGTTAAAATGGAAGTCAACCTTAAGCATTTATTGACAATTTTCAAATTTATATGTGACCTCAGTAGTCTAAACATGACATTCTGATTAATATTACATTTGTGGAATATGAGTTTTGGTCCATCTCAGGTGGCGGCCATTTTGTCACTTGCTTTTGACTCAAGATAACATCAGTGTTGCTCAGGTCTCAGGTAACAATCAATCACAGTGCAGCTTCCAAAAACAGGTGAGCTGTGATTGGTCGTTGCCTGAGCCCTGAGCAACAGTGATGTCATCTTCAGTCAACAGCAAGTGACAAAATGGCCGCCCCCTGAGATGGATACAAAAATATCAATCAGAATGTCATGTTAAGACTAGTAAGGTCACATATAATAAATTATTGTCAAGAATTTTTGGCACTATATTCTTTCACTGGACTCGAGCGACAGGAGCTTCACTACATGCGCAAGTATAATATTCCATTCAAATGTAAAGTCATAATAGTTGTAAAATGACGAGTGACCAGAAAAGATTCATTGGCTTCTGTAAATTGTTCAAAACATTTCTTGTGATCTGAAACTGAAACAATGACAAATTGGTTGTGTTTGGGGTTGTGCCGGCAGAGGTACCTGTTTGATCATCATCGTGAGTTTAGTTTGAGTGAATGTCTAGCTTAGCAAACTGACAGCACGCTATTCATTTCAATGCCAAGAGAGCACGCTGATGCCATAAATCCAAGTAACAAAAAAGTCAAGCTCGTAGCCTTCTTAGTTAGATAAGAAGGAAATAGACCATCCATTATTGCCTAACAGATTGTAAGTCAAACAGCTTCAGTCGCCAAAAGGACCACTAAATGGTAGGCAATGCTCAGTTACAATTTATGGTAATATGCTATGCTAGCCTTTAGGGTACCTTTATATGTACCAATTAAGGCTTAATTGGTTAAGCAGTCAAAAACTTTTCCTCATGAAGCATCTTCATTTCAACGAGAACTTCACACATTCAAACTATATGACGCCAAAGTCGACTTCCTGTTCCACCCTGCAAAAAACAAATCATTTTAGCCTGTTTTGTCATATTGCTCTGCCTTGGTCAAATGACATGGAAGGTTGGTTTACAAGTGGTGCCATCAGAGAACACTTATGAAAATGTGAAGCTATGGTGGAATGAAACATGGAACTATACCAAAGATTAACATTAATATAAATCCATACATCTATTTTCTACAGTTGGTCTTAGAGTCGTGGGTAAGCCGGAGTCTATGGTCATTTTTTGCGGACATGGACTGGTTGCAAGCCAAGTGGGTACATACACAGACCAGGGGTCGACAAGCTTAAATACTCAGAGCCATAGTATGTATAAAGACTTCAAAGAAATCAAAGAACTGCTACGGGGAACACAAAATGTTATTTCTGCACGTCACAAAAGCATTTTGTACTCTTAAAAAAAGAAGCCTCATGAAATGAAAGCCAGACTTAAATTATCCACTTGCAGCGTATCAAAAATGTTGTCTTCTGATTGCAATTGATTGGGTCGGGAGACTTTTGTCAGCTGTCATCTCAAATTAAAAAAAAAAGATACGTTCACTTAGAGATGTAAGATATAACGCATATTTTCATAATAATAGGTAAAAAGAAAGAAAGAATAATGTCGCTATGTGAAACACACTTATGTCCATTTAGAATGTATTTATTTTTTTAAAATAATGTTTTGGAGATGAAACTGAACGCAGACAAAATAACCAAAAAAAACAAAATTAAAAAAAATTAAAACAAAAAAAGGACAAAAGTTTTCACAAAGCAATCTGTATTTTACCTGGTTAATGTGATTTTTTCTCCTGAAACTCAACCTTCAGTGTCGGCGTCAGCACATCACATCACCTTCATTTTCACACGCGATCGCAAGTTGCCATCTGTGAGGCATATTTATTTTGAACATATTTCATGTAGGTGTAATGTTAAATGGTCTGTTTTATTCAGACCCTTTTCTTATCTTTATACATGATTTGCCTATACAGGGGTTGAATAGCTCAATAAATTGTGGCGTTGGGTGTCGTACTTTGGCGCTTGTGACACATATTTTGATTTGTTTTATTTTAATGGTACCAATGCACCATAATCTTTCAATTTAGAATGTCATTTGAAAAATGAAGGAAGTAATTTAAGATGAAATACGTTTTCCCAAGTCACAGAGAGCCACAGCAGATGGATGAAAGAGCCACATGTGGCTCTCGAGCCGCAGGTTGCAGACCCCTGTTATAGACAAATAACAACTTCAACTCACACCAATGGACAACTAAGTCTTAGTCTGAGTCTCCAATTAAACTAGCAGAACATGCAAACTCCTCACAAGGTGTGCCAAGTCAAAACTGGAACCCAGAACTTCTTGATTATGAGTGCTAACCACTAGTTCGCCATGCATCTAGTTTTGGCAGCAGTAGCCAGGGTTATTATAGTTTTGTAATTTTTCATTTTAGTTTTTATTTCATTTTGGTTTTTAAAATTATTTAGTTTTAATTAGTTTTCAAGGTTGTTCTGTTATTTTTTATTAGTTTTAGTTCTTTCATAAATGCTTGATTTTAGTTAGTTTCAGTATTAAGTTTAGCAACAAAAAAAATGTGCATAACTTGTGCGCAATATTGAAAAAACACCATGGGAGCAACGTCATCTGAAGGTGCTTTTCTATTGGCTGCTGCTAGATGACGTCACTTTTGTGTGAGACACTTTCAAATGTCCTTATTCCAGTTAATATCAAAATTAATCAACTTAAAATCCCATTTAAAATCATCCCCAAAGGCTCATGCATTCAATTTATTACTAAAACGAAGGAAATTTTTGCTATAATTATAGTTAGTTTTAGTTAGTTTTGTAAACATAAAATGTAGTTTCACGTTAGTTATCGTTTTTTAAAAGTATTTTCGTTTTTATTTTATTTTCGTTTTTAATTGATTTTCGTTTTAGTTTTTTTGTTAGTTTTAGTTAACTAAAATAACCTTGGCAGTAGCTCGAGAGAAAGAAGAACCTTCTCGGGTACAGTAAATGATGCGAAGAGATGGACACGTGCATCATGGGAGATCCCCAAGCAGTCGCAACCGATGGCTCTAAAATTAGGACATAGTTCCTGACCATCTTGAGTGCGCCCTAACCACAAGTTTTGTCAAAAAGGAATAGAATCTAAATCGAGTGCATGTCTTGCTCTCCCTTTCCACAAATATCGCACATGTGCTGCAATGAAAACATTTTATTTGCCATCATTTAGAAGTCGTTAGTTTTATGGTTCTGAGTGCACATATAGACTACTTTATCGATCTAAACACATTTAGAGATAGAAAGTCAGCCTTGTAATGTAATGCAGTACTAAGGCTTTGTTGCTACAAATGTGTAGAGTTCTCACATGCACAGTCTGCTCCAAAAGTATTGAAATGACAAGGTCAATTCATTTGTTTTTGTACTGAAGACATTTGGATTTTAGATCAAAAGCTGAATATGAGACAAAAGATCAGAATTACAACTTTTGTTTCTCGACTTGGGACAGAGCACCTTTTGTCTGAACACACCCACTTTTCAAGTGAGCAAAAGTATTGGAACATGACTGAGGGCTGTTTCTAATTGCTCCGATGTTACCTTTGCTTAAACATTAGATTTTGCTTGTTTTTGGCTTTTTCTACAAGAGAAAAGCAAAACATTTTGAAGCTGAGAAATGAAAACTGATCAGTGTTATTGCACAAACCTTGAGCAAAGCTAAAACAACAATTTGGTGTACTGTACAGTACTGAGCAACAGACATCCAACATGTCGGCCAAGGGTATCAACAGCAGGTGGCAAAAACATTGTGAGAGCTGTGAAAGACAACAGTCAGTGACAGCTCAGTGGCCTAGTGGTAGCGTGTGCACCCTTAGACTGGGAGGCTGTGGGTTCAATCCCCGGCCAGGTCATACCAAAGACTATAAAAATGGGACCCATTTGCCTCCCTGCTTTACACTCAGTATTACGGTTTGGATTTGGGAGTTAGATTACCAAATGATCCCTGAGCGCAAGCCCCTCCTGCTTCCCACTGCCCCTCAGTGGTTAAATGCAGAGAACAAATGTCACCCCAATTAGATGGGGTGATGATAAATGTTTGATTGTTTCTGCAAAAATTGAGTGACTCATACAACCGGAGACAAATTTGAATGTGTGTTTCTACGTAGTTGGCCAATAAAGACAATTCTGATTTCATTTTCTGAAGAGAAGTCTAACTGGAAACCCCCCCCAGAAACAAACAAGAACTGAAAGAGGTTGTGGTCAAGGCCTTTAAAAGTATTTCGAATGAAGAATTCAACAGTCTGGTGAAGTCATTCAGTCCCAGGCTTGATGCAATTATTATAAGTAAGGGTTACGCCACCAAATGTTAAATGGTATTCACTTTAAATTGATTTAATAATCCGGTCCAATACTTTAACTCAATTGAAAAGGTCCAAATGAAAGGTGTTTTGTCCTGAAATGATGAACACGTTTGAATGTGACTATATCATGAAATAAAAGCTGCAATTATTAACTTTTATCTGATTTTCATCTTTTGATCTCAATTCAAATGTCGTCAGTATAGAACAAAAACAAAGGAATCGACTTTGCAGTTCAAATACTTTTGGAGGGCACTGTACTTTAATTCCTTATTTCTATTTCTGTCAACTTTCACTTGTAATCCATTAAATTTTCCAACTAAAATGCAGACTTTTGTTGCAATATTTGCAATAACCATCTTCTAAAAAAAATGGTTTTATTTTTATTTATTTATTTTTTATTTTTTATTCCTGAACCACAGAACGCAAAGCGGAAACATATTCCTGCCTGTAATGACTGGCAAAATGTGTTGTAAAATAACATGCCCTAATCAAATTTCATGTTATACATTTTATTGGGTAAACAAATAACAAATTACACAAGAACGTGTCAAAAGACTGTGAGATGTTTTGTTTTGAGATACATTTCTTCTTTTATTTTTAAAATGTTGTTATTTCCATTCATTTCCCCTTCAAAAGTATTCACAGTCCCTCAATATAGGCATATTTCTTTCAATGTTTACTTTAATAGAAGGCTGTACTGTAGCTTGTGCTAGAAGTTCCCATTATTCTTTCAAACTTCTCATTAATAAATGAAAATTATACAGTTTGACTAATGTCAGCCTTAACACTATTTGTATCCATTTATTTTGCAATATAAACATTACTCTGTATTCAATGTAAAAAATATATTGAAAACAAAGAAAAAACAGTGTCGTCTGGCGGGGGGGGAAAATTAAGTTGATGCATAGAGTACATTTTCTTTCAGACCAATTCCCTGGCGGTGCCTTTGCTAATCCAGCCCAAACTGGGCCACGAGAGACACTTGTGATTCCCCCCGGAGGGGTGAAGAAGAGTTAGCCTAATCTCCACCGGGTGATGTGTAACTTCTTCGCCTGCTATACACGCATATAATCTGCTGTTTGTGCCGCTCTCCAACCAGGGAGTAACGAGGGTTGAGGCGGGAGACAACATGATGGGAACTGTCATCTGTGTCCCATCAATGTGGGCTGCCAGTATCCTGATAATCCCTGGAGTAATCCCAACACTACAACGGAGACATCAGATTCACCGAGGCGGGACGGACGGGGCTGTGCATGACACACACGAGAGCATCTTCGCTCTTAACAGGGTGACAGCAACCACTTCTCATGAAAATTGCTGCTCACGCTTGACTGAGGCTTCAATTGATGTTTACATGTCTTGACAAATAGGGAAAAAATGCATAAATCAACTCAGATTGTTTGAATTGAGAAGGGAATTGAGTCACCTAATGTGATGTGTGTTTGATTTTTGTCATATGCCTGTTAAAATGAGACACGTTCAAAGCTTCTCTGCAGGAGAAATGTATTTCCAGAAGAAAACATCAAAACAGTGAACTTTTCAATGCGTTTCACCTCACAGAAGGGAGGCAAAACAGGAAAAGTCACATGTCACCTTTGTGTGTCTTCTTGGCGTTGTCTTAAAAGACACTTGCAGATTGTTCAAACAAATTCTGACTAGAATGTGAATACATTTTCAACCCAGAGTCTTTTTTGGACCTAATGAGGACCATTTGACATTTTCTGTTAAACAAATAAATGATGCCTTCAAAATAAAGAGTGACGAGAACAAGTTATGGAAACATGTTTTACCCAAAAAGGAGAAGCTAATGTGTTTCAGGCAATTATTTAAAAGTACATTGTGTCTTCACAATGATTATATTTTATTCATTATCATCTCATTAATTTACAGTTTAATCGTCTTGAGGGGGGGAAATCAATGATGCAGTAGATACAAATTAAATAATGCAGCCCTACCGATTATAATTATTACTTCTTCCATTAATCTCAATCATGCATCATTTATTTCTTTATTAATATACAGCAACTTTCCAAAATAAGATTGCCAATTTTCTCAAGGATAATATCCATCTTGCATCTGTTCCCAAGAGGTGCCAACAAGTCAAATTTTTATTAATTTTTTTAATGGGAGTGTTATTGTGATAACTTGATTTGGCAATGGAATATAAAACAGTTTGGATGCCAGATTTGGGAACAAAACAAGGAGACAAGACATATGTTTTATTTCAGTAGCGGCAAGCTGAAAGGCATAGAGAAAAAAAAAGTGAAACAAAAATAGTAAATAAAAGGACACTTAAACGCTAGGTAATCAAGTGTCCACAACAAAGTCCGCCTTGTCTGTACAGTGAACTAAAGGGCAAAGATAACAGGTTAATTAAGTGCAAGGACAGTTATGACGGCCGGCAAAGATATGAATCCACTGCCAGAGTGGCCTATAAAGGCCACCCAAAGGACCTATGAGGCTGATGAGGTTTACGGGAGGGGTCAAGTGAATTGCAACACCCCATTGGTTAAACATTAAGGTCATCCTGGAATCAGACTGTCAAGGATGAGCGGTGCTGAGGGCAATGTTCAATAAAACATGAGAGTAATCTTCTCACCAGGAGTAAAAGTGTTTTGCGGTTCAACTCCTAAGCAGCAAATACAGATTTCCCTTGCGAGCCAAAAGAAAGGAAAAAAACATTGCTGCCGATTCACCACGGCTTGCCATCAGATTTACGACACGCCAAAAATAGCACTGGAAATCGGTCAGACTATCACGTTTTTGTGACCTCCGACCAAGCTTATCTTGCACATAAAAAAAATAAATAAATACGTGCGAGTCAGAGATGATAGTGTCTGTCTGATACAGCTTCTCTTTCTGCCTCATTAGCTGCTGATATTGGAAGAGTTATCTCAGTTTAGAAGACATTTTCAGGTTTCAGGTTCCTCTGAAAAGCTTGCAATAGAAATGTTACATTTTTGCTTCTCCCTACTCTGCTGTAAGTGTGCTGTGTAGTAGTGGAGGTGCGTCAATGACAGCTCCATCCTGATTTACTTCCACGGGGCATGAAATGAGGAGACAGATGATAAGCTTCTCGCTCATGCTCCAGGAAGCACATGGAAGCGGATGGCACGGTCTCTTTTTGGATACTGGACTTTATTCACCATTGAATGTCTGCTAATCTGTGATTGACGTTTTAAAAAAAATAAAAAAATAAAAAAATGAGATTGTAATACATAGCAGAAGCAGAAACTGCATTACAGACTGTAAACACCGTGCTCTTGCCCCGGAGTGTTTCTAAAAAAAATAGCGTGCAAGACCAGAGGGGCCTCACATTTTACACCTAAATTCCTCTTTGCTGATAGGGCCAAGTTGTAGGAATTACCTGGCAAACAGCAATCGGGTCCAGGGGATTACAACAAATATTCTTGTTCCAAAAGTTCAACTTCTTTCATCTCCAGAGGAAGGTTGAGTTGACGACCCACAACTAGAATTCAACTTTAATTCATGCATATTTCTTTCAACCAAGCTCACAACAGCATGACAAGCAGACTGAGCAGTTAGTCAGCCGTGTTATTAGATTTTTCTTCTTACAAGGATGACAGTGAACACACGAGGAGTTTTTAGGGCAGGCACCTTGGCAATCTAACAGTGCAGGTGAACGGACAGATAAGACGCGTGTGTAATCATCATGTTATGTCATACAAATAATCAGGTGAGTGTCCGAGGGATGTCTAAATAGAATGGAATCAGCTGCAGTCAGTGCTGCAATGCTGCCATCTTGTGGTTTAGTTGCTACTTGCAGCCTGCATTTGGGAAATCATGTGAGACGTGCTCACCGTCTTTTCAGGCTCATCTTGTGTGTGTGTGTCTGTGTATGTTGACAAATACTCAGTACGTTATAAAAAGGACTGAAACGAGATTCCAACCCAGAAGCTCTTGACTGTGAAACAGAAACTCCAGCACCGTGTCGGCCATGTTGAAATTGCCGGACACATTTGCAACAATACCATATCCATTGATTTTCTGTCCCACCTTATCTGTGTCAGGTTTGCGGGGAGCAGGATCCTTTTCCCAACTGACTTTGACCAGAAATCAGACTACACTGGACTGGTCAACAGTCAATCAAAGGGCAACATTGTACAGTGATTGAATTTACGACTCCACCTCAGAAATGTGGTCATGCAAATGAAGAGCTGTTGTTTGTTGATCGTACCATTGATAGCATTAGCCACAGCCTGACAGTTAAATGCGGTCTTCTCCTATATGCACAGCATTCTACATTGTCACAATCTAGATGTCTTAATTGACAATTCCAAATTTACGTCACAAATGTTAGATTTTACACTCTCAGTGTTAATCTAACATTGGTGATTTTGCTGTGTACACACATGGGATAAGAAGAGTCAGTTTTTGTTGTTTCCATAAGTGTGTCAGAAACAGTACAAATGGTTGGACCCAAATACAAGTCAGTAAACACACGATCAGTCATCTTGGGCAGAGGTATCCAAAACGTGAGGCAAAAGATTAGGTCAATTCTCCAAACAGGTCCAAAGCATACTCTAAATCAGTGTGAGGGGAAGAGGAATAAAATGCTGGAACATTAAGAATGGGTACAAACAGTGTAGAAAATTGATAGAAACCATTTCTCAGTGCTTTTGTCAGGATGTTACAATATTTATATTTTAATCTTGCTACTGCTACGTTTGATCAAGACAGCAACCCAGCTGTGTGAGACAAAAGAGGGAATCAACTCACGAATAAACAAAATTCTCAGTCAGGAGCCATGTTAGAGCATAATTGGATTTGAAGAGGGAGTACATAAGGATTTGTTATAGATATTAAAATTTAAGCAGCATCAGAGATTTGACAACAGCATCTTTAGATCGGTCAGGATTACATCCTAAAAAATAGACCCATGATGGACCATTGCTGGAGATTTACTTATGTTATGTGAATTGAAATTTAAAAATGAAACTTTAGACGATGAAAAACAGACTATGCCCGTTACAATGACTCATTTGTGATACTGTGACATCATCATCACTGTTAATATCCATGACCACCATTTGGTGTTCATCCATTTTCAATAGCACACACATAAAGACAATCAAGCTGTTTTTATCCCGATTTTTGCCCCTTTCCAACCAAGGACGTCAAATGCCCAACTATTTGATGTCATCAAATGTCCTCTAAGATTGCCTTTTGGCCTGAGGTAAATTAAAAGTTTGTCGTGATGATGGGGTCCGAAACGGGCCGTGCCAACAATCTTAAAAGTGTTCATTATTTACGGCCAAAAATCTTCATGTGACATCTATCTGATCCACGACCCAAATGAGAACAAATGCTCTAGAAAATGGACACATCTATAAAGCAATGGTGGACTTGAGAACCAGGATGTAGCCTGGTCTGCACCCTTTTATTATCTGTTTTAGGCATTGAGAAGGAGAACGAGGCCACAGCATCTGATTGTCTGATTGATAAAGAACAGTGATCCATGTTCCTTCTCTTTTTTCCCTTTTTTCCCTTCCCCCACTATTTTCCCCCATCAGGGCCCCTGCTACAGCCGATTAATCCTACTAGAGCAACAGCGCTGGCAAAGATTTCATGTTCCATCTCTGACCTGCAGTGCCAGGTCCTATCTGCTTGGCTTGTGCATGCGTACATCTTGTTAGACTAAAGGTTTGTGAATATTACCGAAGGATTAATCCCCAAAAAATGATCATGTAGTACATGCAGCGCATGTCTGTGATCTAGACCTGTGGAAATGAGGATGTAATGTATGCCACCACTAGATGGCAACACTAGATCCAAAAAGTTTGTTTTCTTTATTTTGCCTCTCCATCATGTTTGAAACTAAATTCTGATTATATTTGAGATGCTACATTTGATTTGGTTGAGTCAAGTTATTACAGAAACAAGATGGTTGAATCAGAAAGTCAAATGTAGAGATTATGTTTAAAAACACACAACAAAAATCCCATGAAGCTTAGTAGTAACAATTTGCAAGAGCACTGCAAAAAAGTTCACCAGAAAACATTTTGTATATATAATATAATATAATATAATAATTACATCCAAGGGGATGGTTCTCCTCAGGAATGTGCCAACTCTATGTACTATGCACTAAATTACCAATTTGTTCTAGTTTACTGTTGCTGCAATAGTGGTAAATAGTACTTCATTTATATAGCGCTTTCCACCTTGCAAGGCCCTCATAGCGCTTTGCATTTACTACTCATTCACTTATTGATGACGCAGCATGAGGAGCAACTGGGGGTTCAGTAACTTGCTCAAGGGTAATTCAACATGGTCACAATGGCGTGGGATTGAACCCACAACCTCTGGGTTGGGAGATGACTACTTTACCACTAATCCACACCACCCCAGTTCCTATAGTTTCTCAGACTACCAAAGACAAATTCCTTGTGTGTTTTCAACTGTCAATAAAGATGATTCTGATAAATATACAGTCTTAATTACTCATAAACTGTGTTTGGTGCGAGCACAACTGGGCATATTTCAATGCAGAATTCTAAAATATGACATATGACCTTACTTTCTATTGAACCTCTGCTTTTGAACATTGTCAGTACACTTTCAGTCTTCCTTATGCTGTACTATGCTTGTCCATTATTGAAGAAGACATATTTTCGGCACATACAGTAATCCAAATGTTATCTATTCAATTTACACTCTGAAAACAGTTGGGTAAAAAATAACCCAAATTGGGTCAAAAAGGGACCGACCCAATATTTTGGTTTGTTCTTCTAAAACAAAAGGTTGGATCAAATAAAGAACGCACAAAGCAACACATTTTTTGGGAGACCAACCCAACATTTTGGGTTATGTTTTTTTTAACTAAAAAGTTGGGTCCAACAAATAAACAAAAAAAACAATCCATTTTATGAGGGCCTACCCAACATTCTGGCCTATTTATTTGAACTAAAAAGTTGGGTCAAATGGATAACCCACAAAACAACTCAATTTTGGGGGACTGACCCAGTTCTTTGGGTTATGCGTGTAAACTAAAAAGCTGGGTCAAAAAAATAATACAAAATCCAATATTTTGGGTTGTCTGGCTTTTGGGTTCTTTTGTGGCCAAATCATTTTGACAGCAAAAAATGAATACATTTTTTTTTACAACCCAATTTTTGTTTTGTTTTGTGTGTTACTTATTTCAGCAAACTTTTTGGTTTAATAAATACGTTGGGTTGGTCCCTTTTTGTCCCAATTGAGGTTTTGACCCAACTGTTTTTAGAGTGTAAAAACAACAACAAGATTAATTGACTTTCAGATTCAGAATTATTAGTTGTGGTCGTTGAAACTTGAATTAATAGCAACGGACTGTTACTCTAACTAGTCAGATTTGAAATTCATTCTCACAGCGCCAACTCACATGCTTGTCAATGACGTTAACATTTTACCGTCCTCTGATGTTCTTCAGAGCAAAACTTGTTCACTTTACATTTGCACACATTAATACATTTAACAATCAGTATCTCTGGTGAGTATGTTGTGTTTTATTTAAATGTGTAATGTTTTTGTCACGTTTTCAGATACATTTGTCAGATTCTGATGTATGTAGCACAGCATATCTAGTCTATTCAATTTTTGCAGACTATTACTAAGGGTGAACGAAAGTAATGGTGTCTATTATTGTGACAAGATTATAGTGGTATTAAAAGGTGGATTAAGTCGGTTAATTCCCCATCGAAGGCCAAGGTACCAAATGCACGGCCTCATACTGGGATAAAATATAATCAACAATAATAATTGTAATTGTTTTATATTTGACTGTGATTGGCTTGCCATCTTCGGAAGTAGTATTAGAGACATGACAATTCTATCCGCATTGCCGTCTGGGAAGCCAATGTTCCATTTCCTATTCCTATTTATCTTTCCTATTTTAAACGTGGCTGTCTTTCAGTCTCCATATACAGTGTAGTGATCATTCCTGCGGACGTCCGAATGTTCCGCTGACCCTGCCCACCTCAGCGTATACTAACCGAGGCCTAGAAACTCTCCAAAGGTTTTGTTTTTTCATCTCTTTCTCTCAAGCATGAGATCACAGTTCCAGCCCAAGATTGAGGTGAGTGTTTGGATCACTTGTATCAGATATCTACTGAAGCATAGCGCTCTTTCTCCTTGATGGCTTTGCCGGTCCACCAAAAGACGTTTTATCTTGTGTTCTCCTCCTCTCTCCAAGAAGATGAGTGACACATCAGAGATAGCCTTCAACTAATCCTATCCTTTATGCTCTGTGAGAGTAAGCTGTGAGCCTGTCGCCCTTTCACACTTTATTTGCTGCCGTTTGAAATCATATGAAATGTCATGCTCAGCATCAGATGAGGAGCTTGGGGCCTTTTTAAAGTTCACTTTTCCAGAAACAGAAGCAACAGAAGAAAATCAAAGCAGGCAAAAGAGATACTTGCAGTTTCATTGTTGGAGTGTCTCCAGGAAAACCTTCATTCATTTACTGGCTACAAGTCTATTAGGAAGAGAATGTTTGAAAATTCAAACCTCAATCATTAATTTAAAAAACAACAACAACAGACCTTTAATGATGCCTCAGGCCAGTGACTCTACACACTTAAGTCAACAAATATATTGGTCTATTTTGCCCCACTCACTTTGTTCACAGAGACAAACAACTGCCGTATTTACTTTCATATTCACATATTCACTGAGCAGAAAATTGATCCCATCTTGACAGAACTTAAGTCAGTCAGTCTTTGTGTATGAGTGATTTTGTTCCATCCATTTTCCTTACAGCGTATCCTGATCAGGGTCAGGGAATTGACGAGTGGGAAGGGAGAGGGAGACTACACCCTGAAATGGTAAGCTTCTAGAGACAAGACAGGCCATTCACATTCACACCACCAATAGTTCTAACTGAGCGTGAATCGATCCCAATCTGGCTGCAAAAGTCAGCTGTGTTCAACTACAACTTTTTTTTTTTAGATTCCCATTTATTTTGTTTTTTCGAGGAGAGGTGGCGTTGATGTTTGAGTAGCACGTGCTGTAGTTCATCATCTCCAGCAGGTGGTGCTGCAGGTTAGAGACACCATCAACTCAGTCAGTTGGAACAGTCGCCTTAGCTGCACACACCTTGTCAGCAGGTTGGGCCTTATCCCTTTCTTACTGAACTGAGCCATTCAGTGCACACTTGACCTTGTTCATTATCTTGTACCAGGTTTTGTTTTTACCCAGCTCGTCTCCCGTTTGTGTCCGCCCCGACTTTCCTTTTCCACACTATTTGAACAAAGATAAGAGCAGAGTCTGTTTACACAGCCATTGTCAGACACATATACACTCTCACGCTCCCGCTCCCGCTCCTTTGTTTACCAACGAATCCTTTGTTTTACAGAGACATGACCTTCCATAGGCATAAGGTTAAACAGTTGACACACTGTTTTGTAGTGTTAAATCTCAAAATCAAAGCATCTTCAATATTGTATTTTGCTGAAAAAAATAATTACCACCATATAGTATTCTATAAATAAAGATAGGAAGTAGAACACAGAACCTGTACATGTAAATGTTTCCTTCAGAAGCAAAAAGGTAAATGTTTCCTTCAGAAGCAAAAAGGCAAGGCAAGGCAGCACTATTTCTATAGCATCTTTCATACGGAAAGGCAATATAAAGTGCTTCACAGAAATAAGAAGGCAATAAGCAACTTTTAAACACTAATTCATTAAAATCAGAATAATATACAAAAAAAAACAATTACTAAAATTATAAATAAAACAAGTAAAGGATCATAATTAAAGAAAGATCTACAGCAGCTATACTGCAACAGAAAAAAAAATCAGATCTTACAATCATAAGAGAAATTAATTATTATTAGCATAAGAAAACAGATTTTTTTTTTCTGTGCTTACAAAATTAGGAGTGACCGTACATGCTTTCTATTGGACAGTGATGACAACTCTGCTAGTACCAACATTTATGTACCGAGCCTGGAAACCAGACTCATCGCTTTACTAGAGAGTGAGTATGGACGCAGTTGTTATTAAGTGCATTTCTGAGGCGGGGTAAACCTAACAACACAGACTGTGGAAAGAATCAATCAGCGGAAGTTGCGTCTTCTGTGCACTTCCTACGTATTTTGACCTAGTGTAGATGCCGTAGTTGGTGTATTCTGCTTATTCTCACCGTAGAAATGTGCTTGTAGGGCTTTTCCCAGTCTTATTGGTGGCATCTTCACATAGGGACCAAAAAAAAAACGACACAGAGAAAATCAAAGTATTCAAGTTAGGTGGCCTTAGTGAGTGGTATGTAAATAGGCCGCTGGTGGCTTCACTTCTCCCGACGGCGAGGAAGCAGCATTGTTCGTCCATTCATACACTATATGCTTCCAGTCCCGTCAGCTGCTGAGGATTTTAATGACTATGTGTTTGTGGTCATTTAAAACTGAGATTAATGCTAAAGGAAATAAACTATTGTCTCTCGCACGCACCATTTTGTAATGACTTACACAACGAAGAGTGATGTTGCTTACGAAGAATATGTCACAGCAAATAAACAAATTTGATGGCAAGGTTCGTTTGGAACCAGACGAACAGCGGCCAACGCCAGTTTGTCCACACCCACTTTAAAGAAAGTGTGTGTGGATTGCCAGGCTATTAGGGACCTACTACACTATTGTGGTCGGCATAAATTTTAAAAACTGTTACTTTACTGACAGTTACTCAGGCACCCTTCACGACATTAGACAACAGAATGATTGGCTGCTGACCAGTCCACAGTGTACCCTTAAGAAGAAAATGAATGGATGTATAATTTGAAAATATACAGTAAAGGACATTATATTTAAGGCCACGCAACTATGAGTGTTTACATTTCTTTTCTGGTTGAACCAACAAAAAGCTTGTCGAAGCATCTATTCAACATGGGTGTAGGTACACACAGCTGTGCACTCCCCAGCATTGCAAACATATAAATCAGCCTTAACCTTTCAACGAATTCTGGATAGTAATCAAACTTATAGTGGAGCTACACAAGTTAATCCTTTAGTTGTTGACTTATATTTGGCTTGACAATAGAAGGGTGGCAACAGGAGAAATATGGTTGTAAGTCTTCACATGTCTTTTTGAGATCACTAGCAAGATAGCTTGCTAGCTAGCTAGCTAGATGCTGTATTTTGTTGCACACTTCACAGAAAAACAGCCCACTCAGCTGAGCTGAGATTTTGTCCTTTTTGTAGCATAAATTTCCCCCCCACACAGTATTTCCTTCCATTAAAAAATAAATAAAAAATACGATGGGATGGGTTGGGACTTTGTTCTCTGAGTCAGGAATGATGCAGTCAAGTTTCAAAGTCGTCTTTGGAATTGCAAGACACATACCCAGCCCATAATGCAAGCGTTGATAACTGTCTATCAAGAAGTTCACTGAAAGCGTGAGGATGGATGGCATATGCCTTTGATTCTAATGCTAAGAGCATAATTTATGTAAGATGTTTGAATGGCTTTTTTTGTAAGAATAGATTAAAGGAAGTTTCATGTTAGAGAAGCCCGAAAATGTGCGTGCAAAGCAGTCTTTTCAAAACTCCTGGGGGTGCGTGTGGGTTGATGAACGGGGCGGGTGCAAGCGGTGATTAGCTCCAGCCATTTATTGCTCTAACAACAGTGTGCCAATCATGGCGATCCCTTGAGTTTTCCTCTCTTTTCTGTAAATATGAAAGACCTTGTCCCGACAGTGACTTCAAAGGTGGTAGCGGCAGGCCTCATACCAGGCCACAGAGTCTTCGTCAACCCTTCCCCTCCACACATCAAACCCAAGTTGACAAAAGAAGCTCTAGGTGGCATAATGAGACGCATTGCTTCTATGTGTGAAGTGTGACATTCACTGTCTTCTTGTGGCTTGTGTTGACATTGCGGCCTGTGTGTTAGGAGCTGACCAGAAAAAAAGAAAATCAACTTACACGTATGACTTTTGATTTGTGTCATATTTGATACATCCGGTCACAATGCTTTAAATTTGTAAATTTATAACTATAAACATTATAATAATAAACAGACATATCGAAAACATTAGTATTTCCAAAAATCAGAAAAAATATTTCCCACTATTAATATGTAGGTCGCTGAAAAGCCATCAACTGGATGATACTGCCCTCTAACGGATTATCCGTGCAATGCATGTCAGATCATATAGGTAAGGGTTTTAATGGGAAAAAAAAAATTATAGGCCTACTAATGAAATAGAGGGCTCAAAATGTCTTGTATTTAATATAATACATTTGGCTTTATACAGTAAAAGTTGTTTACAAAACAATAGTTTTTAGCTAAAAATTGATAAAAGTCGTTATAACCATTCATCTTTTTCAAAGTAAAGGTTCTTGAAATTTACTTTCTAATGCCCTTCTTAACTTGCTTGTCTAAATGGACGTCAGAGTGCACTGGACGTAAGCGCCGACCCAAAAATATCAGCACAAATGATTCCAGGCAAACAACAAAAGTTTAAAACTGCTTCTTTTGAAATGGCCCACACGCAAACTGCACGACACTCACTTGCACTTGTGCATGTTTGTGATTGCCATCACAAAACTGCATTCCCATAACTTTCACTGATTTATGAATCATTTCATTTCATTTGGTTTATTTTTAGTCTGCAAGGTGGTGGTGTCATCATCAATAACTGCACGATCACATTTATTATAGCACACGTACGTATGTCATGTATGAATTGCACACAGCTGGGATTGCTTACACTTAGTAAATTATTGCAAATCTTTTTAGTTATCCCTATCAGAGGTGGCAAAAGTACTCACACCATATACGAAGAACAATTAAAAAGGAAAAACACTGGCTCAAGTGGAAGTAATGATTCAACTCTTGTACTTAGGTAAATGTAAAAAAAAAAAGTACAGACTTAAATCTACTAGTAAGAAAGCTAAACTGCAATTTTGTTATGAACAGCCTGTTTTGACTTTGACAAAGAGAAGAAAAATATTTTTTCTGCCTTGTTAACTTATAAATAGTGTTCATTCTGAGAAGGAAACAAAATCCTGTTGCACTTTGTTGTCATGAGCTATCATCGGCTCAACTTTTATACTATCAAAACGGATTCCCATAGCTTTGCTATTGTTGTGAACTGATTAGCAAAAATACTAGTTAGTTCATGATAAATGAAAAAAAAGTGATTTTCTTTACTTATACGTGTGTGTGTGTGTGTGTGTGTGTGTGTGTGTGTGTTTTCCCCAGATTAGACAGATTTTAAACGCCAGAAGCTTGCGTTTTTTTGTGAGCTGGCAGAAAACCAACACATTCACCACAACATGAAACAATTCTCTAAAATAAGGCCATGGATGGGAAATAGCTTGCTTTCCTGAATCTATTGGGCCAACGTCATTAATGTTCCCTGGTTTATGTTCCTCCATATCACTCACTGCATGATTGGTATGACCCCAAGATTCTCAATAATTCACAGTCTCTACTGCATTTGACTTTCACTGTTGCCTATTTTGACAAAGTAAGGAGTTTAAAGTAGATATCAGATATCTGTTTTCAAATATAGGGTTTAAAATAAATTATACTATACTCAAGTAACGTACACATACATGAAAAAAAAACTAGAGTAACAAAGAAGGCTATTTGTACTTTGCTATTTTCCATCACTGATTTCTATCATGCACTGGTGTTTCATTATAAACGAGTGGGAAGAACAATAACATTGAGTACACAAAATGTCCAGGCTAGGTGTCCTTACATGTGTTTCTGCGTGAGGCCTCAGGTTGCCTCATGTGAGCGACAGGTTGCCACATGCTGAAATTGTGAAAAATAAATGATCCCTGTTCAAATGTCGTTTTTTAAATATACAAAACAAGACCAAGAGAAATCATTTAACCTTTTCCACCATTAATATGTCATTCAATACACAACTTGTACGAATCAATTGTCTCTTTGCACATAATGCCATGACATCATATCTGTTTTTGACCATATTCTGGTTTGGCGAATTATAACAGACATCCATTCACATCCTCGTGTTAACAATGATTATAAGCCTGTAAAAACGCAACTTAAGAAGTCAAAGAAATCTTGAATTTAACTGTTTTCAGACATCCACAAATGTGGACTTCAGATCACAGAGCATCTAAAGGAAGCCGTAATTACAGGTCTTGAGTCGTCTCCATATGCCATATGCCACAAATCACGCAGGAGATAGTAGAAGCCGTGCTCTTGCCACGTGGCCACTCCACACTACATCTTTTTGGGAGATGATGAAGACTCTTATCAGTGGATTAGCAGAGACTAAGATGGCTAAACATACCGCTCTAATTCCTGCTCGCCTGTATCCGACATATTACCCTTGACCGAGATCCCTTTTAGAGTCAGAAGCCAGAGTTTCTTTCATATGACTATAAGGTCAAAGCAAAAAGAAGAAGGAAGTTCAGTGAGCTGCATGAGGCCGAGTCCTGACCTATAAGGCAATAAACAGACAGGCAGGACCGCCTCCACCTGTAAATTGATTGGATACCACAATAACATTGAAAATGTTGTAGATGCCATAGTTTAAAATCCCCATCTCCCAACCATCGCATAATTCAAATAGGCAGGGGCGTTTATCATCTAATACGGCGTTGTGTATGTTTTTTGTTTTTATTATGCTGTTCCTCTCAGTTTTAAATAGTAAACTTGGAGTCTGTGGTTGTCTGTGGCCCCCAAATTACCCCTGAGCGTGCAGTGCCTAGCACGCTGCCAAAGATGGAGGCGAGTATTGTTTTCATGACAGAGATCAATGGGCGGGTGAATATGCTTTAATTCCGCAGGAGCTCCTCTCCCAGGCTAATAAATGCAAGCCTCCCTGCTGACTGGGCTGTCGTGCTGAGCCCAGCGGGGGTTTGCCTTTTTGTGTTCCTGTGCCCAAATTATGGAACCATCAATACGCTGCCTGGAACCAGTCAATAGAAGCCCGCTTTGTGGCTGAAGGGAGACCAACTTCAAGGCTGATCAAAAAAGGGGGAAAGACTAAGCTCTGACACATTTACCAAATAGAATGAGGATCAAAATCCAAAGGCGTTAGTTCAGTGTTACTTGCAAATACGATGATACATATAAATGGGTGTGCCGCACAAAATCAAGGGATCCAACCAAACCTGTTTTAAAACAGTATGCACGTAATGGTTTGCAAGTTGCACAGCTTTTTTTGTAGAGTGAGCACAGCATATTTGAAATGGTTTATTATTCCATCCATCCATTTTCTCTACCGATTGTTGTTTAAGAAAATACAGATTCTTACAACACTCCAATGTTTACACGCGCAATTGAAGAGGAAGTCAAGTCAAAAACGGCCCAGCGCCCACACACACACACACACACACACACTAGTCTATACACAGCATTCTGATTCATATGAACTAAGCAGTAAAATCCACCCGTTTTTTGTCCATCTCAGGAGGCACTTGTCGTCAACTGAAAATGACATCACACTGCCAGTTGATAGCTTGTGACAAAATGGATAATGTTATGGATAATGAGGAAGTCAACCTACACATTTTCTTTACAATAATATGTTGTATGTGTTCCCACTCCCTAACCCTAACCCTGTGGAATATGAATTTAGCTAAATCCAGCCAATTCTATCTCAGGAGGCGGACATTTTGCCATTTTCAGTCGACAGCAAGTGGCAGAATGGCCGGCCCCTGACATAGCTAAAAAAAAAAAAAAAAAGGTGGATTTTGCTGCTTCATTCATATTCCACAAATGCTATATTAATCAGAACACCGTGTTTAGACTAGTGGGGCCACATAGAACATATTACTTGTATTGTAAAGAACATTTTTGACTTGACTTCCTGTTTTAGCGTTACAGGTGTTACTTTTTGCCCACCGCCATCAGACTGTACAACAGCAGCGTGGGACATTGTTTAAAAAGATGCTGTATGTACAGTATCTGATACTGATTTCCAGGTTATCAGTTCTATTTTAATTTGTCAATGTTCTGTGTGCTGCTATAATGTGGAAGGATCATTAAAGGGTTATTTTATTCTTATTTGACATAGTTTTGCTTTGAAATGTGCCTTTAATAAAAGCTGAATTCTGCTTCCTAATCCGGAGGTTCTCATACACTTCTCCTTTGACAATGCACAGGTGATGAACACCGTTGTTGTGCACGAGTATTTTTTCCATACTGCCGCTTGTAGCATCAAGTGAATTATTAAGTATCCAGCTTCAAATGACTTGTAAAAGTCTGTCCTCCTCAAAATATGAAACTTTCTTTCCCTTTTCCTCGCACTTTTATTTTTGTTGGCTTCTCAAATATCAAGTTGTCTCCGGATTTTCAAACGGGTTGAAAAATAAGAGTTTCCCCAGCTTGCAAGCGCATTCAAAGGGCGCCTTCTTCAGATGTGCCACCTTGCAGCGTGGTGGTGGCTGTGCAGGAACAGGATCATTCAGATATGCTAATGGATCAGCGGGGTAGCTCGGAGCGCGGCTTACCCCGCTTTAAAAGACAGCTGCCTTCTCCCTTTCTTTTCATGCCCTACTCTCAGCCTGCCTCTCGTTTTCCCACTCGACACTGATAGCAGGTTGAACTGTAATAACCATTACATTTCTACTAATTAGACAGATAGGGCAATTAACCGGGTGCATGTTATTCCAGGTTGTGAAATATGTTAGACAAAGGGAGTTCAGACGATGAGTTTGGGCAGTCATCTGATGTCGGCGCAGTGTAATGATATCATGCTCAATGTGGAGAGCCGCTCATAATGGAGCCAATGCCCACCGGCCCTCCCCGCAGCAGTCTCCCTCTGTGTCAGTGGCTGTATATGAACCATTGGCTCCGCCGCTGAAGCCCCCGGTCCCACACTCTCCTGGGCTATCTATTCTCTCCAGCCAGAGTCATGCTGCGCAGGAATCCTGGGTGATTGGGTTTCTTTCAGGGGCCTTATAGTCAGTCATAAATCGGAGGGGATCCCGCCCGGCCCCTCGCTCTCGCTCCTAACCCTGGCTCCAGCTGGCAGGGGACGATTGTTGGAGAGCCGGGGTCATTGCGGGGTCTCTCTCTGTGGCGCTTCTTAACTCTCCTTGCCTATTTTTTTTTCAACCCCCTCCTCTGCACTATACCCCCTTTTCTCTCTGTCTCCCAGTTGAGGTTGCTAGGGCTTGGTATTTGCTTTTTAGGACCATGTTGTAATTACAGAGACGCTCCACTCCCACTGCCGCCTCCGGCTCCCGCTACTCTTTCACTGCTGATCGGTGGTAACTGGTAAGAAGCTGCCGGGGCCATCTCTCGTCCGCCATAACAGGCTGTTATAGTTCTTCCTCCTGAGGGACACTTAAAACGGATCCATTCACACATGTCATATAATTTGTGCAAAAAGGACCCAGAATACAGTGGAGCCATAAAGGGTGCAGAGTTCACAAGCAGATGCCAGGTCAGAATGTGGTGGGCAAGCTAGGCCTGTATAAGCAATAAATGGTATCTGACATTGTGGGTTGTTTTGGCATCAGCTGCAGTATATAAATATAATTACATCATACAATATGATGTAAACCTCCTCGCTGTATCTTTAGCCATGATATTTTTGAAATGGCACATTTTGTGACGTTCCCTCCATATCAGTTAGTTCTGTACCCTTTTGAATGTGGAAATATAAAACATTAAGAAAAAATAAATGACCCCGAGCCAAACTTTAGTGCTTGGTAAACACAAGGTTTGATATAGTTCTCATTTTCAAAATCATCCTCATCATCCCATGCCTTATACTGCATTCCACAGTGCAGGATAGTAGGAAATAACCCACTTGGAACTTCCGAGGTCCAACCTCAATGCATTCCATTCAAAAGTAAACAAAAAACATTGCTTGATGACATTGATAAGCATGTTGTTTAGCATTAGAGGCAAACCAGTACATAGTATAATATACTTGAATTATATACTTGAAAAAAAATATATATCATACAAAGATAAACCGAGTAAACTAAAAAAATGCCGTTTTTAGATGTTAATTTTATATGTCCAATTTTTTTTTTTTTTTGAAGCTAACAGGTGCTGTGTTAGGGTGCTTTCCCCCCTTAACTGCAGCTTGTCACATGAGCTCATTTTCATTGACCACACCCAAGCCTGATTATATCCAGACCTGTTCAAACAAGAAATCGCACAAGTAGAAACTGTCTGACAAAATGAAGACAGCAAATATCTCGAAAGGCTGCAAGACAAAAGAGAGAGAGAGAGAGAGAGAAATTCAAGAACAGATGAGAAATAAAGTAATTGACTTCTATCAGTCTACATGTGCATATGTATTTTTCATGTGCATATGGATCTGTGATTTTGCAATGCTCTTTTTTGGCGATTCAAATTCAATCACAGCAACTATTGACCTACGGTCGGCCATACTCATGAAATGTAGCTACCAAACCTGACACACTATGTGACAAATTATTTGCGTTCGGCGGGATTGGTAAATGTGAACTTAGACTGATGTTGAAATTTTACAACATAAAATCTTCTGGAACAAAACTCATTCAAAACTGTCTTTTGATTATCAATGTTTTTGACATGACTTTTACAGTCATGTAAATGACGCTTACACTGACAGATGAGCTAGTCGTAATCCAAAAACTTGTTTTGGTTGAGAAAAAGCAGAAAAGGTTGCCACAAGCTGATGTGGAACCGTTCTTCAGCTTGCCAGCTCATTTTTTTTCAGCAGCAGAACACGGAACAGAGCAGTCACAGCTGCAATCGTCTTTTGTGGAGGATTGCGCCCCTCTGCCAACATCTGGGATCATAAACAGAACTATCAAAGTGACCCAAAAAAAAAAACAATGATAGTACTGTCATTGCACAATTTATGCGTTCTATTTTATGGCATTTGCAAAGTGACTTGAATTCAATCATGTCTATAATAAAACCAGAAAAAAAACATAATGTTCAAAACACAGGATATTACAGTAGACCCACAGGATTGATTTAGATCCCAGAGTGGAACATAAATGTACTGTATACATGTAACCCATTAAAATTCAGTCCGGTATTAAAGGATTTCATCAGCATCATAAATCCTTCAGATGGAACAAATTGTTTGAGGCTATGCAGAAGCATCTTTATTGTCAAACAGACTTCAAAGAGACTATAACTAAAATATCACAAATATGCACAGTGCTTTATGCTATAGAAGAATGACTCGTCTTTCATGCCTATGGAAAAAAAATGGAACAAACTAGACAGTGTTCCCTGTGAAATGGGATACAGGCTTGGAAGATCTATTGTTCTATTTCAGTTTGCTTGAATCACCGCCGGTGTACGTTGGCTGGCTGCTGCAACACCATTCTGACTTCTGACAAACAGCATCTGTACCAAGGACTCCACTTCCTCCCACGAGGCAGATGGGAACAAACCCAGTATAATCGCTTCAAATAAACAGGATGCCATTTATTGTTTGCCCCACCGATTGAAGTAGGTCCCTTGATAGTTAATGAGATCTTGATTCATCACTTTAATGCTTTGACTTATTACATGCCAGTAGGGAGAGATGAAATGATTGGCACCACACAAATCATACATTTAAGCTGCATGTGCACGTTCATTATAGAGGGTCTGTTCATCCTGTAGCGCCATCACAACCACATGTGAATATCGCAAAGCATCAGGATGTCTCTGGAAATAAAGTAGGGGTGGGAATCTTTGATTCGATTCAGAATCGATTTTCGATTAAGAACGATTTTTGATTCAAAATGATTTGATTGACAATGATTTTTGCTTCAATCTATAGATGTGCAAGGAATTGTAATGATCTACTCCAGTTTGACTCGCTAATGCTAATTAAAGCGCTACTAGCGGCACTTTTATCACTCAAAAGAACGGCTCCAAGCTGAAAACAACAACTTTTATTGGAATAACTTGATCGTGACTTTTTCCTTCTACTCTCTAATGTGGCTACAACTTAACAGTGTATTAGACCGCGTGGAACCACACTGCCCCTCAGTGGCCAAACCGGGTACAAGGTACAACATTAACAGCGCTCCAAATAAAGGTACACACAGACAAAGGCAAGACAGTATAAAATAATTTAAATAAAATCGATTTTGGGACATTTAAAATAGATTCTGAATTGTACTAAATGAGAATCGATTTTTTGGCACACCGCTAAAATAAAGCTCAATTCAAATTGTATCAAAACCTAGACCTTCAACCTCAGTGCAATTTTTAGCATGGAAAATTGAAATTAACTCTTTCACTGCCAGACGTTTTCAGAAACGGGTTGTCCCCACTGCCAGCCGATTTAAGCATTTTGAGTGATCTTTCAAGGTCCACAGAAAATGTTGTGTTTGGACTATGGAAACACACATACTACCAAATGAAAGATTGGACTCTCAGCTTTCATCAGAAAAAAAAAGTTTGTTTCTACCTTATTCCGTTCTTCAGTAATCAACAATAGAAAATGGTTACTTTCACCGAAATGCTCTCTTTTGAAACAAAAAACGGAGAAAAAGAGCTTTTTGTGAAACGATGTTATTTCATGCACTCTAGTGAATTGTACACTTCTTTTTGTCCATGAATGATGCCACAAACACCTAAATAGTGCTTTACTTCTGTAAAACGCTTTCACCAACAATGAAAAAGTGTTTTTTGATTGCAAAATACGTTTATTTCCATTCAACAGTGTAACAATTTGACAAAACAATTTCGCAAACTATTTCCAAATGTGTGCAACTGTGGTACTACTTACAATTATGTGGATGTTTAAAATACAGTTTTTCCTTTTGTAACGCTCCCCTGCGTGCAAGGAGACGCCGCTGGACTCGCACAACAGTTTACTTTCACTTTCACATCGGTCCGTTTTGCGTGCAAACGTTACACTTTCTTGACGGCCTTTTTTTCCGGGGAATAAAAAGCAAGTAGCAGACTGTACACACTCCTCCGATGAATATGCATTGGACTCGGGGCACTCTCCGTCGTCCGATCGAACGTCCGCCTGTGCGTGCTCGGTTGCGCTCCGCGTTACGACACCGTAATAGCCGCCGCGTCAGCGGTTCCAATTTCGCCGTCAAGCTCGGATTCACCTTCATCATCATCGCGTATGATCACCGTCGTCATCAATGCACTATTTTAGCGTTGGTCGATGCCTTTCGTCTTGTAAGTGTAGAGCTGCTTGCAAACGCTCGCCATTGCCCGTTCCCTCCTCCATCTAGCTCCATCTAACGTCTTCTACTGCCGCGTCAATGCTTTCCAACCACGGAGTCACCCTCATCTTCATCATCTATGATGATCATCGTCAACAATGTGCTTTTTCAGCGATGCTTTTGGTCTTTGAAAAAAACGTCTCGGGTGTGAGCTCCTCGCGACCGGCCGCCATTTTTCCTTTGTCTTCCATTCTCATCTCCTGCTCGACGCTCTAGCTCCGCCTCTACTGACGCCCACCCGATCTTGTCAAAAGAGAGTCATCGCTGCCCTCTAGGGGCCAAAAATAGTCCTTAGGCACAACAGACAGACTTGAAACTTTGACCAGACATGCGGGAGGGTTTCCTCTACCCGTTTCAAAAAAAAAAAAAAAAATCATTGGATGACGTCTTTTGACGTCATTGGCAGTGAAGCGTAGGTTTTTACTTGACGTCTTTAAACGTCAGTGGCAGTGAAAGAGTTAAAAGGGGAACCCCCCCCAAAAAAAATTTACAATTATATGTTCTTAAGGGCTATATAAATAAACTTGACTTGACTATGCAGCCCCACTAGTCTAAATACGGTTGCATTAGTGGAATATGAGTTAAGCAGCAAATTCAAGCAATTATTATTATTTTTTTATCAGTATCACAAGGTGGCCATTTTGACACTTGCTGTCGACTAATGATGACATCACAGTTGCTCAGTGACAAAATGGCTGCCCTCTGAGATAGATAAAAATAGCTGGATTTTGCCGCATATAACTCATATTCCGTGTGTGAAGCTCATTGAGACTGTTTTGCGATTAAAATAAATTTGAGTTGAAAGTTACTGGGAGAAAAACAAAAAGAAGTACGTCAAGTTGAGTTTCCAGTCGCCACTAAATTACAAGCAAGTTAAGTCAAGTCATAACTTGGTTCAAGCAAGATTTAAGTTATACGAATTTGCTCAGTCACAAAATTTTGGGGGGAGATTATAAAACAAAAAAAGTAACATTACATTTATATTTCAAAAAATGAGAACACAAAATAGTAGGCTACATTTACATATCTAAAAACTAAGCAAAATGTTGTTTTCCAGAAGCTAATGCTAGTTACGCTGTTAGCTAGCAGTGGTCACTGTTTAAACCATGAAGCTCCTTTTGGCTTTGATATCATTGTGCCTCGGCCCCCGCCCCTTGCCAAAATGGTTCTTCCGTTCTGAAACTTCACCCAGCATGTCTGCCAAGTCATTGGATGAGAAACTTGGTGTAGGGGTAGTGGCTATGTTAATTAACACCACTGTTTCAGGCTTGCAGAAAGACATTTTTAGAAAAATACAGGTAAAGGATTTACTTAGTTGTTTAATTTCATGCTTGATGGGTGGGCAGGAACAACAGACACGCAACTGCAGTGTTTGCATACAAGACATTAAATAGTCATAGTTGCTTTTAACATGTTCATTTTTAACTGACACTGGGAATCAACATCATGCATTTTTGTTTTACACAACCACAGTCAACAATACTAACAGTGATCGTTTTTATGTTTATAAAGAAAGAAGATCAATCTTTTTATTTTATTTTTTTTTATTTTTTACATTTCAATGATTGTGCATGTCTGCCTAATAAAGTGAAGGTGATACTGATGGTTCCATAACTCGGGGGAAATCTAGTGCTGATTTATGGGCCCTTGACTGACAAGGACCGTAGAATTCCCGCCCCCAAAATTTGTGGTGTTGTGGTATGGTGGCTGCAGACGATATAATGAAATTGTGTTATTTCTCCAGTAAAAAACTAGGCCAGTGAGCAAACAATCTTAATGAGATATGTCACCCGGATGTTATGATGTCCTACTGTGACAACCTGAAGTGATTTATGGAGTTGTTTTTCTACCAATTATCCAAATGAATTCCATTTTGTTGCAGTCTCCCAAATCTCCCATGGGAGCTGGAATATCAAAATTAAACTCCAAATATGTTTTTTCCCCCTTGCGGCAAATGTCACAAAAAAAGATAGAACAAAGAGGGCATCAAACAAAGGAACCCAAACTCTTAAGACTTGTGATGTGTGTCAACACATGAATGTCTGTGCTGCCCTCAAGAATAATGTTCAGATGAAAATGATTTGAGCAAGTGGTGGCCCACAGGCCCCCACCCTTGCGCAGCGCAGCTCACAAGTAGGTGGATTCTTTGTGACTCTGGTCCAACTCCAACTTGTAATGAGATCTAAAAAAACAGGGAAGCTCATCATCCAGTAACCGAGACCATTTTGGGCAGAAACTGTCCATTTTAACACTAAAACAGCACATCTGTGTGCCATTAGTCCGCAACAGAAAAGCTAATTAATCAGTAATCTTATCAATAATCATGTTAACTATACTTGACTCTATGTGTATTTTTGAATCAACTTACCAGTTAAAATGTAAAGTACTGCCATTGCTTCAAAGTGATTTATTGTGGTAAAGGGGACGGCCCTACCCAATGTGGCACCCAGGAGACATTTTACATGCCCCCCCCCCCCATCTGTAATTATATGCTTACAAAGAAATGAAATAGCATTTTTTTTTTTACAGTACCTACAGTCTTTACCTCATTCACTACCAATGACGGCTATAGACGTCAAAAATTTATTTGAACTATTTCTATTAGTTTAACATTTTTTCCCCAATTTTTTTAACAAGAGTACGAAAACCTAAAAAAAAAAAAAAACATTTGTTCTTCATTTACATTTAGAACAGATGTAAAAAAATAAATAAATAATAATATAGTCTATAATAGGGGCGTCAGGCGATTACATTTTTTTATCATAATTTAATTGCATGACTTCACTAGTTAACTCACAATTAATAAAAAAAAAAATATATATATATCTGTTCTAAATGTACAATAAAAAAATTCTGGGTTTTCATACTCTTGTTAACAAAAGTGGAAAAAAATTTAAACTAATAGAAAAAGTTCAAATACATTTTTGACGTCTATAGTCATCAATGGCAGTGAATGAGTTAATTTAACATGAAGATAACATTGTCACCCAATTTACAAGCTTAACAAATGAATACAGAAACATCTGAATTACAATATATACTCAACAAAAATATAAACGCGACACTTTTGTATTTGCTCACATTTTTTATGAGATGAGCTCAAAGATCTAAAACTTCTTCCACATACACAATATCACCGTTTCTCTCGAATATTGTTCACAAACCAGTCTAAATGTGTGATAGCGAGCACTTCTCCTTTGACCAGATAATCCATCCCACCTCACAGGTGTGCCATATCAAGATGCTGATGTGAAAACTGGTCAGTACTGACTGGTTTTCTGGGTGTCCAGACACCCCCTAATAAATCAAAACTTTACCTTTCAGAGTGGCCTTTTATTGTGGACAGTCTAAGGCACACCTGTGAACTAATCATGGCGTCTAATCAGCATCTTGATATGGCAAACCTGTGAGGTGGGATGGATTATCTCGGCAAAGGAGAAGTGTTCACTATCACAGATTTTGACTGGTTTCTGAAAATCCTCATTCAAGTCATTCATTTTGTTTGCTCAATCATTCTGCCTTGGTCACATTACATAGAAGGGTTTCTTTACTAGTAGTGCCATCAGAGATTACTTTGTCTTTCCACCCCACAGTAGTCGTAACATCATGCGGAAAAGGTAAAAAAAAAATGGTGAGAATAACTAAACTACACTGCTTGGTGACTTCCAGGTAAAACTCAACTTTAGGACTTTGTGTCGTCACAGTTGCATAAAGTTTAAGGTGTTGTGGTCACAATGCAGTAATTAAGGTTTAGGTGGGATAAGACAAGTTCAGTCAGAAATGGCGGCTGGCGTTGGTTTCATCTCTTACAGATGCAGAGACGTCAGGATGATCTACGCCTTTCCCATTTGCCTGCAGAGGAAGACCAAAGGGATGATGATGTCGTCAGGGCTGTTTTGGGTGTCACAGGCGGTCGACATCTGTGTAGCATTGTGTAAACAGGGTGAGAACTGACAGCTCTCTGTAGTTCAAGCGGGTTAGCAGGAGTGAGAGTCAACACGAATTCCACTGACCCCAGATCTCCTTTGGAGCTGACCCAATACTACAATTATAAATAGGAAATGCTTTGACAACCGGGCAGGATTCAACCAAAGAACCTCTATCTTTCACTGCTTTGAGTGCTCTCACCACTTCTGCCTCTGTAGTTTTGACATATAAGATGATATTTCAGTTTCAGGACGCTCCCAGTCACAGCTTTTGGCGAATCCCTTTCATGTTGCTGCCACAACCCTTCTGATATGAATGTGGACATACGGGTGAGCCCAGCAACATAAAGACAGGCAGACCATTGACAAGAAGCAAATTGTCACCAAGCAGCATGTTTCATTTCTCTCCACTGTAAGGATGGAAGGGTAATCTCGGATCTATCCTCTAGGGGTGTGCCCAAAAAATGTATTATTATAAGAATTGCGATTCTCATTTATTCAGAATTGATTTTATCGATTTTATTTGAATTATCTTATACTGTCTTCCCTTTTTTTGTGTGTGCCTTTAATGGGAGCGCTGTTCATGCTATACCAGATGTGGCCACTTAGGGGCAGTGTTGTTGCACGAGGTCTGATACACTGTTAAGTTGTAACCACATTAGAGAGTAGAAGGAAAAAGTCACGATCAAGTTATTCCAATAAAAGTTGTTTTTTTTTACAGCGTGGAGCCGTCCTTTTGAGTGATAAAAGTGCCGCGAGTAGCGCGCTTATTAGCATTAGCGAGTCAGACTGGAGTAGATCATTACAATTCCTTGCACATCTATGAATTGAAGCAAAAATCATTGTCAATCAACTCATTTTGAATCAAAAATCGTTCTTAATTGAAAATTTATTCTGAATCGAATTGCACACCCAAAAATCAAATCGAATCGTGAGACATTCAAAGATTCCTACCCCTACTATCCTCTGTTTCCACAAGTAGGGTAGGTTGGCAGGACAGCTTAGTTATCTATTAACTCTTTGACTGCCAGACGTTTTCAGGAAAGGGATGCCGTCAGTGCCAGCCGATTTAAGCATTTTGACTGATCTTTCAAGGTCCACAGAAAATTTTGTGTTGGGACTATGGAAACACACATACTAACAAATGAAAGATTGGACTCTCATCTTTCATCAGAAAAAAAAGTTTGTTTCTACCTTATTCCTTTCTTCAGTAATCAACAATAGAAAATGGTTAGTTTCACCCAAAAGCTCTGTTTTGAAACAAAAAACGGAGAAATCAAGCTTTTTGTGAAACGATATTATTTCATGCACTCTAGTGAATTTGACACATTTTTTTCCCCATGAATGATGCCACAAACACCTAAACAGTGCTTTACTTTACGTTTTTTGATAGCAAAATACGTTTATTTACATTCAACAGTGTAACAATTTGACAAAACAATTTCGCAAACTATTTACAAATGTGTGCAACCGTGGTACTATTTACAATTGTGTGGATGTTTCAAATACAGTTTTTCTTTTTGTAACACTCCCCTGCGTGCAAGGAGACGCAGCAGGATTTGCACAACAGATTAGTTTCACTGCGATTGCAGACGCTACACTTTTTTGCTGGCTCTTTTTTCCGGGAAATAGCAAGTATATACTGCAGTGTGTGTTTGGCCATGTTGCCATCAAGTCTACTCTCAGGATCATGATACGGTGACGTTACGGTGGTGTTACGTCTGGCTTCCTCATGTCCTTCAGTTCCTATACCGGGTGGTTGATCCATCTTATCCGCTCCATTCATGGTGACATCGTAGTCCATAAACAGTGTCTTCTCCGTGTTCAGACTCTACCCACTCCTCTGATGAATATGCATTGGACTCGGGGTACTCTTCGTCGTCCGATTGAACGTCCGCCTGAGCGTGCTCGGTTGTGCTTCGCGTTTTCCGGCGTTAGCATCGCTAGCCGGTGAGGCTTTATGACGTGATCATAGCCGCCGCGTCAACGCTTCCAACTTCGACGTCAACCTCGGAGTCACCATCATCATCATCGTCGTCATCAATGTGCTCTTTAGCATTGGTCGATGCTTTTCGTCTTTGAAAAAAATGCTCAAGCGTGAGCTGCTTGCAACCGGTCGCCTTTATGGCTTCCTCAGCCATTGTCCCCTCAACACTCTAGCTCCGCCTCACGTCTTCTCCTGACGCCTACCCAATCTTGTCCAAAGAGAGTCATCGCTGCCATCTAGGGGCCAAAAATAGGCATTATACTAACTAGATCTGCTTGATACTTTCAGCACAGCTGGCCAAGGCTTTCATCCACCCGTTTCCCAAAAAAAAAAAAACTTGGTGAACGTCTTTTAACGTCTTTGGCGCTCCTCCGTAGGTTTTTACTAAACGTCATTTAACGTTTTTGGCATTAAAAGAGTTAAAAGAACATGACATCTTACCAGCGTGACACAACGTCTTTTCTAAAACCTCCACTTTTAGACCTGTTACTCCCCCAAAGGCCATTGTCATTAAAGCATATGGGCAAAAAAATAAAGCCTTTCCGAGTTTTTTCTTTGGATTTTTGATAAGAAGATGGTAGCTAAAAAAACAACAACCAAAAAAAACAACGTTTACCCAAACCTGTTAAACAACTGAAAAGAATAATAGGTATAAAGGGAGTCCTCGAGTTACGTCGTATGCAACCTACGTCGTTTCGACTTTACGGCGCTCGTGCCTCGCCCGTGGCAGCTTCTTTTTAGTTAGTTTCCCACAGTAATCACGGCATTTTAAAGTTATTTAAAGTTGTGTTGTTGTTACCTCCATTAACAGGTCGGCTCGCCATCAGGCGCATCACATTTCCGTGTTTAAGTTTGAATTATCGGCGCTCTGCCTACGTCAGCAATGAATGTCCGTGCGGAAAACATGAAATATTGGTTCCGGCTCTTCCGGGTCGCGCAAATATGTTTTTTAAGATTACTGTACAAAGTATTTTGATGTAAATATCAAAATTCGGGTTACTCTGCCATAACTTGAGGACTCCCTCTACTAAGTCAGTGGTTGGTGGTGTCCTTTTTTAAAGAAAAACAATGCACTTTGCTTTTTTTCCCACATTTTAGCTTAAATCACATTTTAAATCCTTCTTCTTTGGATTTGTAATTTCATGCATGTAAGTATTAATGTGCCCTTGCCTGACCTAGTGGCAGTATAGTGAATATACAGTAGACTTTGATGGTAAAGTGTGAGGAGGAGCAGAACTTGGGTCCAAACACAGAGAAGACACGAATGTTGGAAAACAGAGTCTTTATGCATAAAAACAAAATGTCATCAGAGAACAGGACTGGATTCAGATGGAAACCTTTGCTAAGGACCTCGATTAGGGCTGGATGCAGAACACACGGAATGCAGCTTGTATGGAAAAGGAGGGATAGGAAACCTCAGCGTACTGAGGGAAACCTCGGCTAAGAGACCTTAACGTACTGACAAAAGTGTCACTCAGAAACTCCAGCTAGGGCAATGCGCAATTCTATATGACAGAATAAAGCCTCTATGACAAAATAAACAAGTTCAATGAACGAAAGTTCATAAACTGGTTTATATTTTGGGGCGAATGTGAACTGAATGTAGTGCATTTTTCTATGAACAAGCTCATTCTGTGGTAAATGAAGTTTTGAAGTAAAGATACTATAAACAGGCCGTAATTAGGCGGGAAATGCCATTATCTGGCAAGCCAGTGGCGCCGATCTGTCGCCAGCACATACGTCATCAAAATGTGACGCTAGCTTGCCCGATGTAACTCACAGCATCTCTGTGTGTTGCTTGCGTAGCAAACGCTACATGCTATGCGATTCTGCCACCCCTAAGAGGAACACACAAGAATAAACAAATACACACATCGTATATTTGAATACAAAATATGCTTCGTTTATAAAACAATGACATCACTAGCGCTAATGCGGAAGTCGATGGCGGATCCCATTCAAATGCTAACAGGAAATTAGTATCAACTTCGGGAGTGCTATCCCTTCAAGTAATGGCTATTCACACACAAATGGTTTGGCAAGATAACACTACTCAAAGGCACAATTTTTTTCCCTAAACTGTGACAAACGATTTGCATTAACAGAGCTCAAATGTGACCTTCTTCTATCCCATTGTACTCCATGCACGCACGGCAACAAGAGGCAAACATGCACAGGAATCAGCTGTCTTTGTTTTTTGTTATTTTCTTTTAAAATTGTCAAAATCATGCATTATTTATTTTAGTGTACATTATTCTTATATTACTTTCCTACTAATATTATTTCTCATTGTCCTTAAAT
The DNA here is from genome assembly GCF_051991255.1 of Vanacampus margaritifer. Lineage (NCBI taxonomy): Eukaryota > Metazoa > Chordata > Actinopteri > Syngnathiformes > Syngnathidae > Vanacampus > Vanacampus margaritifer. Next base: position 19,330,361 of record NC_135434.1, read on the forward strand.
AAAAAGAGCTAGTTCATTTTGGGACTAACTAACTTACTTAAAAAATTGTTTAAAAAATATGACTATGAAGTGAACTAGTTCATTTAAAAAAAATTGTGAGCTGAACTTTGAATTAGTTTGCATAGAAAATTAACTTTCCCAACACCGATACCACCTGTAACCCACATACAAAGTTAACACATGCAATAGCGATACAGATTTTCACGAGTTATTTGATAGGACGAGAAAAGTCTCATTCCCCAATGATTCCATCCAGTTTGATTCAGAGAATACATTCAAGCATATCAAACAGGATGTAATGAAGTTGCATGCCAAGCAGCTCAGTTTGAGACAAGTTTAGTTCTGTCTAAGTGGCTTCCTTTCTTCAGCATGTCTAAGGTTCCTCATTTGATCACTCAGAAAGCACGAAGACACAATGTAGAATCACTTGATACCAAGTTGGGTATCTGTGTCTGGGACACGTCTTGATCACCACATACAAAGAAGTCAAAGAGCCATTGCACTTGCAATAAAAGCGTGAGAGGGAATAAAGCCCATCAGCACATTCCGTAACTGGGTTACCAACAGCTGTCGCTTTGCTTTGACAAGAACTTTCATTTGTGAAAGTAAAATGTTTTCCCCAAAAAATTATGTGTAGAGCATTATACTTTTTTTTTTCTTGACACTACATGACTCCTATTTGACTTCATATTCTCCCACACATGACTTTTGATATCTTTCCAAGTTAAGTCACAATATTTGACCCGCATGCTTGATCATGCACTAATGTCACTAACACACCGTGCTGTGAGGAATGCGAATGACAAGTTATTTAGTGCTGTTTTGATATTTGAGCCCGAGGAATGCCTGCAGACACAGTGATCCCCCTGTCTGCTGATGAAGCCTCATAGATGAGGTAAGACCGCTTACAGCAATGAAACAATATCTCAAACAGATTAAAAGACATTTTCCTCCGTGTGACTCGGGTTCCGTTCAGGTCAGCCAGGTGTTACACCTCACAACAGCAAGGTGAGGAGAGCAGGATGGATATGCAATTGCAAACTGGAATGTATTCTGGATGCCGAAAACAAAGAATGTTCCTTTTTGTCAGTCGTTGTAGCCCCCAGTGTCGGCTGACAGACATTTGAGATTTCTGTTCAACTGTCTGACATCTCGGCTTCGGTGTTCTTCTGTGGATGAAGATTGATGTGCAAGAATGTGCAAAAGATCCAGAATAAGGAAAATTACATCAGGATGACAAACAATCGGGTTCTGGTCTTTCATCATGTTCAGGTTTCACTGACTACGTTTACAAGTGGTACCTTGCAGTTTGAACACAATTTGTTCCTGTGAAGTGTTCAAAGTCCGATTTGTTCAATCTCCGAAAAAAAAATTCCAATAGGAAATAATGTAAATACAATTAATCCGTTCCCAAGCTCCAAAAACATTAAATATATATTTTAATTTATCTCTAATTTAATTTAATTTCCCTTTATGTAAACACATGTACACCCTGTACGGTATTTAAACTTTTTAGTTGTGATGTGATGGCATCAGTGGATGAAAAATTGCACTCGCAAATGTACGGACCCTGTCCTCATTGCTATGTCAATGCTTGCTTTAGTTCAGTGTATTGTACATTGGGCATATTGTTCGACTGTTTATGTGCTGTTTAATGTCAGGCACATTGTTGAACAGCTAATTGGGGTCTTCGCGTTAGTATTTCCGGAAGTAGTCACGGTAGTTACAACGGCTCAATGGGGTACATGCCATGGAGGAGACGGGACTTCCGACTTCTGGTTTTCACACATCAACGCTGTTTCCGGTTGCTGTTTGTGGTTGCTGTTTGCGACGTGTGGGCCGCATCCCAGTGCTTGCGCTTCCGCCCTTGTGCCCCTCAGTTGCGCGTTCCCGCCGACGGGTGCGAGTGTGTAGTGTGTCTGTCTAAGTTGTCCGAAGCATTTCAAAGAGCTGAGACGCACTGCGCACTGAGCGTGCGGTTGGGGGGGGGGGGGGGGGCAGGAGTGTTGGAACGCGACTGGAAACGGCGTCGATGTGTGAAACCCGGAAGTCAGAAGTCCGTGGCATCTAGTCCATTATCTCCTTCCTTAAATACACCGTGGTTCGTAGCATTTTGTTTTTCTTTGCTGCCGCTGGCACTTTTGTTTTTGTCGTGGACAAATATAAATGCACTCGTGAATGTACGGAGCTCCTCCGGGAGTGTTCACGCTTTGACTCAAAATGAGCAGCGCCTCGTCTCGACTACTGTAAAATTTGCATTTGGCTTCACTCGGCTAACCGTTCAAGGTATGTTCGGCTTTGCTTGGGTGTTCGCGGACTCTGAGAATGAGGTCAAACTCTGAGGAATTTTTTGGTTCGAAGTCTGATTTGTATGAGCTCCGAGACGTTTGAACTCCGAGATTCCCCTGTACATGTGGTCAATATTTGGGTTAAGATCAAATGTCAAATTATTTGGGTTTGAGTCATTCGGGATAACCTGTTTACATATGTGAGTGGACAGAGTTATACTCCCATATGCATGCTAATTGTGATCAATTGGAATATCCCGATCTAAACCGTGACGCACTGTTTACATGCAGGCAATAACCCTTTTAAAAACCGAAAATTGGCAATATTCGGGTTTTGTAAGGCCATGTAAAACCCGAATAAAAGCCCTGGGTTACTCCTAACACAACCAGAATTCTTGCTCATATAAACGCATTCGGAATGTCTTTCGCTGTGCGCATGCTTGCTATTTTTCTTCGTCTTCTTTTCTTCTTCTTCGCTTATTTGATTTGCAAGGAATTTTGGTCTATATAGTTACGACTTGTATGCGCAGCTCAGTCCTACTCGCTAAAGGATACATTGATTGACCCACTGCATTTTCACATTATTTTGTGTCTCTACGGCGAAAACGCCACAGTTTGTGTCTATATACACATACAGTAAATACAAGTATATGAGTCCGTGCTTCTGGCGAGTATCCCACAGGAAATACTCAAGCCGTTGTAAACAAACATGACGCTTGCAGCAAAGAACCACACTTCTGGAGCGAGAAGGGAATCCGACTACTTTATTTAGCATGGGGAGTGACATAAATATGTCTTTTATTGAACGTATAGTAAGTTAAAAGCGGAAATAACGTTATTTACTCTCGTCGCGGTCCGAACATGTTATTCCAATTGAGCACAAATGAGTATGTAAACGGGAGTAGTTCTTTCCGCCACACATGTAAACGTGTTACCTCGATTGTTTCTGAAAACGGAATTCAGACCTTAACCCGAATATTGACTGCATGTAAACGTAGTCACTGACGTCATTATGCAAACAGCCGTCATTCCCGCTTCTTTCTTTCTACCGTCAATAAAATACATTATATTCATGTCATTCACCACACTAAAAAAGCAGTCAGTTTCCGCCTTTGTTTACTTCTGCTTGTGTATTTCCAGTGGGTTGCATGCCAAATGCGTAAACCTATACACATACATATGAGTGTATATGTACACTCTGTGGCATATTCGCCACAGAGACAGAAAATATCACAAATATGCCCTTGAGAAATCAATGTACTCAAGGCTCACTTAGCAGGTGGCAACGTAAGATGGCCGCCACGTATATAGTACTTCCTGTACTCAAAAGACCAACATTCCTTGTGAATAGAGCGTGCACAGAACACAAATGTTCCTTTCAAAGAACGTATTCTGATCGTTTTTATTCGACCAAATATTCGAGTAACCCAGAAATCATATTTGTGTTTTTCGGGCTTTCAAAACTCAAATAGTGTTCTTGACCGCATGTAAACATCGTCACTGTGATGAAGTCAGTCCCTCACAGGGCGTGCAATCCTGCAACTGTACCCTCAATCATCTCTTCACACCTTGTTGACATCCTGGTAAATGAAGAATCATAAACAAACTTTCATGTCTAAATTTGACTTCAATGAAGCCAATTTTGTTTGCTTTCATGTTTTGCCACAGGTCATCTGAGGAAGCTTTCTCTCTATTAAAGGCTGTCAACTACCCAATATGCTGATTATCTTTTGTAAGGCAATGAGAATAGTGATCTGTGCCTGCTTCTTTGTGCAGCATGAAAGCACATCTGTGAATAATGCACTGTGAATAATGTAAATCAACTTCAGAGAGGTGTACTGCTCTTGTGGTTCCTTCAAAATGACTTCCATTCACCTGTGAACACAATGACAAACCCACACAAGAATCCCAAAACAATGCCGTTCCCATGCTCATTCCCATGATTGCCAGTCCAAGCTCCATATGTTTCCCCCCCCCCCCACCGCTTCATATAGATGAAAAACGACCAAATCACTTCCACGGCACTGGAAAAGCTGTCTGTTCCTGTTGATTATGGCAGTGTTTTTCTGTCTGTATTGATAGCCATTTCCTCTTTCCCCGCAGCAGCCTCGAGTCTCCTCACCGACGCTTAGTACAGCACAGCCAGCACAGTCCCACTGAGCGCAAGCATAGGAGGAAATCAATAGAGAAAATATTGCTGCAGGCTCACACATTTTTATCTTGCTTTGAACGAGTCAGCTTTAATTTTACTTTGATCTCAATTTGCTGCTTTTGGGATAGCTTGGCTGCGCATAGAAGCATTGGGGAGGGGGTGGTGGGGGTCTTCCACCAGGGCTTTTATACAAAAGACCCCTTCAGTTGAAGCCTTGATTTTGTCCATATGTGTCAGTGTCCATTACAGGTTTGCAAGGACGAAAGGTAGGAGGTATCAAAACAACTGATACTACAGGACTTGTGCTGATCTGCGGCCGATCAGAGCACACGCACGATAAAGAGATCCTCAACGCTTCTGTCTGAAGCAGCTCGGCGGTGATGTGTGCTAACAGGTTGACATGACGCACAGCTGGCGCTGTTCTCAATGCAGGAGCAGTGTCACCCTCCTTCCCACCCGACCTCTCTGAGCCACACATCATTAGAAGTGACACTCCAAAGGGATGATGATATTATAGCATCACCTAAGGCCCACTAAAGACGCCCTTGCTTCATCCTTTTCCAAACCAGTGAATTCTTAACAGAGGAGGTGTTTGGGAATTTGTTTCTCTTTTATACAGCCGAGACAAAAGGGAAGGATAAATGACCAGGGCAGAGAAAAGATCAGCGCCTTGCTGGGGAGAGAGGGAAGGGTCTAATCTAATTTGGACAGAGCAGGATATGTGTGTGTGAACATGTGTGTGTGCAGACATGCATGGCTCCGCCGCACAGTGTGAGGGGACTGTGGGAATGGGACAGGAGGACCGTTCTATTGAATGGCGCCTCCAGAGCCAGAAGCAGTGGGGAGTCTCCCCTGACGCGCTGATTCCGGCCGGCCACTCAAAGACGGATTAGACCAGTGAAGGCCTTCCTGATTAACAATTCACACTCAAGTACCCCCACAAGGACCTTGGGTAATAATATTGCCATCAGTGTCCTTCACCGAAGGAGTCACTAAAAATCTTTCATCCTTTATAACTTTTTCCTCCTTGTTCCTTGCTAGTCACTCTCGTGTTGCCAACATCTCCACTGTGTGCATTTTAAGCATTTTTTAATCATAAATTGTCAAATTCAACAATTGTCCCTCCCTGCATGTCCTCCTCTCCTCTCTTCATTCTTCTCTTAAATGTCCGTCCCATGAAAGAGTGCTTACACCAAATTGGGCTTCATAACAAACAAAACCCATTGAAACAGGCCTTCTTGGCAAGCAGCCTCCCAACCCTATCATGGCCCACCGTTACCATAATCACACTAATCTATAAACACTTACAAGGTTACAATAACTCTGTCACTTCCTCTTATTAAGCACAAAGCACAAAGAATGAGGTCAGAGGTTGAACCTTCTATTGAAGGCTTTGATGTAACCTTGAGAAACAAAGCAGATTGGCCAAAAAGGAGTGAGACAAATTAGTCCTCATTAATAAATTATTTTATTGAACTATTTAAAACACATGAGGATGAATACTGCAGGCTTTGATGTAGACAGGCCTTCTTAATATTTAATCACTTGACTCGTGCATTTCCTCAAAACATCTGACCCTTTACTAAAACCGGAGCTCCTATTAAAGCTGACACTTCAGACACACAAAATATATTTATTGCATAATGCAAATTCATTTTAAACCTAGTCCAAAAATCTGGGATGAGATAAAGTTGTGATTGAAAAATAAAAACTTTTCGATCTCAGCCTCAAATAGTTGAGTGGCAATAACAGATTATGTTGATAAAGGGGATCATCCTGAGCTAAATGCTGAATGTGTGCGATCAGGAGGCAGAACAGGATCTTTGAACAATGCGCGGGGCATATGAACAAATAGTCTCACCTCCAGCTGAGTGTGTTGTTTCTTCTCATTGTGCAGTCTGAAAGAGAAGAGGAGGGCCTTGGTTAAGAAGATTAGAGCCCAACCCCACCCGTACATTTAATCAACACGGCCTTTCAATGCCACCAACATGTCCAAAATGTCGCCCATACCTCACATACTGGAAGGGAGGACAAGTCATCCAAAAACGGGCAAGAGAACCATGATCATGATTATTATGTACGGTTATGGCATAAACAGATTTGTTATCTTCAAAAAGCATGATGGGTCACTTTTCAAATTGTCCCCATCACAGTGGATTCTGATATCAATCGAATTCAAAGCTTGCACAAAACGCATCAGCTCCAGCTCCCATTACAGTATTAATCAAATTCCCTTAAAAACCTGAGGAGCTTTGCTTGCTCGGCCTTCATTTCTTTCATCCGTGGTTAAATATGTAAATAAAATGTCTTAAGTCATTCTTCAAAGGGGAACAAAAGAAAAAAGGGTCTGAGGGAAAAGACAGCCATAAAATTCCTCCGATTCTCCATAACATTAGCCAGAGGGGGGCCAGCTCCCAGCCAGAGCCGAGCAGCAGGGGAGCATACGAGCTCCATAGAATCACAGATTGCAAATCGCACACACAAAAAATAAAATATCTTTTCAGCTTCACCCTTCAAAGCCCACCCCCTTTCACTTTATTAGTTACAGAATTATCTCACAGTTGCTGATTTCTTAGAGATGGAGCTGGGCTGCCTTTCCCCCTTCTTTCACTGTTGTGGTTGCGCAAATGAAATAAAGTTTCTGGTGTGTGTGTGTGTGTGTGTGTGTGTGTGTGTGTGTGTGTGTGTGTGTGTGTGCGTGTGTGTGTGTGTGTGTGTGTGTGTGTGTGTGTCACATATATGACTAATATCCTATAGGAAGGGGTTGTAGGCCTATATGTAATCGGGTCCGAGACAGAACAATAATAAAAGCGGCAGCTGTAGCTACCGAAGCTACATATGCTAAAGTCTGAACAGGCAGCCTTCATTCCTGGGGCCCTATTTTCGTGCCAAGCGCAATTTTGACACAAATCGCAGTCTAACTGTGTGCATGGGTGGGGTTTCCTTTCTTTTGGTATTTTCCTAGACTTTGTGCAGGTAGAATTGGGCGTAACAGGGCGTTTGCGCCATTGTGCATGGTTATGGGATGGAATGTAGCCGACTCCTGGTCGATCGTAGCGGCGCCCGTCTTTTATGTTAAAATCAGGTTGGTCGGCGCACACGCCGGGCTTGACATCGAAGCAAATTGTGAGAGTGCAACCCCGATCATGCATCTATAACTACAATGATTCAGAGGGATTGTTCCACGCTGTTGTCATATTTATGATTGAAATGCGATATACATCACACACTTTCGCAACGCGCCAAGCTGTTTGCCTGCACCTCTATCTAATCCACAAAAATGACATTACACCACCTGTGCTACCATTTAGACCAGCTTTTATTGAGTCTAGGATCGAGTCTACTTTCTGTTACCACCATTTATACCTGTTTTTACCGAATCTAAAATCAAGACTACTTTCTGTTACCAAATTGCCAAATTTCCAGGGAGGCGTCTACCAAATTTACAAAAACACTAATGTGCCCGTTTTTACACCAAGCGCACGTGCTCTCCGCCTTGAGCCCATGCTGTTTCCATCTATATTTCAAAGCCATCGTCGTCAGCATGACCAGCAAAGAGCCCTTACTGAAAGAGAGACAGGAATGGAAAAAAATGCAATAGATGATTCATTACAACAAACGTCTGTTTGAAAATGTTATCCTGCCAGTTTCATCTTACCAAAGCACCGGTAATAAAGACAAATGGATGGATAGATTTCTTTGACAATATGTCATGTACTCTTGCCAGAAATGCAGATGATGAGTAAAAGGACTTCCGTAGCCCCAGGAACACATTTTACTACCTCTTGTTTTAAACATGAAACTACTTTTGTTCTACTTGTTCACATCAGCCATATGTGAAAGCTCTCGTATACAGCTGGGACAAAAGTAGGCATGTCAGCTCTTGTCCCATTGTGAGAGGTGACAGACGACCTTATGCTTCTTGAGAATATGACCAAAACTAAATTCATTTCATATACTTACATACATGAAACAATCTTAAAATTAATTCTAATTAGGGGTGTCAAAGTTTGAGTTAATTTAAAGTTCCTTTAACGGCACTATTTTTTGTAACGCGCAACGCAGTAGACACGTCCACGTCAAAATTTAGCTGTAATAAATTTAACAATAATGCATATATTTGTGGAGACTGGGGTCAAGTATGTTGTATTTTACTATTTTAAAAACGTGCAGTTTCACAAGTTACTTCATGTTAAAGATGAGATCGCTCTAATATGAAAAGAAGAATGCACCAACGTCTTACAAATGCAATTATGCCATCTAGTGGCAGAAAAATTACCTCAAAACAAATCAAGATCACATTCAATTTGATGAATTATTAAAAAATTACTGTATCAATGACTAAACGATGCAGCCATATTTCTATTAGTTTAACATTTTTTGCTACTTTTATGTTAATAAGAATATGAAAACGGAGGAAAAAAATATATTGTACATTTAGAACATGAGTGAGTTAATTATTGAAGTCATGTGATTAATTACGATTACAATTCAGTTCAAATAGTGGCAGTGTTGGAAATACACTTTTAGTCCCCCTAATATAGCAAGTGCGGATATGATAGATGAAATACAATGACAGTGCCAAAAATAACCAAGCATTATTTCTACAGTCCATTTTCTGATTGGAGTGTAAATATATAGCTGAGTGTATTTTTCTGATGGAGATCCGGTTCACTTATTAACACCAACAACTGGATGAGAGAAAAATGGGCAACACATGTGTAGGGGGGAACATGTATTGTTTTCATACGTGTATTCGCACCCAGTATATGTTGCTGCTCCACACGCTGAGCCTGAACAGCTGAAACGCCACCAATAAGACACATTGTGCTTAAACCATTTAGGCACACCAGTGCCTGGTTTCTCATCTTGCACAGGCACATTGCTGAAATGCCTCTCAAAGTAGAGGTACCCTTGTAAAAATGCACTTAAAGCTGTGCTGCTACATGTGATCAGTATTTCATAGCCAATGAATAGCATGAATAAATCTTGAGGTTGAAAACGTTTTACAAGGTAACGTGAGCGAGGTCTGGAGGATCTCTCATAAACATGAACAAAGCAGAAGGCGTGCACTATCCAAGGTCTGACACACCAGCCTGGGCCTGCACAAGCAGTCTGACATAAAAGTGCCACTTTATAGAACTCATCAAAGTGATGATATGTACTGTTTATTTTACATCTGTTCTTAGGGAGATACGCCCCCAACAGGATTTTTGTTTTAACAGGGAAGTAAAAGTCAACATTTTCAGTTCATTCTCAAATCCAGTCCTTTTGTGTGGGGGGCGGAGGAGGCTGGAGCTGTCCCCTGATTAGTTGCAGGACACAAACTGGACTCGAATAATCTAAATAGTCTAGACAAAACCAAATTAAGAATAGAAAAATACTTAGGCCACTTGATCTGCATATCTCTTCCTCTCGAGGTGTGCTGCCCTTGCTTTTTAGGTCGATCATAGTTTGTGCAGAAGTAAAATGTGTCAGGATATGAAAATGGAAACAAGTCACATTGGTTTGGTGCACTTGTAGAATCTAACATGTGCTAACAAAAGAACTATTTAGAATTGTCATAGCGTTTTGGTTAAAACTTTACATGGCAATCAAAGTTGCACCTGTACATACGATCAGGCCCGGAGTGTCTAATCTAGAACACCAGGACAACTCCCGTGCAGCAATTTCCACCGGCCTGCGGACCATTTTGAAATCTGCAAAGTGCCTACACATACTTAATGATCTGAACATCTTCTTGTTACAACTAAACTTAAACATTATTTGTAAATATTTGTCCATTATATTGTATTTAGCACTGACTGCACGGCCTTTGTTACAAAGCGTGTTACCAAAGAAGCAATAATTTGATATCAAGAGTTGAAACAATTTAATACAATTTCTCTCTCTCTCTCTCTCTCTCTGTCTCTCTCCCTCTCTCTCTGTCTCTCTCTCTCTCTCTCGCTCTCTCTCTCCCATCAGCCATAGCGCCATAAGGTCTCTCACATTAACAAGGAAGCCTGAGTCAGCAATACCTTTACAAAAACTTGAAGTTGAATATTTAAAGTGAGAATTACAAAGACTTGTTAAAAACATTGAACGATAAATTATAAATCATACAACTAATTTGAAATTTTCCCATGACACACTTAAATCTGTGTTAGGCATTATGTTAAGTGTTCTTTGGAGTGAAATTATTATAATGAAGGACTCATGGGGAGAATTTGAAGTGCTGCATATATTTAGGGCGGTCAAGTGAATATCTGACGCTCCCAAACATCAGTAGCAGACTAGCAGTTATATTTGCATCAATTTCTTTACTGATGATTTCCAATGGTCTGAATTCCACACACTGTTAACCCGAATAAATTAGCAGAACTAAACAAAAGTGAGGTAATCGGATGCCTCACTTTTTTTGAGCTGTTGCCTCACTTTTTTTGAGGTTATCAACTCAAACGTTTAAGTTTTGCAGACCTTGAATGGTTTGATTACACCAAATTATTTTTGGGGATACATAGTTACTTTCTGATTTCTGTTACAGCAACTCAATTATTCTCAGTTACTAACTTATAAATGTTATAAAACCCCTGGATTAAGTTAACAGAAGTCCAAACCATAAGTACACTGTGTGTCCTCACGAGAATCCCGGGAATGCTGGAGCCTATCCCAGCTGTCTTCGGGAAGTAGGCGGCGTACATGTATGAGGAAACCCACGCAGGAACGTAGAGAACATGCAACCTCCAGCCAGGAAGGCCAGAGGGCCACCATGCCGCCTGCTATGAGCAAACCAGATAGGAAACTGAGAACAAATTCTCATTTACAATGTCAACTATAGGGCTAAAATAAAATTACAAATTAATAAGTAAAATTAATTATGAAACATCAGCTAATTTATGTTTTTAAGTTACCCCAAAACTAGTATAGTTGAATTTATCAAAACATTTGTTTGTACAAATTACTCATAAAAAAAAAATGCAAAGTTACACCAACTTAAAAAAGTTCAGTTAGTTGTAGTTTTCATAATCTATTTTGAACGTTCAGATTTACAGTGCAGTGGAACAGTGTTGTGTACTGAACTGACAATATAAACTATTCTATTCTATTCTATTCTATTCTATTGTTGTGACTCCAAGGTGGAATTTCTAAAAGAAAAGGCAGAAATAAACATATCTTTACAATTACAGTTTAAAAAAACATTTTTAATCAAATACAGTCTTGTACATTTTTTCCACAAATATTTATTCTATGAGTGACATGTGAAAAAATAAAATAAATAAAGGTGCTTGTTTTGTGTAGGCCTATCTTCTATTACACAAAACGTGATCGATATTAAGTGTTGACCTATTTTGCTTTTTCTACATTGTAAAATCATATCAGGTGATTAGGCCTATGTTTGCAGGAAGAAGAAAAAAAACATATCCATGTTAAATATTTGAAGCTTTACTTGGAAAATTCTCAAGGGAAACATACAAGTTTTGCATTATATGAATCCCGTTTAAATGCATGACATTTTTATCATCTATGACATTTTGTCATTGCAATTGTCAGTGTCCAGGTGAAGACTAAAAAGCATGCACAGGCCACAATACTGTCACAATCAGACCTAATAAGAGCCAATGTCATGCTTATTGATCAACTTGATAATATAGATGTGGTAGTTATTGTGGTTGTTATGCTGAAAGATTTTTCTAATATTATATTTATTTACAGATCAAATCTATAGCAACTCACTGTACGATGAGTTCTAAAGCACTGTAAACTATACAGATATTAAACATAGGATACTATTGAATAAAGGTGTCGCAAACAGCATCAAAACATTACTACTGCTATGTGTGCCTGTAAATATGCGGCGCATGTATAATAAATAAAATGCTCAAGTGTGTTAAACACATGTTGTGCCACAGTGCCTCTGACGCGGTGCGTATCCTACTGGAAGCATATTGTGCAATATTTAAGGCTTCTCGGTGAAAATGCCCACATTGTACTCTCAGTGAAGTTTGTAGTCGAGCACATCCAAAGAGAAGAGGTTGCAGGGCCGTTTAAAATGCAGTAATGAACAAGCTGTTCCACACGATTAGGAAATAATCCGCGTGTCAGTGTCATCTTTCTTATGCTAAGTGGCTCTCTTTGAAGGCGGATCTTTTGGCAGGTTGGACCGGGACCGAGGCGGCTCCGAGCAGCTCAGACAAGCGCTGCCACTAAACGCATCAACAGCCCGCCTCCCAGGAGCGCAGCCATCCCATACGATTTTGTGGCAGACGTGTGATATTATCACCGAGGATGTTTATTTGAGTCGGACGTCATTATTTGTGACCCGACGAGAGGAAGGGGGGGAAATAAAGGCAGGGGAGGCGCTCTACTTGTAGTCTGAGTGAGCCTCCTCCAACTTCTTGCACTGGGACGGGAAGGAAGCACAACGCTGCGAGACAACGCTGGGCGGAAAAGTGGCATGGAACGAGAGGATGGAGGAATCGGACTTAAGGAATCGGACTTTTGCGAGTGACTTATTTCTTTTGGAATGCGCAGCAAAAGGGATTTTTTTTAATGCACACGTTTGAGATTCTTGCGATGGAAATTGAATGAACACGCATGCTGCAACTCTTGAATCCCAAACAGCGCGCCCGGCAGGCAGCATGGGCTGCAACGCACTCTCCCTTCTGCAAAACTCTATTTTTGGACCAGTGTGGGATTTATGTTTTTATTCAACTTTGGCGGACAAGGTGGTCTTGCACCAGACAGCTGTGTAAGTTTAGCCACTCTGATCTGGTTTCATAAAAGACTTTGTTGTTGTGTAAGATAACCAATGATGGACAGATTTGTCACTGCTTTTCAACTCAAGTAGTAAGGATGTGTTCAATTGCAAACCTGAACCTCGTACTGTTCATTTTGCTGGTGCTGTGCATCAGTGAGCGCTCAGCCATAAGCTCCATTGACCCAGACTGGCCAGGAGAGGGGAAATGTCAACAAATCAGCATCCCCCTGTGTAAGGACATTGGCTATAACATGACCCGCATGCCAAATCTCATGGGTCACGACAACCAAAAAGAAGCAGCCATGAAGCTGCAAGAATTTGCAACGCTGATCCAGTTTGGATGCCACAGTCATCTCAAATTTTTTCTTTGTTCGCTTTATGCCCCCATGTGCACTGAGCAAGTGTCCAACCCCATCCCTGCTTGCAGAATTATGTGTGAACAGGTCAAAGTGAAGTGCTCACCTATTTTGGAACAGTTCAACTTCCCCTGGCCGGACTCGCTGGACTGCTCGCGGCTCCCCACCAAAAACGACCCCAACTATCTCTGCATGGAGGCGCCCAACAACGGCTCGGACGAGCAGCCCAAAGTCTCGCACACGCAGCCGCCGGATTTCAGACTGCACCGTCCCCTGAACGGACCGGACCTGCACCTGAAGGACACCGGCAGCAGGAAGATTTGCAGCAATCCTGGAAAATTCCACTACGTTGAGAAAAGCGAGTCGTGTGCCCCGAAATGTTACCCCAAAGTGGATGTATACTGGAGTCAAGGGGACAAGCAGTTCTCCTTGGTGTGGATCGCCATCTGGTCCATCCTGTGCTTTGTCTCGAGCGCTTTCACCGTGCTTACTTTCCTCATTGACCCCCAGCGCTTCAAATACCCGGAGAGGCCCATCATCTTCCTCTCCATGTCCTACTGTGTTTACTCTGTGGGCTACCTCGTGCGACTTTTCGTGGGAGCTGACAGAATCGCCTGTGACAGAGACAACGGGGTCCAGTATGTCATCCAGGAAGGCCTGGAGAGCACCGGTTGCACTATTGTGTTCCTGATCCTGTATTATTTTGGCATGGCGAGCTCGCTTTGGTGGGTCATCCTGACTCTCACATGGTTTCTGGCCGCCGGAAAGAAGTGGGGTCACGAAGCCATCGAGGCCAACAGCAGCTACTTCCACCTCGCGGCGTGGGCCATCCCGGCCGTGAAGACCATCATGATTCTGGTGATGAGGAAGGTGGCGGGGGACGAGCTGACAGGTGTTTGCTACGTGGGCAGCATGGACGTCAAAGCTCTCACGGGCTTTGTGCTCATTCCGCTCTCCTGCTACCTCATCGCGGGTACATCCTTTCTCCTGTCGGGCTTTGTGGCTCTCTTCAACATCAGGAAGATCATGAAAACAGAAGGGGAGAACACGGACAAGCTGGAGAAGTTGATGGTTCGCATCGGGGTCTTTTCCGTGCTTTACACCGTCCCGGCCACATGCGTCATCGCATGCTACTTCTATGAGCGACTCAACATGGACTACTGGCGCTCACAGGCTACGGAGGACAAGTGTAAGGACAACAGCGGACAGGAGTCGGAGTGCCTTTTGACGACGTCCATCCCCGCCGTGGAGGTCTTCATGGTGAAGATCTTCATGCTGCTGGTGGTGGGCATCACCAGCGGCATGTGGATCTGGACCTCCAAGACTTTGCAGTCGTGGCAGAACGTGTTCAGCAGGAAACTTCGAAAGAGAACGAGAAGGAAGGCAAGCAGCGTGTTCACCAGCAGCCGGCCTTACATGAAACCTCACCCGTCTCTCAAAGGGCACACGACCAAGTATGAACCCACTCGGCCCCCTCCCACCTGTGTGTAAACCCCATAAAACACTTACCGTGAGACATTTTATTCAAGAGAGCCATGATGTATTTATGCAAGCCGCATTGAATATCATGCAACATGTTTTGTTGTTGTATCTCAAACAACAACAGCTGCCTTTGTCTGTGAAAAAAAAACAGCTTCTCTTCTGTTATTCTACTGAGGATCCCGGTGGAGAAAAAAATGCATTGTTTCAATCATGAGAAAAGGAGAGGAATAACCAATTGAGCTGTGCCATGGGGTTACTTGAATAATGTGCAATAGATGTTTTGCTTCCACGCGACAAAGACACTTGTACTGTTTAGTGGAAGATTACAGACGAAGAAAGGACCCCAGAGACAATGGAGGCAAATGGTCAGAGAGATGAGTGTTGTGTTTAGAGGCTTTTTCATGGAAATGGAAAACAGGCGGTGTCATATATGTTTGAACTGGAGCGAGAAGAGCTGTTTAAAAGCGGCCCAGACCTTCTCAACTGCCTTTTGTGAGGCAAATCCATGCTGTAAATTAATTAAGCACTGCATTGAAAAGTTGTTCGTATGCGCTATGGAGTTTTCAGTTGCTCTTTTATAGCACAAGGAAATGTTTGTATTTCTAAAACTGCAGATTTTATAAATAAATAAATACAAAAAACGTTCTAGTTTTAAATACAGTTGAGTCGCTATTGCTGTCTTCTAACACCCACACAGAAATTGTTTTTTTTATTTTTACAGCACTTGCCTCTAAGTCCAAATCATTTATCTTACTCTGTGCCACTATAGCTTATTGTTACAAATCGGTCAGTAAAGCGAGACGAAATATTTTCCGACGCCATAGGCAACCGAAATATTGAATTACTGCTATGCGCTCAGCGGCCGCAACATTAGGTACAGCCACAATGAGATCCAAAACGAGGGGACATAATGCTTGTTTGGAACTGGTGCCATCAGGAAATTATTAAGGCAACAATGCTTATTGTTGTGCTTATCGTATGCAGTAGAGTTGAAATGCACTGAATCATACTGAGAACTAGTTTTTCTTTTTATAAATTTTGTTTGCCTTACATGAGAGAAACAAAACAGCAGATAGCTCTCTATGATTTGGAGCAGTCCTACGCTACTGCAAGCTACAAGTACAATGCATAAAAACTTAAATGTATTGTTATAACTAAAAAATATCATACTTTATTTTTTGAAAAGTCTATTTTTGATACAGCTCTTTTATTGTATTACATTTGATTGTATATACCTAATTTTGTGGCCAAGTTAGTATAAATGACCCTGTTTCTGTAAGATATTATCTGGCAAGTTTTCTCATACATAAAATGTTCATTTTAATTTTTCATTACAAAAAAACTAATAATAATCAAAAATCGAAAAAATGAAAGACGAAATGGTTTAGTTTAGGAATTTTGTGAGGATATTGATGATGATTATTTTCAACATGAATGAATAAGCGGTTCAGACAATGGATGGATGTTCGAACAACATTTTTGTGTGACTCCTGGCGCAGCACATGCACAATTTGGTTTCAGTCCATTCTCGCCTTCCTCTCTTGAATGTGTTGCCGCGTAGCAATGGAGGCACTTGTTCAATAATCCAGCACTCATTCACTACAGGATTAGTTAGTTTGAAGGGTTTGACTTTGAAAAGAGGATTGCTGCAAACCCAAAATACAAAATATCTGTCATCTCTTCTCTTCTTTATCAGCAAAGCATGGTGACATTTCTAAAGACACATCTGGTTGGGTTTTAAAACAGCTATTATTGGCGGAAACATATTCCTGAAGCATTAAGAGCAAACAGAGATATTGGCGGTGCAAGAAAAAAGTAACATAAAATAGGATACCTTCATTACATCAAATACAACGTACACATTAAAATTACTTGACATTCTATAAATAATCTGCATGTAAAAATGATTGTGAGAGTAGAAATCTTATGGGTGCCGCACAGTCCTGTTTTTGGCAGAAGAGAGTTTGAGAAACCACATAATGTTTTTTGTTCCTGAGGGCATTCAAGTGCCTGCATCAACCCAACCTGTTTTTACAGTCAAAAGCACATGACTCACAACCCCAATGTGGCTGAATCAAAGTACAGCAGTGCCTATTGATACTCTAACTAGGAAGGGGGAAAAAAGGTGTGAGCTCTTCTGAGAGCTTCTACCAAGGCCACCTGGATATGAGCCCCCAAGGTGTCTGGGAAGGCTGTAAATATAAGTGACAGTTAGCGTTACCCCCCCACCCCCCACCCCCCTCTAGGGTTTCTTCAGCCATGTAGGCTTCACTTTTCTTCTTCTCTCTTCAAAGGGAAGACATTCCGCTCAGAGCAATGGCAAAAGTATTGCTGTTGAGAAAGTTTTTTTTCTTTCTTTTTTTTCAGGAGGGGGATGTCACAGTATGTAGTCTTGGTGAATTTATGTGGGTTTTTTTTACGCCTAGAAACATTTTTATTAGACGAGACGCATTCAAACATCCGTGCTATTTTTTCCCCCTCTTCTTATTGGTCATTAAATGCACTCATCCAATTTCTGTCAGGATTCATATTGCGGTGGACCCAAATGCAGGGAGGCAAGGCAGGATAACGCTCAAAACGAATTTAATATAATAATAATAATAATATTAATAATAATAATAATAATAATAATAATAATAATAATAATAATAAAAATAATAATCCATCCATTTTCTTAACCGCTGGAGCCTATCCCAGCCGGCTTAGGGCAGTAGGGGGGTACACCCTGAACTAGTTGAATAATAATAATAATAATAATAATAATAATAATAATAATAATAATAATAATAATAATAATAATAAAAAGGCAAACAAATATTTGACTACTAAAAAGCACAAATAAAACTAAAAAGTCCAAAACAAGATTCAAAGTACAAGGCTAAACAGGGAATAAACTTACTAACCAAGGACAAAGAATGAAAGAATTAGCACTGATAACGAGACAACAAGAGACACCTGGACATGAACAGTGTTGAGAATAACGGCGCTTAAACTAACTAACTAACTAAAGATCCAGCCTCGGCAAATCATGCGCAGTTAATGATGCAAGCCTAGAGTTGGGCAGTTTTCTGACGTAAATCAATCAATAAACATTTCTATAAATGTGTAGAATTATGAACTGAAGATAATCACCATAATCTCTTAGAAAGTGTATAAATGTTTTTTAGAGAGAGCTGATGATTTGAGGAAATGGAGCAGCAGTTATGGTAATGATTTTGGCCATTATAGCATTAAGCACTGTATATTTCATAGCATTGGTGGTTTCTTTAATATATTATTGATTATTGATTATTTTAGCCTGCAACAATCACCAAAAATGCCCGTGAAATAAATCCTGGAGCGACTGGTTAATACTGTCTACAAATTAGCTATAGATGACATATGTACCACAAATCACCAGTCAATCAATACTCAGTATTTATTTTATTATTATTATTATTATGATTGCTTTAGTAATTGGAAGTGGTAGAACATACATCACCACTCCAATTTTAATGAATTATTATTATTATTATTATTATTATTATTATTATTATTATGGAGTAAGGATTTTTTGTGACATAAATATTCACAAAAATAAACACCATATTTAGGCTGGACATAATTTGAATTTGTTGTATAAAAATATTAAAATAATAATAATTATTATTATAATAATAATAATAATAATAATCTTGAGTTACTTTTATTATGAAGTATTTAAATTACTAATTGAGTTACTTTTTTTAAGAAAGTAATGAGTAACTATAAGTAATTACTTTTTTTAAAGTAACGTTCCCAACACTGGACATGACACACGTGGCTGAGGGAGCTGATTGGATGACACGAGTGAACAGGAAGACAAGCACAGGTGGACATGATAAAACTTGACGAGATGTTAACAAAGGAGACAAAAGGAAAACATTGCAACCAAAATGCAAGCAAAACAAAAAAAACAGATCATGACATCCCAGCCTTGCAAGGTTGCTGTTGTCTCATGACATGATAATGATTTCCTGCCTGCAATTGTCGTAACAATAAAACTTTGCTTTAAAGGGGAAGTCATCCCAAACATTTTCTTTACGATAATGACCTATGCAGCCCCAATAGTATAAACGCGGTATTCTGATTAATGTATTTGAGCAATATGAGTTAAGCAGCAAAATCCATCCGTTTTTAATCAGTCTTCTCAAGGGCGGCCATTTTGCCTTGTACTGCCACTTGCTGTTGACTTTAAATGACATCAAAGTTGCTCAGAGCTCAGGTAACACCCAATCTCAGCTCACCTGTTATCTGAAGCTGAGCTGTGATTGGTCGTTATTTGCCCAATGAGCAACTGTGATGTCATTTTCAGTCAACAGCAAGTGACAAAATGTCCTGCCCCTGAGATGGATAAACTGTAAACACAATATTCATCACAATGTTGTGTTTACACTAGTGGGGGCAGATACATAATTTTGTCAAGAATATTATTTTCGGGTTGACGTGTTCCTTAAAGATAAAATTGTCATTAATCTGACAGGTTTGACAAACATATTTCAAACATGGAGGAGCCATTCAAACCTTGAGGGAAGCAGATCGACAACAAATTCTCTTGTGCTAAAGTCAGAGTGTCAAAGTAGCTTCACCAGTTCTTTGAATCGTGCTTCTACGTCAGTGAAAAGACACACCTTCTTCTCGCTGTGTGTGGAGCTCGTATATAAAGCTGTAGAGGAACCTGTGTAAATTGCCTTTGTCTGCTTCTGTTGCAAGCAGCCGTAAAGTTCTCTGACACAGACAGTGACATAAATCACACCGCTGGGATGACTGCCGTCTGCGCCAGCTCCTCTTTGATCAGACTTTTTGGAAACACCCTGTGTCCTCATCCTCAGCTGCTACAACAGCACCTGTTTACTAGTTCAGGCCTGTCTGTTTTCGCAAAGCTGTTCCGAGCCTCTCAATGTCATAGACTTATACATGACACGCAGACATACACACAAAGGAATCTGACTAGCGCTTGGGGGTGGGCGGATGCCTTCTTTGAGCATATGTGCTGCTAATGTGCCCGGCCATACACTTCTTCGCACTTGTCTTTACAGACAGATGATCTTAACGTAATTCTGTCGCCTTTCTGAAAGTTATTCCTGATTTGGCTTAAAAGAACCCCGAAAGTCATGACAAGTTTGCTCTATAAAATTTATTTGATTGTTACTAACATGCACGGTGGCTGACTGGTTAGCACGTCCGCCTCCCAGTGCAGAGGACGTGAGATCGAGTCCGGGCTTCGGCCTTCCTGGGTGGAGTTTGCATGTTCTCCCCGTGCTTGCGTGGGTTTTCACCGGGTACTCCGGTTTCCTCACACATTCCAAAAAAACATGCATGGCAGGTTAATTGAACACTCCAAATTGTCCCTAGGTGTGGTTGTTTGTCTCTGTGTGCCCTGCGATTGGCTGGCAACCAGTTCAGGGTGTACCCTGCCTACTGCCTGAAGCCAGCTGGGATAGGCTCCAGCACCCCCGCGACCCTTGTGAGGAAAAGCGGCCAAGAAAATGGATGGATGGATGGATGTTACTAACATAACTATGAGATTCATAAAAATAAAATAATTTCTATTTTATAGAAAATTTCTTTGGACGTACGCTGCCATTGTTATTTACGTCGCATTCAGTGCATAGTGACGTAGAACGGCGGCGGCTCTCTGCCAAGTAATGTGAAACACCTATAATGAAAGCAAGTTAAGTCTCGTAGCGTTCCTAAAGAAGCAACATGAGCTCAGAGGAGTCACCGTTCCCACGCGGTGCTTTCGTCATTCACCAGACACATTCAAGAGTTTTGATCGTCCCTTTAGGAACGTTACGGAGACTTAACTTGCTTTCTTTATAGGCGTTTCACATTGCTCGGAAGAGACCCTGCCGCCATTCTACGTCACTATGCACAGATTTTGTTGCGAAAAATTTATTGAACTGAAAATGATTTTTGAAAAATGTATCTCATAGTTATGTTAGTAAAAACCACATAAGTAATATAGAGCAAACTTATCATTCGGGTTTCCTTTTAAAAAGAGACAGAAAAGAATCAGTGCATCAAATGAAATGTTTTTTCTCGCTGAAGAGCTATTTGTAACTTGGAGAAAGACGGTTATGAAAAAAAACAAAAACTTTAGAGTTAGAGGAGCAAGTTTCAGAGGCCAGAAGAGTCATCAAAGAATGCAATGAAAGCTCCCTCACATCCCTCAAGTTCTTCTGGTGTACAAATCAACATTTCAGAGGATTACGGTTCAAGCATTTGTGGGTGGCCTTCATGTTCACAACTGATCTGTATAGCAACGAATCAAGGGCAACACAAGTACTGTATACATGCCCGTTGTGCTGCTACAGCAGTGCTCCCAGACACAAACACACACACACACATGCACACCTCGGTGAGCCGTGCAGGCGGTTGCTCATCATACTCTTGAAGGTGAGAGTAATTACACAAAAACGGGCAACAATGAGACCAAGAAGGGGGCAGGGCGCTTTTTCAAACACATAATGAACTGCCCTACCGGCCCTCTACTGATCAAACAAGTGTTTGATAGTGGCTTTGGTTTGAAAGATGACTGAATATGTTTATTTGCATGAGCAGAAGCAAGTGACTTTGAGGAGGAGATCAGGCAGATTAGTGTTAACTGATGGAGACCTGTGCAAATGGACCCTCCCCCTGCATACAAGCGGGGCAGCAACACACTTCCTCTGAGGAGCAGTTAGTCAGGCTGAATAAAACATCAGCCAAGTGGCAAGTTCTGCTACTTTGCGCTACCAGCCTGATGATGCGCTTTCATAGCCCATAAGACCAATGTGACTCCTTTAGATTTATGGAAAGTTGGGAACATATAGGCTATAGTGGTCTTTTATTATCAAAACTCAACACTGCATATAGTGAGTAGTATATGCCACAACATCAGGACCACAAGCACAATCTAATGTGATCCAGTACAACAGATTGCATAAATAATTATGTCTTTACAAGCATTTTCAGATGTCGGGATTCAATGTTTACAAATTTAGTTTGTAGCAGTGTACAACTGTACTGTATTGAAAAAACAAACCAGTGAATGTTTTTATGATGCTTACCCTAAACAGTCTTTTTTGTAGTATAATACAACCAAATGTTATTAATTTTAGGAACATTGCGATCAAGTGCATTCAAATCAGGCAGAAATATCAATTAAACGTGATAGGATTTTAGGGGTGTTAAAAAAATCGATTCGACATCCATTTTTGATGGAAATATTCAACACAACATCTTACTTAGGGTTAGGGTTCACACTTGAAGCATGGAAGAATGTTATATTAATGGAACATTAAGCCTTAATATTTTATTTCAGTGCTGTTCAAACATGAAACAGACTGCAACCTGTTTGTTAAATACAGTGGCTCAGTTACAGTATAAGCCTGAATTGCATTTCCATACAAATCTTACAGTGTACATGTACACATTTACTGATTAATATTTTCTAAATTATCAATTTATAGATTCGTTCGGGATTAATCGAATCAAATCGTGACCTACGAATTGTGATACAGATCGAATTGTTAGTTACTAAGCAATACACACCCCTACAGGATTTGATATCATTGAGTTTCAAAGGCAAGTTCCGCAAAAGCAAGCTGGTAATGGAAACATGATTTTCGTAAAAGCTCTCAAATGTCGCAAAAAAGTTTTTACGCTCTCATGAGGTATTTTTTGAGACATGTCGAAATAGAAGTGTTTCGCAAAAGTGCAATGGAAACACTTTTTGTGAATTCCCTGTAGTCATGTGACCTCCGCCCGGTCACAGAGGAAAGGAAGTAGGAAGTACGGGGCCACTCGCGTTCGTGTTGGAGCTGCCTCCCGAGGGGATAACAAGTCTTTTTAAACACAAAGCGATTTAGCTATAGAGCCAATGCCGCCGTTCAATGCATTTTCCATGTCGTTGCATGAGAAATGGCCGTTGCCCCGGGCAACAAGCAATGGAGCGACTCGTTGAAATCCATCCGTCCGCGCCATAGCACGAGTTATAAGCGTGCGCATACACACACAACACAACATATTAACAACTCCAGGCCTCCGTGTTCCGTAAACATCATGCGCACCTCCTACAGAACTGCGAGATCTTGAGAGACGGGACATTACGCCTCAGAAGCAAAACGATCTTCAATGGAAACACCGACAAGTTGAAATTGGAATTTATCGAAATCGCTTTAATTTTTTAGAAAAACTGTAATGGAAATGCAGCTAGTGACAGAAAGCATCTTTCTACAGATGCGTGTAGAAAAAATTGGTGGTAAGGTGAGAAAATAGAGGCGGAAGTTTCACCATTGTCTGCTATCTTCATAATCCGCTCGACAAAATGATGGTGATGATGATGAATGGGGCCTTTCCTCTTTACGGGGTGTAGAAACAACCTGTCCAGACAAAAAAAAACCCATCTCAGTTCATATTATCATTAAGTGATTAGAAATATATTTATGGCGGGAATTGAAAGGAAATCACATAATCATGTGTGTGATTGCATTTAAAAAAGTGAGAGCAAATGTTTGTGCATATGCCCGCACGCTGTGCTTGTGACTGCCAGGCAGTGACAGAATTGATGGTGACATGGGGAGAGTGAGAATAAAAGACACCGATTTTTTAAATATATATTTTTGATAGCAAGCGTGTACAGACGGTCACATGAGGTAGGGAAGGATGCACAGGAGGAGAGAACGATGGCGGATCCGCCAGTGATTGTGAACACTGCTGAGAGAAAGTGCCTGCGGTTCAAACACACGCTCAGCAAACTAAACAAAGAGTGACGCCGCAGAGGGAGATCACATCAAAGGAAGTAACACAATCAACTGTCATATAAACTTGGCGACAACATGTTGGCAGAATAAATGGAATGCAGACGTTTGAGATTCACACCAGGCAATGGACAGTGACAAATCAATAATAATAATTATCTTTTCACACTGGAAACAGTGTTATTTATATCTTTTTTTTTTTTTTTTACTATTTAATGTCTACACAGTGAATATTTGTATTTTGAACATTAAGGCCCTGTCTCAATACCCACACTACACCCTACGCTCTTCAATAAAGTGTTCACTTAATAGGGGTGCACCAAGTGTACGAGCGTGCAGGTTATAAGCATGAAAAAATTGTAGAATTGGGACAGTTCGTGTCAGCAACTTGCGCCGCTGTGTTCGATTGCGTCATCAAATATTGCAGCAGCAATTGTTGTTTTGGCAATTTTGTTGCTTAAAATTATTTAAAAATTGCAGTAAAGTAGCATTAATGTAAAAATCCTAGTTGACGGCAGCTATGGCTGGAATAGCGAAGCATTTATTTAAGGCCCCTGTACAACCTGCAGTGCATGCATAAAAGGTCGGCAAGTATAGCAACTACACTAGGGCAAAATATGTAGGTGCCATTAAAACATTACACGTATACAAATGAAAAAACGAATAATATTTTATATTTACAGTTGAAATGACATTTTTCAGCACAGGCACATGAATTACCATCGGATCTATTTTGATGAACTCTGCAATGAATTGTGGGTAATACACTTGGGCTGAGCCCAGATGGATGCGGGCTTAGCCGAAGTGTAGAACAAGGGTGCAAAGGGGGCGGGGCAAAGAGAAGTGAAAGTGCACCCGAGTGGGACACCCGACACACTCGGGTGAACGCAATTAATGGGCACAAAGGTAGAAGCACGAGTGTTGGGACAGGGCTTTAATTTGCAGAAACAAAAGAAAATCGACAAATGAAGGAGAACAGAATACACTTGTTGCACAAACAATGAGACTGTCAAAATGTATACTTGTGTAAAACATATCAGATATGGAATATACAGGGAATTAAGTACATTCTTCAAGTATAAATACAATAATTATCAATTATTATAGAGTGGTGTCTTTAGATACAAGTTTAATTTGTTCAATAACTCAAAACACTTGTATCTCTCATTCCTATTTGAAATAAATGTAAATGCCATAATAGCACTCCATAATATTTTACATTAAAAACACACATTAAGGGCATAGTTAAATAGAATGTAAAGAATGAAATATTGTTTTACTACATTTTTTGTCTGTTTGTTAGATATCGGGATGTCGTTAATATGTGTCAACTGTGGAAACACAATAAAATTACGACATACCAATGTTTGTTAGACCACACCTTTGCAACTTGTACCCCGACCTCCAGTTCAACATCAAACTAAACCACAATACTGCTCGGATGAAACAGCTCTTTAATCAGCTACCGTATCCGACAGTATCCACTTACTCAGTTCAAGTGTTTTAAAAGCCATATTGTAACACTTATACTGTTGGCTTTCAGGTTGTCATAAGTACCACATTTCCTTTCATTCCCCTTTTTCAAGTAAATATGAACTGGCAGGCAGAGAATGAAAATGTTTTAACATACAGAATTCCAAGATAATGTCTGAGTTTGCTTTAAGCTTGTTTAACAGGACTGGAAGCAATTTAAGATAAGTACTGAGGCCCAGGCCGACTTGAGTGTTGGGCTTGCAAGTGTATCTGATACCAGTGCATGTAATCATTTGAGTACTAAAACAGGTGCACTGCAATGGCAGAAGAAGACTGGGACACCAGTGGCAGGCCTGAATGTCTGTTGCTGATAAGAGTAATCGGGCCGATGGTAGCAGGCCCACTTATCCATGGAGAACCAAAACTGCCTAAATTAAAAAATAAATAAATGATTAAATAAATAAATGACTAAAAGTGAAAATAAAAACGGATATAAAAAATATGATAAAAAAAAAATCCAAAAAATACATATAAATGTTAATAAAAACAACAAATTAATGAATTAATTACATAATTTTTTTAGTTTTGGTCCATGTTGCCAGGACAAAATGTTATTATTATTTTTTATTATTATTATTTTTTTTAATTTAATTTAATTTAATTTTTATTTATTTTTTCCCCCTTTTTTTCTGGAAATGTTATTCAAATGACGGGGCGGTCCTAAGCGTGTCTTGGGTGGGACTCCGCCCTTGCAAACTGCCTTTCGTTCCTGTGAAGTTTTCCGAATTGTTCAACCTCCGAATCAATTATGTAGCATAGTTTTGCGAGTTTTTAGTTATTTTTAAACAAGGCAAACAGTTTGGGATTTTTCATGATTTTGGAGTGGCCCACATCGCTGTATGCTACAAAAATTTATCTGCCCGCCCCAGTCATAAGCCAATCTCGACATTCAGAATCAAAGGAAGAGTAATCAGTAATAAAATGACAATTTTTAAAGCAGTGTTAGCAGCAGAACATTGAGGAAAAATGTTTTTGCTTCTAGAACTGAAATGTCTGAATTAATTAAATTAATTAAAAATTACAAAGAGAAATATTTATATTTTACATTTAAATAATTTCTTTGCATTTCTAGAAAAGCATGCTGTGTCAATAGTTTTTTTTTTATAAGCTGAGGGCCGCTAGAAAGTGGACGTCGGGCTGCAAATGGCCCCTGGGCCGTAATTTAGACACCACTATTTTCAAGCAATCACTGTAATCAAATAGTTTTGCAATGCTCTGAGACTTGCGCAACTGTCATTTTGTATCTTGGTCAGCAAAAAAGCTTGATGAGTATCTTCTGCAGACTGCATTACATGTTTTTCCACAGATGCTCAAAATGATTTAGATGAGGGCTCATTGAAAGCCACATCCGATTAATCCAATGTTTATTCTTCGTTTTGTTTAGCTGTCTGTTAAGGTATTATCGTGTTGGGGGGATCCATTCCCTGCAACTGACGCTTTGCATGTCACTTTAAGAAAGCATTAATTCGTCTTGTGATTTCATTGTACCATATGCAGATTCACCACACCAAGCAAAGCAGTTTCCTCATAACCGAGCATAACCGAGCCTCCTCCACCTTTCCGAGTCGGTATTGTTTAGTTGTGTGCTTCATTGAAACTTGCCAAAGCTTCAGTTTTATCTCCTCAGTCAAATGACATTCTCCTAAAAGCTGTGCCTTGTCAATATGCATTTTTGTAAATTCCAGTCCTGTCAGTTTCAAAATATTTAAGTGACTGTTGCAGTTTTTGTTTTTTGTTTTTTAATGGAAGGGTACCAACAGGTATGGCAATAATTACAGGCACGTAAAAGACCACTTAAGGAACGTGCCAATCCAGTCTGACATGCCATTTGTGTAATTGCTTATTCAGTTATTTTACATCTTAAGAATGTTGAATCATTTCTACATAAAGTACTCCTGGATGAAACACTAGAGTGGCACTGTGTTTAAGGGTGTGTACTAATGAGTGCCCATTTGGAACAAAAGCTGGCATAGACGGAGCTAAATATAGACCTCTGATAATTGTCTCGGATCACGGACAGCACTTTGAACGAGCGTGTAACAAAACAATACCATGCTTCTCTTATTGCCTCTTCAAGGGAGCAAAGACTCCTGCTGATCGAAAGTAGAGAAAGCAGAAAAAGACAACAAACGGTGTAAACGGAAACACATGAGCATTTGATCAAGCTCAGGAATTAACTGATGGGTGGTGGCAGCATGTTACCAAAAGCTGCTGTCATTGATCTATTATGTTGTTTGGATTTGTATTGTTTGTGCAGCTCTTTTGATGACCATCTGTTGTATTGAGAATTTACATTAGCACATTCACTTGTAATTTATTTAATAGCATAGGAATATTTTTTGCCACGTTGTAACTCCAGCGAATTGCCCAGTCAATGTTTTATCCATAAACACATGTTTGTTTGTGAACAAATAGTCCATCAGTTTATGAACAGGATTTCTCAACTAACATTTGCAGTTAATTATTTTAACCATATACAGCCCATAATTTGAAACAATCCAGAGAATCTGGAAAAATCTCTGCATGTAAGCAGCAAAACCGCAAATCAAAATTGAAGACTGTGACCTTCGGTCCCTCAACAAGGTTATGAAGTTCACATTAAGAATGGAAGAATGGTATATTAATGGAACATTAAGCCTTAATATTTTATTTCAGTGCTGTTCAAACATGAAAAAGACTGCAACCTGTTTGTTAAATGCAGTGGCTCAGTTATAAGCCTGAATTTTCAGATAAATAAATACATTTTCATACAAATCTTACAGTGTACATGTACAAGTTTACTGATTAGTATTTTCTAAATTTGAGGTAAAAAAAAAAATCGCAATAATCAATTTATAGATTCGGAGCGGTATCGAATCGAATTGTGACCTATGAATTGTGATACGAATCGAATCGGCAGGTACTAGGCAATTCACACCCCTAATATATATGTATATATTTTTTATTTTATTTTATTTATATATATATATATATATATATATATTTTTTTTTTTTTAGATATATATATATATATACAGGTATATATGGTTACCAAATCATCCCTGGCCAGGACAAACATTGCCTCTGTGAGACAAGGATTTCTATTTTGGAGTAAGCCCTCTGTCAGACAAGCAATGAACCGAAGTAAACGTCAAACTGAAAACAGGAACGTACTAGTCCGAAAGAAGTGTTGTTTAACTTTGTTCAATCAAGCCTCTTGGATTTAAAAGCAGCAAAAGGCAAGAGGCATGTCGGGGGAGGTCAGAGAAGAGAGCAAGAGCTTCTTATATGTGACTGAGACACTTTTGAGGACCACTGCAAGGGGCACTGAGTCAGTTCATTTATATTCAAGGATTTGACCTGCAGACAACAGTGGTGTCAGCTAGGTTAAGACAGCTGTGCCTTGTTGCATTGTGCCCTAGCCGAAAAAGCCAGTTGGTCCCCTGGCCCCTGCCCTCCTGCCTTGCATGGTTGCCATAGTGAGCTAATGAGTCCAATAGCATTTTGTCACATTCATGTACTCGCACATTTTTGCTCTCTTCCTCTTCCTCTTTTATTTTTTATTTTTTTTAACTTTCCCGATATGATGGTACACCAAGACGCTCCCAAGTAAGACTGTTTGGCCAAATGACAAAGATTTGCTAGCCTATGTCTACTCCTACAACCCCATACATGCACAGTACAAAGAGGAGCAGGCTCCCAATATGCACGAACTGCCCTTCCCAAAACACATGGCAATTATTTTTCCGCTCTCTGTTATGGGATTTGAGTGGGTGGATTGTTTCACCATTTATGCTGAAAGACAAACAAACAGGATGTGCTTCTTTGAATCCTGACTGCAGAGATTTAAGTCAAATTGCTGAAATTCAACAAAAAGTGACTGTGGTTCAAACGGAGAAGAAATAGCAAGTGGAACCCAACTGAGACGTTCGTAAAGGAAACTAAGTGATTGGCGGTATGCCTGTTTAGTGTCTTGTTGTCACAGAAAAATGTTCCTTGGGCCATTTTCAAGCAGTAGTGACTGAAAAGAAAATTGCAGCTGCATTTAGCAGTCAAGCTGGCGAGTGGCTGCTCTCAGGTGGTAGG
Source organism: Vanacampus margaritifer (assembly GCF_051991255.1). Classification (NCBI taxonomy): domain Eukaryota; kingdom Metazoa; phylum Chordata; class Actinopteri; order Syngnathiformes; family Syngnathidae; genus Vanacampus; species Vanacampus margaritifer. The sequence goes on from NC_135434.1 coordinate 19,359,736, forward strand.
GCATGTCGGTGCCTCACCAAACATGAGTGTGATGTCTTCTGCTATTGGCTCTGTAATTACAGGCAAGGCATAAATCACAGAGAGTTAGCACAAAGAGACAGAGGCCAAGAGAAGCGTATGGCCCCAAGGGCCAAGTGGGTCATGATACAGAGAAACATTCTGCTCTCTCCTAAATCCTCATTCCAGCCATCCCTAATGTTTCAGTTTCTCCGTCTCAAACCAACACACGAGCCCTCTTTGGCTGACAGGGGCTTTAACCTTTTTACAGCTGTGTCAGTCAGACAATTCTTAAGTACTTAATGGCTTGTGTCATATCTTTATTCTACCACCCTTTTTACCACAGGGTGCTATTTGTAAAGTGGCTCATGTTGAAAATAATAGCAATATTTTGTCATATTTAGCTTAATTTAGTTTTAACTTGTGTGGTGTTTTTGTTGTTGTTTTTTTATTTTTATTTTATTTAAAAATATATATTTTTTGGGGGGGGGGCGCATTTACAACAATATATTATCTTTGAGAACTTAGTTGAATCCAAATGTAACATGTTAGAAGGAAATGTTAAATGTGAAATAAAAATGCAAAATCTAATTGTAAATATTAAGTGGATCTACACATGTTAATTATTAGTATAAAATTATTATTATAAAAATAAATATAAATGCTAAAGCCAAATCTACGTTACATCTAAACATAAAGATCTTTCACTGTCGCTAGCACAGCGGTCCCCAACCTTTTTTTCCACCAGGGACTTGTTCATGGAAGAAAACATTTTTCGTGTACCATCAAATTGGCAACCATTTATCGTCAATGTAAGGTATTTGGTTTGGTAGGTGGTTAGTGTATTCCCAAATTATATATATTCCCAAATGGAAACTAATCTATTTGTGCTTCTTGTTTTAGAACTGGTGATTGGGGACTTCTACGTTAGCCTAAAGACATGACAGATCAAAGTGAGTCCCCTTTGTGGCTGACTGTTGTGACTACAGGTCATCAGTCCCACATTTTTCACAAAAGTGAAATTCAAAATTCAAAACTATTCCACAAATAAAGTTTCTCCAAACTGGCTTTGTTAGGTATTTATTATTTGTATGAGCTATGTTAAATACTCGATTTCCCCAAGATGAGATTGTTTCTATTCATTATCTGTCACTATAAACAAACTCTAACCTCACCAAGTTTTGATTTTTGGTACTTCTGGTTACCATCATCTTGAATAGGAATGGGAAATTGAATTTTTTTTAGTGATGACATTGCATACAATAACTATAAGATTCTGAACTTTTTCAACATGGCGCTCAATGCAGACAGCAACAACAATGTAGAACCACTCTAAAATTTGACTATATATCATGCAGAGATGATACTGGGGCTACTTGCAACACACAAAAACAAGTGACTTGATGAAAGCTTGGCCACTGGTGAAGCCGACCTGTTCTCGGGTGGGATTTAGCTAATGCAGTAGAGGTAAGTTGGAGTGAGGGAGGGCGCTAGCATGTTGTTAAATTCAGATTGTTTTACTTTTTTGTTAAATCTGACCTTTTCATGTTGTCGTTGACTATGAATGGAATGTGTCTGTTACGTGACATGCACATACTGTAAAACTCAACGTCGAGTGATACGCATTGGAGCAAAACACAAAGTCACGTGGCACACTACAAAAATAAATTTAGCCCCGCATGCAGTTCTCATTCTTGATAAATTTGTGGTAATTGAAATGATGTTGTGCTTAAAATGACCTTTTTGTCAATATTTGAAAGAAATTGCTCTTATGTGTAAAATCTTTGATGTTTGAGTTTAACTAAAAAAATGGACCAAAAACAAAAGTGTTACATTAATATTTTTGCTCACTATAATTAACCCTCATTGTTCAGGGGTCATATGGTTAATGAAACAGTGGAAGAAAGAGTATTGCAAACTACCTGAATTCTGTGCAAGAGCAGAGTGACTACACCCTCTTTTCACAAAAATGGCACTTCAGAGACTGGCATTTTATTCACCTGTGCCTTTCACAAAGAACCCAACAAAGAGGGACATTTCTGCATGTCTGTGTGTGCACTCAGTGCAATGTATGGCAACGTCTGCGTCAGCATGCAGTGCTTTCTGTTACAGTACAATGGCCTGAGCCCTTTGTCGAAGAGCAGATATTTTACCAATACGAGTCTATGTGAAGAAACAGAAGTCTTTTTGTAGTTGGTGTTCGTTCTTTTATATCTCTTTGGTGTGTGTCTCTGCCCTAAGGCGATGTTGGCCAGACTTGAACTGGGGCCAGTGCTGCTCAGTGTCAAGGCCTTGACTTCAGAGAGTTACTACAACAGATCTTGCTTTAAAGGATCAAATAGAAGAAGAAGTTAGAGAACAAACAGTTCAATAACCGTTAAATAGTCTGATAATTACGATTTTCCCCACTGAACATTACACTGTCTAATTATGGGCAGGACAGTACTCATTGATAGTGGCTGGTGCATTGGTTAATAAAATATTAGTGCACCACACAGTGAAAGATTTCTCCCACATCCAGCAATTAGTGTTCTTAGTCCATCGTCGACAGGGGAAATGATGCACACGGCAGCCAGAGACATGGAACGATTACTATTCATCAACGGGGAGGCAGCGGCTGACATCCAGCGACGATTACAATTCATAGTCAATAGATGTCGGAAGTCCACATGAGACTTTGATTTGGTTTGGACCCGGACTGCGCTCTGCCATTTGAAGATGCCCTCACTACAGCGTGCAGTTAACCATCAAGCTATAACCAAGCTTGGGGAGTAAGAATACATGTACCGCTGTTATGTAATCAGATTGCAAAAAAAATGTAACTGTATTCCATTACAGTTACAGGAAAAAACAGGTAATCAGATTACAGGTACATTTATTAAAAATGGGGATTAATCGAGGGATTACAATTTCTATGATGAGAGAGAGAGAGAAGAACAGAGCAAGAGAGAGAGAAGGACAGAACGAGAAAGCACGCGTGCACGCCCGCACGAGTGAGACCGTTGCTACATGTCGGGGAGGTGGGAACGAACGAACTGACTAGTCGTGTCCTCCACACGCGGGCAGTTTGAAAAAGCTTCACGGACGGGAGGAGGAAATGGCGACCGGTTGAGTTGAGTTGAGAGTCCAGCGGCATGCTACGCGCTGTAGCTTCTTGCTGGCTAGCCCGCTAGCCTACAACCATAATATGAGTTACACCTTCCAAACAAATCTTCCTCCCACCAATTCACTATTTAAACATCATACACAACATATACTCGGCTAAACTTGTGACTGGGATAAAAGTTCATTTTGCAGTTGATGTCACACATCGTCATCCTCATTGGATATTATCCATCTATCTATCTATCTATCTATCTATCTATCTATCTATCTATCTATCTATCTATCTATCTATCTATCTATCTATCTATCTATCTATCTATCTATCTAACTGTGAGGTGTGGTTGCTTTCAGTGCCAGTTTTAAAACAGCATATGGCCTTCAATCAATCAATCAATACCCTACATGCTTTTTAATTACACAAGGATTTTTGCTATTTGTAGGCTGCCCGGGTCCCTATCACCCACAAATAGCAGGGGCACATTGTTTCGAATATATATTGTGGTGATATTTATTTTTAATTTGTCTTCATGAGCATACTCAATATCGGAGTAATCCAAAAGTAATCCAGTTACATTACTTTAATAGTATGGTACTTTGATTACATTACTAACAACATTAGCAGGTAACTTGTAACTGTAATGGATTACATTTTAAAAGTAACCCTCCCAACCCTGGCTATAACCCCCAAAAATACATCTCCCCCAAAGTGTTATTTGTTTGCAGCAAGGCAGCAGACCAGCCGCCGCACTGGCCAGGTGCAATGTCGCAAGGCACAGTGGAGGAGAAGAAAAAAAAAACTTTCGGGGGAACCGGTACAATGTGCTGCTGTGGCCGCCTCACAGCATCGCTGTCAGCCACAATTCCTCCAACAGCCTGCTGAATTTCATTGCCCACAAAGTAGGGTAGAATTGTCCCTAGCCGCGAGAGCATATGCCGCCTAGGACGGAGTCAGGATGAGCCAGCAGGCACATACTTGAAGGACAGTTGAAGGTTGACTTCCACTGACAAACCCATGAAGTCATGCAGGTGGAAGGCAGGCTGTATTTGTCCTGATTTTAAATTGGAGCTTGATTTTTTTTATGCATAACTGATACCACAAAGGTGACTGTTGGTCACTCATTGGTCACGCAGGTTTGTCATCACTCTGACCACACATGTAAATAATAAATTTGAAGTACAGTGAGATTTATGCCAGATTAGTCAAAGGTAGTATACTGCAAAATGATTGCAAGGAATGTATTAAATGTTGTGCTTTTAGATGGGCTTGGTGAGTTCAAACATTAGCCAGCCCTGACCTTTTTTCTTGCAGTAGGGAGGGGTCATGGCTGCATGCGAAGAAAGCCTGTGCTGACCACAGCAGTGTCCTGGAGATGCAGAGCACTGAAGAGGTATCCCCAATGAGAATGCCATGTGATCTCTGGAAAGTCAACAAGGCTTGGTCCACAGCTGGACTTCCGGAGAACACAGAGCCCACACATAGCAACACCCTCCTGCTGTGAGAAGCCTAAAAGACACAAGACTCACGGCCAACATTAAATTCTATCCAGTACAATTCTACCCTAAGAAATGTGAGAGGATGGAAGGGATCTCCCACAATTAAATTTTCATCACCAAATATGCCCTTCCTATTTTTATCACTTGCTTAATTTATTTTTGGATACATGGTCAAATCTTTTTTATCATTGTGGTATTGCTTTTACACTGATACAGCAGTTTTATAACTCTTCTGAAAACATTTGAAAAAGAAATTGACATCCAGAGTTGATAGATTCCAAAATGGTTTTGGAGCGCCTCCATATGGGCAGGTACATTTGTTAAACAACATCGCAAAGCTCACCTCATTACATTCTCCTGCTCGTCTAAAAAAAAAATAATAATAATAATTTAATTTACACAAAAGATTAAGCTGCCTTTTGCATCAAGTTAAATGTCAATGATTATGTGAGCTCCTTTTCAAAAGCATTGGCTTTGAACAAAGGTGCAGGAGAAGCGTCACTAGCAAAGAATATAAAAAGCACAATGTGGGAATAAAACAGGAGGGAGTTGAGGATCAAAGGCAACCATGCACAGCAGGACTGGCATTGGTGTGAACTCCCAACTTAGGACACTCAGCATGCTCTTCACCAATCGCCCCCTTTAGATCAGTCCTGGGCAGTAATTAAAACCATCATTCCCACTGCCTCAGTATCTCATTAGCCACACGACCTCAGGCTTTCATCCCTGCTTTTCCAAAAATATCACTCCACACCAGCAAAGATGAGACACTCACAACCAAAACACATATGTGAGTATACTGTAAAGCCATGCCCACATTGCCCACATATGCACGTTTATTTCATTGTATTTTTTTTTTAATCAACAAATGTGTTAGCCCGCCAATTAAAAGGCTGTCAGGTGGATGAAGTAATATTGTAAGAAACTAACAAAAACACCATGTTAGTCTATCAGAAGCCTGAAATGAAATGGCTCCAGAAAAGTCAATTGTGTGGACTGGATTAGATACAAGAGGGTAGCAAGTAAGGATTTGAGCTTTGTAACCAAGAGTTTACCGTTTTAGACTCACTACGGATAATATAAATTAGCTTTTGATGAGATGCTAGTCTGCATCCTGATTGCCCTTCAGCAATGCCCCCGAATGCTTCAGCTCATGGACGTTTGCGCGCCGAACCTGCGTTAGTTATTGAAAATAATATTCCGCGGTGAGGGAGGACCTGGATCGTTTAAGTTTTAAAGCTTTTTTTTTCATAGGCAGAATTTGTTTGTTGGCACTCATAATTCTTGCACATTTTTCTAAAATCATGTTAAAAAGTTCAAATCACAACTCACATGTTATACAGCCAACCAGGCATAGGCTACATATGGAACAGCTGGTGTCTCAGAAAAATTCAGCTGGCGGTGAACACCGGTTACGGCAAAATATTATGTTAAATATCGAGCGAAAGGAGCCAATTCTATTTTTGTAGGTAAATAAAATTGTTGGAAAATGCTAGCTATGCTATTTATTCAGTGTATAAAGTTTGATAATGTTTATACGAGGAAAATTAGCCTAAACCGTTGGGCTAATGTTAGGTCTTGTTGATCAGTTGCTGTCGACATCAAAATGAGATCACAATTCACCTGTTTTCTGAAACTGAGCCGTGATTGGTCAATACTAAAGGCAAAGTGGCAAAACGGCTGGATAAAAACAGATGGATTTTGCTGCTTAATTCATATTCCACAAACACAATATTTATCAGAATAGTGCGAGACTAGTGGTGTTGCATGGAACATATTATTGTACAGAACATTTTGAGGTTGATTGCCCTTTTAAGCACATGTGAATCTCGAGACCTAAACCTATATTTCAATATCATTGACCTATTCATCTCAAATTAAGATTACATTAGTCCCCTCATATGGTGTGAAGGAAACAACAACAACAACAAATTGATGGAAGTTAAGTGGGTGGCAGCTGGCCAGCTTCAGTCATGTAGGGCTTGACAAGCCATGCATTCACGTTTTGGGTTAGTTCAGTGTATTTTATTGGTGTTAAAAATATGGTCGTCTATTGCAGTGGTTCTCAACCGCGGTCCTAGAGTACTCTTATCCAGCCTGTTCCATGTCTCCCACAAGCAACACAGGTGTTTCAAACAACACAGGTGTTTCAAACAATCATCTGCATGAAGCCTGATAGTGATCATCAGCTGTGTTGTCTGATGAGACATGGAGAACAGGCTGGATAGGGATACTCGACGACCGGGGCTTAGAACCAGTGGTCTATTGTATATTGTATTTCAAAGAGTGAAGAAAACTACCATGTAATTTTGTTAAATGTCATCTTATTATATTATAAATTCTATTCGAACCGGTTATATCATTATGTGCATTCACAATTTCAACTTTAATAAGCAGTAACTGACTAACAATATTCCCACCAAGTAAATACTACCATGCCATGACTATGAGAACTGCTGGTGAGTTCATTTTATTTTAATACATTTTTAGTTAATGAACCGATGGAGTAAAGGTATGCCATGGCTGTGTGAAACCCTTCCATCCTTATGGCAAGGCTGTCCATGTAAGAACTGGATTACCAGCAGATCTCTTGGGCTTTGGCATACATGGCTTGGTCCATGACTATCACCAAAGGTGAGCATTCCATCAAGCCGGCAACATCGGATGCTGATTTTGTTAACGATTGACGAGGAACTTAGAAAAATCGACGGACTAAGCATTCCCCGTCGTGGGTTTTTGTTCATCCACGTATATCATCAATAACCGAACCAGAACATTCACTTCAACCACTCATGCACTCCACTTCCTTTTTGTGAGTTGTGTGATGCATTCACTAGCTCTTGGAAATGAAACAGCCAAAGAGAACAGGCGGTAAAAGCAACATGCACAGCTGGGACTGGGCCGAGACACTTTTTCTCCTTACGTAAACAATTAAATAGCTACTGTATACACAGGTGTACTAACGTGACTTCCTTGAACACTATCACCGTTTCTTTTTCTTCTTTCTTTCAGGCTTTCAATCGATCTGTTGGGTTGGCATCAATGACTGGCAAGTAGCTTACATTTGTAGAGGGTTATGTCCTGCTTTAACAATGTTAAAGCCTGACTGAATTTCTAGGTGATCAAGAACTATAGCGTACTCAAGGATTTAAGAACTACATAAGCAGTGGGCACGACCGTTCAGAGAGCGTTGATGACATTTTTGCTGTGGTCTGAATGATGTCTGAGTGTGAGAGCTGCATGATATTTGATCATGTTACATGCAATGTGACCCAGCTGTGTCTGCTTCATTGCCCTCAGATTCTCTGTCAGATGAGGGGGAAGAGGAGGAATAGGTGGCAGCGGCAACTTCATGAAGGCTCTCCTCGTCTGTCAGATCATCAACATGTACAAATACAGTGTCTATACAGATTTATACCCAGGACTGTGTCCTTAGCTCATAGAGCGGGCTCCGCAGTGAAGTACAATACAATACCTGTCTTTGGGTGGACATGCCAATGGAATACGTTATGGCACTGCCCTCATATGTTCAACAGTAGAGGCATCATTAATTTTAATTGTGTACCCGGGAATAAATACAACTTGAAATATAAAAAGCAAATACAAAGTGAAAGGTAACATGAAAGAATAACCCCACAAATAGCAATGGCATTTGTTCAAAAGGAAACAGCCAACAGAAAAACCAATCAGATTTGCATTGCAGCATCTGCAAGAATCCAGTAGTGTTTGCGACTATGAGACATTGAAATGAGGACAAACTGATACATTTGAAGCTCATACGCTTACACTATCAAAGGGAAGATTTTGAAGTGGGTGAATATCTGTTGCAGTGGTCAGATTTAGCACTTTGGCTGTAGATAAAAGGAAACCCGTCTTCCCATGTTTAATTCAGTGTGAACCATGACTAACTCATATGATACTGGGCTTCTGAAGTCAATTGAAGGCGCCTTCAGTCGCGTATGTTAGAATGTCTTTGTATCATGACAATGTTAAGCACAGGGACAGGGTCAGAACAATGTAGAAAATCACAGTGGGTTCATTTCATTCTATATTAGATTAGTTTGACAGTGTAGCAGCAGTGCGTTGATATACTAAACCTTAATCCATTGCATGTCATTAACCTACTTGGCAGGGCTGCCAGGCTGTTTAGTGTGTTTGCTGAAATAGTGCTAATAGAAAAAAGGATGTCATTAACAGCATCATTTGTGCTTCATTCTGCGACTATCAGGCTCCTACCTAAATAAATTCTATCATGAAGGGCAAAAAGACACTGAGAGAGCATACTCCATTTTGATGCATCGTAAAAGTCTTGTCAGTTTGGGGTCAAGGGTGACCTCTGACCTTTCTTTGCCACACTGATTTGAGATAACAGTAAATTTGTATCTATGCCTTGTGCCAACAAAATTGACATAGATTTGTTGTGTTTCCTCCTCGGTGTCATTGTAAGTTAGCTGTTATTAAAAGGCAAACGCAAGCTGGTTCGCTGCCAAAGTCAGCTAACTGACTCTCTCCGCTCTGTTTCTTTGAGAAGCCTTTGATGTTAGCAGGGGGCTTCTGCACTTGCACTGATGGTAACGAAAGATACTTTAAGCGATTCTTTTTTTATCTGGCAAGCTTAATGAAAGATTAATGGGTTTGATATTTCCCCTTGTTTATATTTTATTCAGAAAATAAGCCACGGTCCTTAGAACCTGTTAAAAGCTTTTTGGTCATGATTTTGTGGCCCAGCGAAAGTCTTATTATGGTCATTGGCCTCAAAGACAATGTGATGTGTTGACTGCCATCTTGTTACCTTTAATTCACAAACACAGGGGGGGCTCATGCTTCAACAGAAATTTGCTGATGCCTGGGGACATTTGGTGTTATTAAACAGCTCCAGAAGCTAACATTCAAAATTTAGAGGATTGTGGGGAGAACTGCTAGTTTAGCAAAAGGGAAGGGAAGGATATCACATCGAACCCAGTGTGAAGTTCCAGAAGGTCTTGGGTCTATGGTGTTTCCTTCCTACACGGGAGATGCAACTTGAATTTGTATGTCACTTTGAACACACCCTAAACTATTATCAACCTAACTCAACAATTATACATTTACCAGTTTTACTAAACACAATTTGTAAACGTGTCAGTACAGGATAGGAAAAAAAAAACACAAAAACCTTTGGATTTTCTGACTGGTTGAACCTCCTTTGGCAACAATAAACTCAACCAAATGTTTCCTATAGTTGCAGGCCAGAATTTTACAATAGTCAGATGGAAATTTGACCAATTCCTCTTTGTAAAACATTTTCAATTAAGCAATATTCTTGGGAGGTCGGTTGTGAATAACTCTCTTTGCGATATTGCTATAGTATCTCACTCAGGTTGAGGTCAGGAGGCAATGTCCTGTTGCATCAGCCATCCTCTGTTGTGCTTCAATTGGTGGACAAATGGTATTAAGCTCTCCTAAAAAATGTCTTGATAAATGTGGGAATTCATTTTTCTGTTGATTACAGAACCCGTCCAGCCTTCGAGGCAAAAGCAATCCTAAACCATGATGCCCCTTTTCCCCATAGTTTGGAAAAGGTTTGATGGTAATTTTTCTTCACCCATATCATTGTGTGTTCCTTAAAAAAAGAAGAGGATGTTTTGTTCATCATAACATGTTTGTGATTACAAAATACATGACATTTTATGAAGTTGTACGTAAAAGGGTGAACCGCCGAAGGCACACTTGAACACACCAAAAAAAGTAATCACTGAAAACAATTTTTGAAGAGTAAAAATAAGTAAAGCGCAGAGTCAGCCATGACCAAGGGGGTTAGCATCATCTCCTCACCGGACTTGATTTCACGTCCTCTGCACTGGGAGGCGGACGGTGCTAACCAGTCAGCCACCATGCCGCCTTATGTATTAATAAAATAATATGTAATACAATATGCTTATTGTTATTATTAGCACCAACAACATCAGTGGTGTTGGAAGTGACAGTGTGGAGGTGGTGCTGGTCATAAAGAAGGAGGAGGAGGAGGGTGTGGTGGTCTTATTGGAGGAGAAAGAAGAGAATGGAGCAGGAATCAACAATAACCAGACTGGTACAGATGTGTGTCAGGCTGCTGTACTCAGACAGTTGTGTTATGCATAGTATTATATAAAACGGATGATTCCTAAAATGACTGTCACCGCTCATTGGTTAGTATCCAGGGCCTCACCACACAGCCCAAGCAAAAAAAAAAAAGAAGCTTGGCCTTCAGTCACAAGCACTGGGGGCCTCTCCATTGCAAATTGCTCGGCTGAATATTGGGCCCAGTTTGTCAAAATCTCATTTAACCTAACACGCATGATTTTGGTGAGAAATAAGAAGTTGTTGTACCCAGAGAAAACCAATGCAAGTACTGGGAGAACATGCAAACTCCACACAGGACGAACAAAGGCCGGATATAGTTCAATGAGTAAAAGTAGCATTCCATGTAAAAAAACAAAAACAAAAACTCAAGTAAATGCAAAAGACTGCGATTGGCTGGCAACCAGTTCAGGGTCTACCACGCCTACTGCCCGAAGCCAGCTGGGATAGGCTCCAGCGACCCCCGCGACCCTTGTGAGGACAAGCAGTTAAGAAAATGGATGGATTGATGGATAAATGCAAAAAAGTTTAGTTAAAACTAATCTGACAAATGCAATGTATCCAAAAAGTTACTCAAATGGCTGTTGTAGCTCATTACTACCCTTCAAGCTCATAAGTCAATGTATCGTGATATGACCCAAACGTGTCAAAACTGTATATTAGCATATGCATTCTCTTTTCTCAGGATGTAGTTGCAGTTTCATTTGCAGTACTTCTTCATGGACAAAACAATAACACACCTGGTTACAACGTGTTGACCTTTTTTTCCCCTGGCAATCTTGTAACATTATGCAAAAATGTCAAATGAAAACAGAAGCAAGTACAAGAATTGCATACTTTTCTAACCTGCTGACTAGAATATATGAAGTCATCAGTGTCCTTGGCAGGTTGCATTCCTTTAACTTTGCTCAACTTGTAACACATTTTCTGTTTTTTTCAGCTTAGTAATGCCCTGTGTTATGTTTGTTAATAATTAAAATTGTTATCTGTGCCCTGGACCGCTTGTGTCAGTGCATGTCCTGCTAATTAGTAAAAATTGTGATTGCAACAGAACTTGCTAACACACTACTGCATATTTATCATTTTGGAAGTGGCTCTAGGTGTAATTTTCCCTTGATTAAAACAAATGTACGAGATGAAACTATTATCCCTGTTTTCTGTCTGTCATGCTTCAGATACAGATAGAAAATGGAATCAGGTCCTCCCAGATGTGAATCTGTTAACACTCAGATAGATCTCGGACATGAAAGTCCTGTATTCATCTTCCTGAAAATGCCAAGTTGTATTTCAAATGGTGCAAACACTATACAAAGCACAAAGCTATTTATGAATGAATTTAAACATAAGTAAGGAAGGTAATCATTAATTGCATACAGTCTGATAATTTATTTACCCCCCCCCCCAAAAAAAAAAATATATATATATAAACAAAACAAAACCATTTCAGTAATAGAGTTCAACAAATGGAAGTGTCTCTGTGTTTGCGGTTTGGGCTTTGCTGCCACCAAGTGGTATCAAATCAAACTACATCCCTCAGACCTCCATCTACCCACTGTTCAACAGATTACTGCGCTGAAAAAAAGTAGTTCTGCAAAGAATTTAGAAATAACTTTTTCTGAGACGTCTCCTTATACCACAATTGAATAAATTCATTATAGTTGCATTTTGATTAAAAAATAAAGTCGCATTTTATATATTGAACAGGGGTCTATTGTATATTGCACGCGGAATGATTTTGTGAGTTACAAGGCCAATTTAGCAAACTGAACTCACCAGCTTGATTAACGCAACGTGGGAGAAGGTTAGAGAAAGTTTCGTCGATAAAATACATTATTTTTGTGTAAGTATGCGAATCAAATTATATGTAATGCTTCATAACTTTAAACATAAGTTCCTCATTTTTGTCATCCTCACTTAGTTTGTTACAGCGAGGTATCTATGTTGGGGGAAAAAATTACTCATTGTAAATGAAAATGTTTTGTGGCCCAATAAGACTGTCAGATACTTGTTAAAAGGAAATTAAGTTACATACTATAACATTTGTTTCCTCGTTCTTGTGGTATTCATTCAATTCGCTAAGGTCAGCAGAGTGAGCGCATGTTACGTATCATAATGAGCAGGTGCTAACAGGGGCCTACCAACGGCTACAGCTCGAACGGCAACGGCGCGAACTTTCTCGAAGCCTCGAAATGTTTGGTCAAGTAATTATCATTTTGATTGATGCTCGTATTTGGCCATTTAGTTAAGCGCGTGCAGAGGACGGTTGTGATGAATGGTAACTTTTAATATTTACAGGGAAGAAAAAAAAGGGTTGAGGGAAAATGGCCAGTCGACCACCACGCACAAGATCGAGAGGCAGAGCACGTGGCCAGGATCCTGTGGCCCCCGGGGTAAGCAAAGTTCAAATGTGGAACTGAAATAAACGCTATTGAGTGATAATTAAGTAATTCACGTTATAGTGTTCTTTCTAGAATAGCATTTTTGTATTTTTTATTTTAGGTTTCAGCCAGGTTATTGCCTATTTCTGTGGTGGGCAATTGATTTTTCAAACAATCAATATGAGAAAGTGGAGCAGTTTTCAAAGTCCATGTCAACATCGTAATTTAAATTCAGCTCCACAATAATTAAATGTAATGTACATATTTAAAAAAATATATTGTTTAACAGCCAGGCTGCTACTTGTGAATTTATCATACACTGTATTTAGGAAACACGTGACATATTAAAATTACATCACTAATGAGCTTAATGAACATTCACTAAAAACGTGTTTACAATGTGTGCATATTTTTGTATAAGGTCACTTCACACTCCTCACCTATTGACCATTTGCACCGACGTCACGTGACTGCAGTATGACGGACAGCGGAAGGAAATGATTGTTGAATGGAAGTGGACGTGACCCGGAGCGACTTAGTGACTTAGCGACTGTTATTTTACAAATTAAAAGTTATTATTGCCCATCGAACCATGGAATCTACTACTTCAAGTTCGCCTATCAGTCGAAGCGCAATATTTACTTAAGTTGGAGATCGCTAGTTTGAAAAGAGCCACTTACCTTCTGTCGATAATTTTTGTCATCCAGCATAATAAACATATCATTTAGGTATACATAGGACTGTTACAATAAAAATGCAAGTCAATTAATTAGGATGTTTATCCCTTTGGAAATCATGTATTGGGATACATATGTATAGCGATTCATATCGTATCATGACTCCTGTATCGCATCGTGAGGTTGTTGGCAATACCCAGCCCTAGTTATATACATGTATGTATGTGTATGTATGTATCAGTGATGTGCAGTGGGCTCTAGGTTTGGGTAGGCAGGCAGTCGGATATTGAGGCGCACACACCAATTACAAATTTGTGTCGGCAAGCGAGTGTACAACATATCTTAGGGTGACCATATTTTCATTTCCCAAAAAAAAGTACACTAAGCCTAGCCTTGAGATACTTGATACTCAGATACAAGATGCCGTACATTTAAACTATTTTAACATATGCCTCCTCTGTATGGGTAGAAAATAAAACCAAAAAAAGTGTCTTACATTGAAGTCTTACATTTTTTTGCGCCGCAATCTTTTTTTTATACAGTATATGTTTTTTACTTTGAGCACTTGCCACTCGCTACACACACACACGCTAAAGTTCTGGGCCACCGTCACAGCCAGTGCGCAGTCTGCCAGCCACAGTAAACATTGCAGTGCACTCTGCCTTCCATTTGCCGCACAACGACAAACGGACAATTTCATGTCACTGGTATCTATGTATGTATATATGTATGTATTAGTGATGCACCAAATATTCGGCCACCAAATTTTTGGGACCGAAAATGGCAAAAATGTGCATTTTTGGCATTCGTCCGAAATAAAATTCAAGCCGAAAGAATATGGCCGAAAGAAGATGCTGTGGTGACACAAGCAAAAAAATAAAACACTGACCCCCGAGATAGGATAGGCCACCTCAGAGTCCCCAGACTGTGCTTCCTGAAAGGAAGACGTGTCGGGGGAATTAAGGTCTTCTAAGTATTCTCCCCACCAACTCACGAACGTCCTGAGGCAGCCCTAATCAGTACAAATGATCAGGATTATTATTTTTTTACATAATTGCCCAGCCCTACTGCCAACTAGTTCATTGTGTGCCGGACCATTGTAAACTGAGGACCCCTTGTTTTTTTCTATGATAGGTAAGTATTTTGAGTGTGTGAAAAATAATGGATCGAGTCCAACCGTCGCATGGATCAGGAAACGTTAAACTGTCATGTCAAATGTTCAACTTTTAATACTTATTGCTCTTGCAAGACTCAGGTACGAGAACCTGCACCAGAAGTTGAAGCAAAAGAAGAGGGTGGGCTGGTTGGTCGAGGGAGGCAGAAGAAAGGTTCAGTACCTCATCCTGAAGAAGGTACGCTTTCACAAAGATGTTTTTTTTTTGTTTTTTTTAACAAGGTGTAATTATATTGCCTGTTTCAAATCATTCAAACATGTCTTGCTGTGGAATGCAGCTGAGCTCAGACTACATGAAAGTAACCTGATTTGTATGTAGCCCGTGTCACTGAAATTGACGCAGTGCATATTTGCTTCGTGAACGTTTCTGTGAACAAGCTCAATGAACGATTTGTTCAAAGGTTCCAGGTTTTTCTCTTGTTAAACTACAAAGAGAAAACCAGGGTAACACTGTAAACAAGCCTTAAATGGCGCAAAAGGCCGTTATTTGACTACCTTAGCTGCCACCAACAGTCGCAAGCCGCATGTGTCATCAAAATGCGTGGTTGCGCAATGTTATTTGCGTGCAGTTGCATATGTGATTCTGCCGTCTTTAAGCGTCCGTTCAGCTTTTTAATGACACCTCTGTTGGAGTTAACTGTAAAACTAAACGCACAACAAGAATTACTCACATTGTATATTCAAATACAAAACATGCTTCGTCAATAAAACATCCCTAATGTTTAAGTGATTGGAGGATTACATTCAACTGCTAATGATAAATTAGCCTCGACGTCTGGAGTGATATGCCTTCAAATAACGAATATTCACACACACACTGTGGACTACACGTACACAAAGGTAAGATAACACAGAGCCACTACTTCCCCAATATGTGAAAAATGAGTTAGAGGTCAAATGCAACCTTCTTCTATGTCATTGTTAGTGTGTACACAATGCATGTATGGCACCACACGGCTGCCCTTAAAAGGTCAACATGCTCAGGAACAGTAATTTTCTTTAATTGCTTTTAATTTCTCCTTGTCCTTCAAAGATATATTTAAAGTTACATTTTTAAAATTCAAGAAATTTTCCTTTCCTCAAAATACAACGGTACAAATATCCAATATCCAAATATACACTTCCTCATGGCATGGCAATAAGTACAATCCCTTAGGTCCCAGGTTAGCCCACTTGTCAATATAAGATAAAATCAATATGATGAAGAGATAAGGGTAATGTAAAGCTTACGATGGAAAACAAAGGGGAAAAACAGCTTAAGGCTTTAATTTCACATATTTAAAAAAAAAAACTGTTAAAGAATAGTGCAGGGTTCGACATTACAGGGATACTTGACTCATTGTGCCATTTTTAACAGTAAGAAGATATTTTGGCTAAAATTAATGTGATAACTTAATTATTCTTCATGAACAATTAATACCTTTAAAAAGTCATTTTGCCACTTGCTGTCGACTGAAGATGACATCGCCTGTGCTGAGGAATAGTTAAGGACCAAACCCAGAAAACAGGTGAGCCGTAATTGGTCGTCATCTATTTCCTCAAATCGTCCTTTTCTTAAATCTTTTCAGCCCTAGCAACCATAGTGAATGACAAGAAGTCCTTTGTTTGAACTCAGCATTGGTAAAAGTAGTTAATCCTCGAAATATGCTGATAGCTGAACTTGATGTACTTTAGTTTACCTTGTCAACTGCTAGTACTCGCTGATGATCTTGTATTGCAGCTGCTCTTGAGATCTCAGCTGGATTTCATCAGATCAAGATAGGAGAAAGAGGTGGACGCAGAAGAGATTTCCATGATGCTGGTATTAACACCAGGCAGACAATGGAGCATGTCAAAGCTTCCAAGTCTGGTATGTCCCTATTCTAAACCCTCACCAACATTGTTTCATTGTTGACATTTTGACTGCAGACTACTAAGCCATATTCCACAGAGGTGTAAACTCGGGTTGGGGATGGAGTTAAAAAAATACATCAAGATATTTCAAGGAAATTTGCGGTGACTATATTTTTGTCGAGATGGGTAATAATTACTGAACAATATATATATTCGTGATTTGTGCTTCGGAATAAGAGCACTTTTATTGCAGCACAATTTTTCAGCCACCATCTTTTTCCACAATTGAAATGTAACCAAAGCAACAGTAATGGAAGGAAATGGAAATGGCACTCGGTCAATCTTGCTCCGCGGAAGTGTTGGGATGGCGGAAGTGTTTGGAAGTGTGTGGACGAGTCCGTGGTAAAAGACAAACGTGTGCCACAGCGGATATAAAAGTGTGTCAAAATAATAATAAACCAATACTGCAGTGCGACCCTCCATCTCCCGGTTGCCCCTTTTGTTCGACCATCGACCGAAAGTTTTGCGACATGCAATGGGAGTTTTCCACAGAGGTGACTCTGACCGAAGGATAAATCTTCCCTGCGGAGGAGGTGACTGGCCGAGGGAAAAATCTTCCCCTCGACCACGGTCAGAATACCGAGCAGGAAAGGATAACACTGTCGAGTGTGCCAAAAAGGGCAAAACTGAAGTTGCACAAGCGTCGCGGGAGGACGTGGATTAATATTGGAGCAGCGTTAATATTGGAGTAGATGGAAAAAAGGATGAAACGGGATTCACAACTTGCTTTTTTTTTGCTAAAAATGTAAGACCTCATCACGAAAATGCGATAGGATTTATTTATGATAAGCAATGCACAATAAAACTACCACTTACTAACGTCTCTGCACTCTGGGCGTGTGCACGTCGCTGGCTTCCATTCCGCTTTTCACCAAAAGGGTCGCAAATCTGCAAAAAGTTGGTAACTTGCGTTCGGTGCCTTTAAAAAACATATAAAGCACATTTACTTAGCAAATACCCTACAAAGTAAACACAAACTTCCTGAAGTCAGTGGCAAATTGCATGAGTCAAAATTAAGTCCATTATTTTCTCCTGTGTGATTGATCCTTGTGTTGTAGAGGCAAAAAAAATCACCAATGATACGGTAGCAGCCAGTTTATGGCATCATGCTTTGTACATCGCAGATAAGTGTATAAAAAACAGATAAGTGGATAAATGTTTTTTTTCCCCCCTGCGATTGTTTAAGCAGTGATTATTTTGCTGCATATTAGTGGCATTATTAGATACAAGATATTTGCGAGCGTCAAGAGCAGCTCATTTAACGAAGGTTGTTTCTAACTTATGAACAGCGTTGTCGTTTGCGTGCAGGAGCCGTTACGCGGCGCTGCCCCGACCCACAACATTATGACAGCAGCGTGGCTAAGCACAATATGGAGGATTATAAATGAATTTAGCACAATATTCACTACCGTGCAATATTTTGTCCCCGGGATACTTGGCTACAGTGGCTTGTTAAGACCAAAAAGGCAAATATGTCCTAGAGTAAAGTTGGAGCGTATCAGCCGTGGTTTGTATTCGGACTACGAAACGAACCGCAGCGAGTGCGTTTTGGAAGCACCTCAAAAAGTGGGTCTCGGTCCGCTTGTTAGGTCTGCACCAGGATTAGTTTGTGTGTATTCAGATCTGCACAAAAGGTCCGGAGCAGCATGAAAAACGAACTGTGATCCGTTTAAAGAAAAACTCTTACTCTTATAACACTTATTTACTTTTTTTGCTGATAAACTGCATAAACTGGTGTCTACAAATGATGTCTACTTGTCCTGGTCATTATTTTTACATTTTAGTACATGTTTGGTGTTGCATGACGCCACCCACCAGCTCATTCTCCTGCACACCTCCTTAAACGGCTTCTTAGTGAGTTGCTGCTGTCAATCACAGCCAGACCACGCCCAACCCTGTCCCCATTCGCAACCCAACGGTCCTACAGGCAACACCCCCTTTGATTTCAAATGTTAGTGAGTGGTGGAGCGAGAGTCTGACTTCCTGGTTAATAATCCTTTTAAGCGGACCAAGCAGTGCAGGTCTGAATACACCCTTGCTCTCAACCATCAATTCACAAACTCGGTGTGTTTTGCAAATGCAAAACATAATTCACAAACTAATGAATTTTGTTTTGCACATAAGAACTGTAACTATAAAACAAATACACCCTGCTTCAGAAACAAATGCAGCATGTTTTACACATGCGAAGAAATTTCTTCAGTTACAAAAAATTTCCTTCAAGTACAAACGAATCTTTCAAGTACAAAAGATATCCCTCAAGTACGAAATAAAATCTTAAAAGTTCTCATATTATTCAACTTTTCAACATACAAAATTGGTTCTCAAATGACGTCTGTGACATGCATTCGTCAAAATTGACTTTGGATCTAATATTTTTGCTGTCCCTAAATAAGCCAAAAAACGCTCTTGTTTAAAACAGCCTGTTTTAGGGGTGTGTCACTTTTATGTATATAACTGCACCAGGCCATACATACCCTTCTCTCTTGAAGGGGCAGTGATTTTGGTCATGGAAGCCATGTGCTAATGTTGTGAATGGAAACGACTGGCCATAGGATCAGAAGAAAAGAAAAATACAAAAATACTGTCTTTTACACATTTGAGAACTATTTTAATATGTGGAAAAGTGGCATAACGTTTTACCATTTAAAAAAAAATAATAATAGCATAACGTCACTACAGAGACTATGTTGTAGCGTTAGTTTGTGATTGTTTAGGCAATGGTTATTTTGCCGTAACCGGCAAATCTCCCGCGAATGTTATTTTGCTGTGAATGTCTCCAATTTGCCTTGAATGCTTGTAGACATTTACAAGCGATTATGAACACAAATGTGCACATTTAGGCCACTGCGCGGTCGCAACGTTCAAGCCGTCTCGTTGAAACCACTTAGCACCCGGTTAGCATCACAAAGTCATGTCAAATAGGTGGCGAGTTGCCAGTCACGGCAAATTAACCACCGCGGATTGTGCAAAATGTTCAGACAACAATAATGTATACTGAATCTAAATCAGTTTTAACATAAACTTAACATTCACAGTTGGCAAACAAGGATCATTTCACGATTTAGCAAATTTGTAACTTTTCGATTTTCAAAATGTCGATTAATCTAATTAATTTGATTTATTGCCCAGCCCTACTATTTAGCTAAGCGAATGCTCGGCTCGGCTGCCCCATTTACGTTGCCTCGTACAGCGGCCTCCAGACATGACCTGCCGACAGCCATCCAAGGTCTTGCTGGTTGCGGCTTGCGCCATCTTGTCTGAAAGTGCAGCCGGTAGAAGTCGCTTGAATTCGTCAATTTTTACTGTATTCCATTTCCAATACTGATTAAGTCCACACGCTTATAGTATGCAGCAAGGAAAGTAAAAGCAGCTTAAAACGAAAAAGGCACGGTGGCCCGATCGTGACCACTACGGTTTCTGAGCATTACCGGCTGCTGAAGCTGGCCACCTCCGACGCGGTGCCGCAGACACCTGAGCGTGCTCGGTTGTGCTCCGCGTTTTCCGGTGTTAGCATCGCTAGCCCGTGAACCTTTATGACGTCGTCATAGCCGCCGCGTCAACCTCGGAGTCACCATCATCATCATCGATGATGATCATCGTCGTCATCAATGTGCTCTTTAGCGCTGGTCGATGCCTTTCGTCTTTGAAAAAAATTTCCAAGTGTGAGCGGCCTGCAACCGGTCGCCATTGTTCGCTTCTTCAGCCATCTAGCTCCGCCTCACGTCTTCTACTGCCGCGTCAATGCTTCCAACCTCGGAGTCACCATCATCATCATCGATGATGATCATCATCGTCATCAATGTGCTCTTTAGCGTTGGTCGATGCTTTTCGTCTTTGAAAAAAAATGCTCGAGCGTGATCTGCTTGCAACCGGTCGCCATGTTCTCTTCCCTTCCCCAGCCATTGTCCCCTCTAGCTCCGCCTCACGTCTTCTGACGCCTACCCAATCTTGTCAAAAGAGAGTCATTGCTGCCATCTAGGGGACAAAAATAGTCATTAGGCTAACTAGATCTGCTTGAAACTTTCCCCACAGCTGGCCAAGGCTTTGCTCCACCCGTTTCAATAAAAAATAAAAATTGGAGAACGTCTTTTAACTCTTTCACTGCCAGACGTTTTCAGAAACGGGTTGTCCCCACTGCCAGCCGATTTAAGCATTTTGAGTGATCTTTCAAGGTCCACAGAAAATGTTGTGTTTGGACTATGGAAACACACATACTACCAAATGAAAGATTGGACTCTCATCTTTCATCAGAAAAAAAGAGTTTGTTTCTACCTTATTCCATTCTTCAGTAATCAACAATAGAAAATGGTTACTTTCACCAAAATTCTGTTTTGAAACAAAAAAAACGATGTGAAACGATGTTATTTCATGCACTCCAGTGAATTGTACACTTCTTTTTGTCCATGAATGATGCCACAAACACATAAATAGTGCTTTACTTCTGTAAAACGCTTTCACCAACAATGAAAAAGTGTTTTTTGATTGCAAAATACGTTTATTTCCATTCAACAGTGTAACAATTTCACGAAACAATTTCGCAAACTATTTACAAATGTGTGCAACTGTGGTACTACTTACAATTATGTGGATGTTTCAAATACAGTTTTTCTTTTTATAACGCTCTCCTGCGTGCAAGGAGACGTCGCTGGACTCGCACAAGTTTACTTTCACTTTGTCCGTTTCGCGTACAAACGTTACACGTTACACTTTCCTTTTTTTCCGGGGAATAAATAGCAAGTAGCAGACTGTACACACTCCTCCGATGAATATGCATTGGACTCGGGGCACTCTTCGTCATCCGATCGAACGTCCGCCTGTGCGTGCTCGATTGTGCTCCGCGTTTATGACGCCGTCATAGCCGCCGCGTCAGCGGTTCCAATTTCGCCGTCAAGCTTGGATTCACCTTCATCATCATCGATGATGATCATCGTCGTCATCAATGTGCTCTTTTAGCGTTGGTCGATCCCTTTCGTCTTGTAAGTGTAGAGAGCTGCTTTCCAAACGGGCACCACTTCCTCCTCAGCCATCTAGCTTCCACCCCCCCCCCCCACGTCTTCTACTGCCGCGTCAATGTTTTCCATCCACGGAGTCATCATCATCGTTGTCATCAATGTGCTCTTTTAGCTTTGGTCGATGCTTTTGTCTTTGAAATAAAACGGCTCGGGCGTGAACTCCTCGCAAACGGTCGCCATTTTTCCTTTGTTTTCCATTCTGATCTCCTGCTCGACGCTCTAGCTCCGCCTCTACTGACGCCCACTCGATCTTGTCAAAAGAGAGTCATCGCTGCCCTCTAGGGGCCAAAAATAGTCATTAGGCACAACAGACCGGCTGGAAACTTTCACCAGACATGCGGAAGGGTTCCCTCTACCCGTTTCAAAAAAAAAAAAATCATTGGATGACGTCTTTAGACGTCATTGGCAGTGCTCCGTAGGTTTTTACTTGACGTCTTTAAACGTCAATGGCAGTGAAAGAGTTAACGTCTTTGGCGGCCCTCCGTAGGTTTTTACTAAACGTCATTTAACGTTTTTGGCAGTCAAAAGAGTTTTAACAAAGCACAATATAAATTGAAATGCGTCCACACCACACAGACATGTTGGCTAATGGTACATTAAACACCAAACGCAGGGTGAGCATTTTCTGACGGTGCGATTGCACTTTTCTTTACCGATTGCACAACGTCCTGTCCAGGTCTGTAGTCACCCGGAGATAGTGGTAAGTCTTAACTTATTTAAAACTGTAGTGCTAAAATTAGCTAAAATATTTAGCACGGCCACCAGAATGCAAATGAAAAGTGAAAGCGCTCGAGGGGCTCTAATCAAGAAAGTGGCTCTTTTTTTCAACCCGCTAAAATGCTAGACAATAGTTTACCAAGCGACGCCCCTCTCCGGTGTGCACAATGAAGCTGCCGGTACTCACAAGGTGAAACGCCGGCGATCAGCGAGGCGGACACTCACCCCCACATTTGGTGTTCAATTTAAACAGATGCCTGCTTGCAGCGTTTTTTTTTTGTTTTTTGCTTGCGTCACCACTACATCCTCTTTGACCATCTTCTTTCGGCTTTAATTTTATTTTGTCCGAATGCAGAAAATGCATATATATGCTATTTTCGGCTGAGAATTTTTGGTTGCCGAATATTCGGTGCATCACTATTCAAAATGTAAACTAATGAGGGTTTTAAAAAGCAGCCGCTTATTGGGGCAATATGGTGCTATTTACGTATCGTCGCTGTCCTGTGAAAAACTTTAGTCATTTTTGACATTTTTACGAGCATTTTAGGGCATGCTACACACTGGGCCATCCAGCAAAATGGATTAGATAATTTTAGCAGGCCGGTGCATGAGAGCTTGTTGGTACAGGGTTCATTTGTCCGGAAAGTTTTCTTTACCGTTTTTGTAACGGATAATAATAATAATATGGCGGCTGTGGCTCAGGGTGTAGAGATGGTCGTTCAATAACCAGAAGGTTGGCTGTTCGAACCCCGCTCTCCCCATGTGTCGTTGTGTCCTTGGGCAAGGCACTTAACACACATTGCTTCCAGTGCTACTCACACTGGTGTATGGAAGGTGCGAATGTTTGGTGGTGGTAGGAGGGGCTGTAGGCGCACACTGGCAGCTACGCCTCCGTCAGCCTGCCCCAGGGCAGCTGTGGCTACTAAAGCAGTTTACCGCCACCAGTGTGTGAATGTGTGAGTGCATGAATAATGCAACCACTGTGAAGCGTCTTTGAGTGTCCAAAAAAGTGCCATATAAATTGACTGCATTATTATTATTGTTATTAATAATAATAATAGTAATAATTATGTAGGAAATGGATGGATCTTTATACTGGAATTATGTGCTGTAGTGAAACATATGTGTCAACAATGAAAACATTTAGATTCCCTCCAATTTAATAGATAATCAAATCTGTTGTAACGAGCGATGTATGTTGCTGCCGCCGTCGCAGCTGCTTATTGCGTCTCATGTGTCGAGACCTGGGACATGTATTTCGCTGTCGTGTGTCGCCTCCCACGTGTCGAGTTTGACATGGGAGGCGACAAGGTACGTATTATGCTTTTATTTTGAAGTTGGCTTCACAGCGCGTTCCGCGGACCATATACCACGAAAACTATGGCGCTTGATCTGTACGGATTACGGCTCAGACGATCATTTTTACTCGCGCCGCATAACTGGATTTAATTTTTACCAGCACACAATCTAAAGTTGGCTGCATTTACAAGTAAATTGGTCGCAGTGTTGAGCCCTGAACAGGGACCGCACAGGGTAACTGACTTAATAATCATGCAACATAACAAATCGATAATACAATTTGTTGCCAACCCTTAATTAACAATTTTAGAAATTTGTTTTTGCAGCCCTAATATCAAGATTTCACAATGTTTATTTTCTCTACCTGAAATATTTATTAATAAAGAAAAAATTTGGGATTAATAAAGTATCTAAGTGCATTGACTGACTGTTTCAGGAACAACTGGCTCTCCTATTCAGTTGTCAGCCAACTTCTTTCGTATCCTATCCCGCCCTCAATGGGTTCTGTACCAATACCATGTGGACTTCAAACCACCGATGGAATCCCGTCGCCTTAGAACAGCCCTCCTATTCCAGCATGAGAAAGTCCTGGGCAACGCTCACTGCTTTGATGGAGCACTACTGTTTCTGCCTGAGAGACTTCAGGACAAGGTATTGGCAGCCACCACATTGGCAACATATATTTAGCAGCTAACAATCTTGTCTTTGTCGGAAATGGAACAGCTATTAACATTCACTCACACAAATGCATGTTATTTGTTCAGGTGACTGAGCTGCATAGTGAGACAAGGAATGGAGAGAATGTGCAGATAATTGTCACCCTGACAAATGAACTGCCCCCAACATCACCAGTGTGTTTGCAATTATACAACATTATTTTCAGAAGGTAGGCTTCATAGTTTGTTTGCAATGTGGTTAACTATTGCATGTAATTTTTCCACGGAACACTTGGCATAAAATCCTGTCAATACGACACATTTTTTTGCATAAAAAAATTATCTAACATATTTCAAATTTCTTAAAGGTGTATTCAAGGATCTTCTCAAAGTAGAAGCCAAATGCCCGTTTGTCACTTTTTTTTTTTTTTAATGCGCATGCCTAAAGCCATCCCTCCAGTGCTCCTGCTCGTCCGGGCGAAACGCCCACTGCCACCGCTACCCCTTTGGGTGCCTAAGCTTAAAAGTATGATGGTGCTCCCAATTTTTATTTATTTATTTTTTGCGGGGTGGGGGGCATTTCTCATGCAATGATAAAAGTTTGCATGGCTTAAAGACCCATCCTTTGCTAGCACCACGGACTGGTTCAAATAAGTTTTTGCAGTTGGGGTGTTTAAAAGATGACTTGATTGCTGCTTTGGTCTGGTGGCTGCACGGCTACTTAGTAGTGGCCAAACTACTAATAGTACGCCAGCAGCGTGTGCAAATCCCTCTCTTGATTTTTTATTCAAAATAATTTCATTGACAATGACTTTTGCTTCAATTTGTAGATGTTCAAGGAATTGTAATGATCTACTCCAGTCTGACTCACTAATGCTAGTTAGTGCCCTACTTCAGCACTTTTATCACTCAAAAGAACGGCTCCACGCTACAAAAAAACTACTTTTATTGGAATAACTTGATCGTGACTTTTTCCTTCTACTCTCTAATGTGGCTACAACTACATTGTATCAGACCGCGTGGAACCACACTGCCCCTAGGTGGCCAAATTGGGTACAACATGAACAGCGCTCCCAATAAAAGCACACACAAACAAAGGGAAGACAGTATAAAATAATTTAAATAAAATCTATTTTGGGACATTTAAAATCGATTCTGAATCATACTAAATGAGTATCAGGCTTCTTACGAGAATAGATTATTTTGGCACACCCCTAGTGTTGTGTTCCTGTGTTGCACATTCTGTTTTGTATTCTTATCTCCGGATGGTAGTGAACACATCGCACGTCTCGCGGTGGAAAGGGACTCATCCATACATTGTTGGTAAGGTGTGCTAATTCGGCTTGCAAGTAAAGTTTCTTGTGTTTGGCTGTGGCCAACAGTAGTTTGTGCGAAGACAAAAAGGTGAGGTTACCAACCACATCTGCTGGCAGCATTCGTTTGAGTCGCACTATATTATATTATTCTATATGTAAAAATAATGCAGATGTGTGATTCTTGCGGGCTGTACCAATAAAATGTCCCTGAATCTCCACACACTTTTCATCGTTTTCTGAGCACTTCAAACAAGTGCACCCCATTTGTCAGTGACAGCCACTCACTCTCTCAGGGCTCCAGCTGATGTGCCACTATCAAGTTGTATCACTTCTCTATCCTTCCTTGCTCTCTGTCTCTGCCCGTTCAAACTCCATCTGACAAATTTCGGCATGAGTATATTAGGGTTCATAAAGATACCACCTTGGCTCAGTGCTAAAGACATTGCCTTGGTCATCAGTGTCGTTGTCAGACATGTTATCGGGAGTTTTCAAAGTTATAATTACGGTAGAACACGCGTCTGTCAGCTGGATGCAGCGCGCCTTGCAGTGATACGAACAGAAAAATATTTCCCGGCGGTAATGAAGTCTGACTTTTTTCAGGAATTGAAACCACAACCTCCCAGTCTCAGGGTGGACACTCATCCACTAGATCCACTGAGCTAGTAATCCGAAGAGCTCGAAGCCCATTATTGCCAACACAAACTTTTTCCACCAACATCGACACAGTGTCATCCTGAAGTCATGTTCAGTTGCTTAAAGGTATAGTCCAACAGATTGGTTTTGGCCTGTCCAGGACGTTTCTGGGTGGGGGCGCAGCGTTTTACCTTCCGTCTAGCCGCAGAGGCAAGCGATCACCCGCTGCTGATTTTCGGACTCGTTTCGCGGACGTGCTATGAGTTTGATTCATGTATCTTTTATGCATAAGCAAATTCAGCTGTGCGAAATTCCCGCTCCTGATCAGTGACTGTTTTCACACTCTAATTGTTTTGTGTATTTTTTTGAAGGATTTTGAGGATCCTTGGCATGCAGCAGATTGGACGCAATTATTACAACGCCAAAGATCCACTCAACATCCCGCAGCACAGGTACATACTGCTTTGCTTTTAGAACTATTAAAAAAAATTGCTCAATTGAGTTATCATATAAAAACTCATTTGCTGGGTAATAATAAATGGAGAAGAGTAAGAACACCATAGAACAATTGTGAGAATCCAGTCGTGTTTTGATTGAAATCTCTTACCTAATGTTTGAATATGTACATGATTCAGTACTTAGTGTTTTTACAAATAACCTTAAATTACTCCCAAACCCCCTCAGACTGACCATATGGCCAGGCTATGCCACAGCCATCTTGCAGTTTGAGTCATCCTTCATGCTATGCACCGACGTGAGCCACAAGGTGCTGCGTAGTGAGACCGTTCTCGACTTTATGGCAAACCTGAGGCAGCGGTGTGGATCGCATTCCTTCAGTGATATTTGTACCAAGGAGCTTGTTGGACTCATTGTTCTCACCAAGTAAGAAGTAATTTTTTTTACTACTCACATAATCAGCTGAAGTCAGCCATTACTAATCATTAATTGACATATGTTTCTTTGTTCTTAACTATTCTTTTTCTACCGATGCTCTGCCATTGCTAGATACAACAACAAAACCTATAGGATTGATGACATTGCTTGGAATCAAACACCGTCCAACACATTCAAGCGGGGGGACACGGAAACCTCTTTCAAGGACTACTATAGAAATGTTAGTTATACAAACTATTTGTCTGAATGCTCTGACTGCTGGATGAAAGGAAATTTAATTAGCCATCATGACAGATGCACCAGAGTGAATGTTCTTGGCCGAAACAATAGTCAAAACACCCCAAAACTTTCATGTCAGTGTGAATAGTATGATTGCCCTGCGGTTTTCCATTAACCTCATTTTGGGGCAGGCGAAAGTCTAGTCTGGGGCACAGCGTCGCTACTAAATGAATATACAGTAACGAAATCTCTGGCACGTTCCTACTTTTGTCAACTTCAACCTGTTAAAATATAAAAGCGATCGGCACAATATTTGGGACTTGGAAAAGCCGTTATGGATTGTCCGTATTTTGTTACGGAAATCAATAAACGCTGACGCGTTGTGGCCATAACATGAATATAACGGATATTTTAAAAAGCCGCTAGCTCCGGTGAGGTAATCCGTTGCTGTTCATTAAATTCACAATGCTGGGTCCTCCGAAGCCCGAATTCGTCGTCGGCATGACGCCACTTCCGACATGACTTGCACGCACAGACTTGCATATGAATGGACTGTCTGAAAATGCGCTACCGACAAGCAGCATTGACAGTCCATAAACTGATTACGGCTACTATTAGTGGCTAGTTGCCTAACAAAGTAGTTGTTTGTGGCACCCCCAGAATCTGTAGTTTTTTCACAAAGTGCAACTAATTTGGTTTCTTAACTGTTTTGAAATGTTTATAGCAATATGGTCTGGAAATCACTGAGAGCAATCAAGTTCTCCTGGTCAGCCACGTGAAGAGGGTTTCCCCAGGTCAAACTCCTTCTGGACCAGCTTTGCTCATCCCAGAACTGTGCTACCTTACAGGTACTCATTAGAAAATGAAAAATACAGGTAATTAATTCCAAATTCAACCCCCTCAATTCTATTGATAATTGAAAGTTTGGAATAATGCAATTTATGTGTGGTAACAGTCAGTCAATTAACGCTTAAAAAAATAGCAATGTAAGCAGAAATTAAAGGGGAAGCCCCCCCCCCCCCCAAAAAAAATCTTGACAATGACATGTTCTATGCAGCCCCACTAGTCTAAATACTGTATTCTGGTTAATATTTTGTTAGTGGAATATAAATTAAGCAGTATAATCCAGCTGTTTTGCTCAATAGCAGAAGGCGGCCATTTTGCCACTTGCTATCGGGTGAAAATGACATCACAGTTGCTCAGGTAACAACCAATCACAGCTCTGCTTCATAAAATAGTTGAACTGTGGTTGGTCGTTGCCTGAGCCCTGAGCAACTGTTCGTCTTCAGTCGACAGCAAGTGTCAAAATGGCTGCTCCCTGAGATGGATAAAAATGGCTGGATTTTGCTGCATAACTCCTATTCCACAATTGTAATTTTAATCAGAATGTCATGTTTAAACTGGTACGGTCACATTTAACATATTTTTGTCAAGAAATGTTTAAGTTTGACTTCCCCTTTAAACTTCTTTGTCAAGGTCTAACTGATAAAATGCGAGCAGACTACACCATTATGAAGGACCTCAGTATGCACACCAGACTGGTCCCAGAACAGAGGGTAGGACGCCTTCTCAGATTTTCTGCTACCATAAACATGTAAGTGTACACTATGGTGTCCAACTTGGTTGTTAATCTTGTGGCTACAAACTTCAAAGACAGTTCTCCTGTTCTACTTTGGAATGGTTGCCATTTGATTGCAATAACGCAGAGCTACAAACTGATTGTCTGTATTTTGTTGAACACTGCATCGTTATACCCGCAATGCTGATTGTTCCGCATTAAGTGCCATTGGCTATATTATCTGAAAAAAAGCAACCATGTAATCACCTTAATTTTAGACAAAAACAGTATTTAACGTATTTTCACGACCATAAGGCGCACCGTATTATAAGGCGCAGTCACAGTTACTGGTGCTATTTTTGTGTTTAACAAACGCATAAGGAGCACCGCACTATTGGGCGCACGCACGGTTAAACATACGCTAGCTCAAAACATATGGTAGCATGCTATTATGCTAAAACATATGCTAGTTTGTTAGTTATGTTTTTAAATGATTAAGTAAATATTTCAATCACATAATTTTTCATGAATATCGGCCGATCATGATCGGTGACCGATCGATTAGAGCATCCCTAGTTGCCAGGGAGCTGGAGCCTATCCCAGCTGTCTTCGGGCAGTAGACGGGGTACACCCTGAACTTGTTTATTCAGTCAAAGTGTAATAAATGGTGATGCTTTTGGTCATGATAGTTTTGATATGACAATTTCAGGCTGCTTTATCTGTTCTGGGGAAAAAATTATAATTCTGGCTTTAACATGACTTCACAGGGATACTGCAGCACATGGTGAGTTGGAGAAGTGGGGACTCGACTTTGACAAGCAGCTCTTAAACCTGACTGGCAGAGTCCTCCCACCAGAGAGGATTTTCCAGAATGCAAGATCGGTAAAATGCTTCAGAGTTGCATGTATTTGTTCTTTTAAGTTTAAATTGATATTGACACATTTGTCCCTTAGTATGGTTACAACCCCCGGACAGCTGATTGGGCGAAAGAGATGCGTGGGCTTCCTGTGATTTCCTCTCCTCCTCTGAAAAATTGGCTACTGCTTTACACTCGACGAAACAGCAGGGAGGCTCAAAGCCTCCTGGAGACCCTGTACAAAGTTGCAGGCCCACTCAGGATTACCCTAGAAAAAGCTGTCATGTGAGGGCCATTAAGTGTCTGGAATTACCCATGTACTTGCATGTATGCAGCGTTTGTCGTTAAATTGTTGCATCCGCACCCTCCATTAGGATTGAGTATGAAGATCATCAGGAGTCTCTGCTGAGAGCCCTGCAGCACAATGTCAGAGCTGAGACACAGATGGTTGGTGGAAAAAATGTTCTGTTGTGATTGTACATGACTGATTTACCTAAAAGTCAGTGTTTTGTTGTTTAAATGATTGTGCTTCCTTGTAGGTGGTGGTGGTCCTCAGCAGCAACAGGAAGGACAAATATGACGGCATTAAGAAGTACCTGTGTGTGGATTGCCCCACTCCCAGCCAGTGTGTTGTGGCTCGTACCATCAGCCGACCTCAAGCCCTCATGACTATTGCGACCAAGCTTGTGCTGCAGATGACCTGCAAGATTGGTGGAGAGCTATGGAGTGTGGAAATACCTGTAAGTCACAGGCATGGCTACGACAAGATGTGCAAGAAATTTGTACGCGGTTCCCCTGTACTGGAGAAAGTTATTGTCTAATCATGGCAAATTAGTCTGTTTTTTCTCCTTGTTAAGATAGTGTTGTCACAATACCAACATTTTGACTTTGATACTGTACCTGCATAAAATACCTCGATACCGGTACTGAAATGGTACCTGGACAAAAATCTAAAACATTAGCAAAAGCAGCAAAATTAAAACAGAAAAAAGAATTTCAGATATTTTTTTATTTTTTATTACTTCAAAATATTAGGATGTATACATGTTAATTTATGTAAATACTTTATATATTTATGTATATACTGTATGTGCTTTCACATTGCATGCCATGTTCTTGAAGTTCTGTATTTGACTGCATTGGATGTCATCCGTTTTAAATATTGGTAATACAAAGGCACTCCCATGACTCAATGTAACTCTAACTGTTGCTTGAGTGTGCGTGCACAGTGCAGACATATTGCATACATATCCAATACAAAAGTGGCCCAGGTCGGATTTGAAAAAATAGGAATTGTACTGTTCACACTGCATGAAAAGGTGTCATGTTGCATATGGGCAAAAATCGGAATTGAGCTGCAGTGTAAATGTAGCCAAAGGTTGAGGCTAAGCAAGAAACAAGGAACAGCAAAAGAGCAACTTACGCTGCCTTTTAAGGCCCCGTCCACACGAAAGGTCCGTTTCAATGTATCCTCACAAGTTTCTTACCATTCAGGCCGTTCGTCCACACGACGGCGCGGTTTCGGAGCTTGAAACCGATCACTTTTGAAACCGGGCTCCAGAGGGGAAAGATTTCAAAACGCTTCCGTCTGGACACCATATGCAGGATACTGCTCCAGCGATGACGTAATGGTCACAGCTCAATGACGACGCATTGTTGCAGTTTGATGCCGAATATTGCATGACAAACAAACAGTCAGTCAGTCTGTCAACAACAATGGCGGATGGCCGCGCCGTAGTCGTTTTACGCAGCCTCCTTAGCTTGCTTATGTTTTTCTAGCTAAATATTTTGACTCTTTATTCCCACGTTCGGTGTTGTACTTATATCACCCGCCATTGTCACTTCTCCTGTGTTCGTCTTTTTCATGTTGTTTTGATACATGCAAAGCCATGTTCTGTAAAAGAAAAAAGTCCAAAAGTGTTCATCTTCTTCGCTGATTCGTCTACGCTTTCTGTTAACTCCCTGTGGTTGGGCTAGCTATGTCTTGAAACGCCTCTGTGTACGAGATTTGTTTGAGGAACGAAGTCGGCTTTGCTTCGGTCTGGACGGGTTCTCAATCAGCTTGATTACAAATCTGTAGCAGGTGCGTTACTAGAGGATCTGCCCAACGTCACTCAGGCTGCACTGACTAAAACACAACAAACCTGAGCTCAGACATATGACAAAAACAATATAATATGCCGTTTGTTTTCACCTTGTAAAGGAAGCATTTGCATTGCAGAAATATCAGAAATGCGTCGATGTTCGAAATTGTCGATTAGCAGGGAATTGGATTAATCCACAAGTAACAAATACTAGTGATGGCGAGAACCATTTCAGCAATAGGTTTGAAAAGGGTTAATTTCTTGAAGCTTCATCTGCACACAAGAAATCACCTGCTGGCCACAGTGGCCAGATGTATAATGGCATGCAGCTGTATCTTAGCCGCACAATGTGTGATGCATAGATGATTTTTATGTTTGTTTTGACTGAAGTATTAAGGTTTAACTATAAATTTTGTCATCATTATGTATATAGAATTTATTAATTTACTCTGCATGTGTAGTTTCTTTTTTTCTCACCCTTTCACATGT